>NC_059116.1:22061480-22361480 GCF_020740685.1 Jaculus jaculus | reverse complement strand
CTTAGCTTGCATGTGGTCATGAGTCACGGTGAGTCGCCATCTATGACTACCGAGGCTTCACGCAAATCTACACGGCAGACTCAGGAGGGGGGACTCCAAGTGCTGGGCAGCGAGTACTGTGATCATCACCCACAGAAAGCAATACAGTCAGGGGCCGAGTAAGATGCCCGAAAAGACTTGTTTTGTTGTTTCTGCTGTGCTGCTTTGGGGTGCACCACCAGAGCTGGCTCAAGACTTGCCCCCCACTTTCCATCTGTATTGTGCTGCTTTAATACTCAGTAGGCACCGAGGAGTACTTCCTGACTTGCGTGGGTGTAAAGGCTGCCCCCAGCAGTACTCACTTTAAAGTATGGATCTGCTCTCACCCCGGAGTAGCCCCTAGCCCCTTCCACCCACCTTCACTGCTAAACACTAGTCTGAAAGTTGCATTTATTTTTTCCCTCCTTTTCTTCATGAACAGCCAAGCACATACATTTTTTAGTCTGTTAATGCATGCACATACACACAGTTCACACCCTGAGCAGACTTCCCTTATGTACATTTACGGACAGTCTTCAAACATGAACCGCAGTTTGAGCACGACCCCCTCCCACTAAAATCCCTTCTTTGCAACTAGTCTCTCTACCTCTTCTATTTTTCTGTTACTGTTTTCCCTCGTTGTCATCCCTGATGAAACGCTGAGGGGCCTGATACTGTGCAGGCCTGACCAGCCTCTTGCCATTGGCCCTAGAAACGTCCTTTGGGTGCATTCCTCAGCCACCAAAACCACTACCTTTGATTTGAAATGCTGGGACTTTGTTAGTAAATTTGTACACCCAAAAGACATGGTGTGTCGCTTTAGCAGGCAATGACAAGATGACGTACGAAGGACTGTGCTAACTCTTAGCCCCACAGCAGCGAGGGGCTGCGGCTGCTGCACGCTGCTTCAGCAGCGGGGCAAACAGTCGGCCTCGCTCTTTGCGTTCACTGCCGCGCTCCGGCCTCTTCCCGTGCTTACTGGTCCCTTGTGCTTCATGCTTTGGACCACCCCCAGCCAGACCTCACAGGCCGTTCTCACTGGCTGCGACACCCAAGCGCCACACGGGACAGACGGTGATGCTGGACGGCGCGCGGTCCTTACCTGCTCCTTGATGTCCTGCAACTGCTGCTGCAGCTTCTGCACATCGGCGTTGACGTTCGTGTTGTCCTTGTCCTTCTGCAGGACGGGGATGGTCCCGCCGGCTGCCATGTAGAAAGATGTCCGGTTATCACCGCTCCAACACAGCTTTCTAGTTGTCATGTGTTTCTGTTTTACTTATTACAAGCGTAACTATCGGGCTAGATACAAGCTCAGTGGTAAAACGTGTCTGCTAGAACATTTGCCTGCCACATACAAGGCACAAGGCTCTAGCCTTGGCAATAAAGACCAAAAAAAAAAAAAAAAAACAGGCCATTTTATGGTATTTTTTTTAAATGTTTTTGTTTTCTCCACACTACAACAGTAGTAACTTGCAAGTTACAATCTTTTACTTATAATTTTAAAAAAGAAGTAAGTTTGAATTAAGCAAGGTGGTACATGCTTTTAATCTCAGCTCTCAGATTGCTGAAGTCCAAAGTCATCCTGGGCTACACGGTGAGGTCAACGCCAGCGTGGGCCACACAGCAAGATCTGGTCTCCAAATTTGGGTATAATTCTATTTAACCCAGCAAGTAACAGTCCCGCCTACTTCCTTCAGCACACTCACAACTCCGTGGTTCCGGACACACCGGGATCCTCTAAGGACTGACAGAACTGAATAAAGTCTCTTCAACAATTACCAAGACAAACAAAAACCTAGCCTCCCTTGTTTTTAAGATAAAGGCCTGGGTGGCCTTACACTCAGCCAAGGCCAGCCTTGCACACCCGATACTCCTTCTCTACCTCCTGAGTGCTGGGATTGCAAGCGTGCACCACTATACCCAGTGTGGTGGCTTGATTCAGGTGTCCCCCATAAACTCAGGTGTTCTGAAGCTAGGATCCCAGCTGATGGAGATTGGGGAGTTAACGCCTCCTGGAGGGAGTGTATTACTGGGGGCAGGTTCATGGATGTTATAGCCAGTTTCCCCTTGCCAGTGTTTGGCACACTCTCCTGTTGCTATGGTCCAACTTAAATTGGCCAGGGGGTGACGTCCACCCTCTGCTATGCCATCATTTTCCCTGCCATCGTGGAGCCTCAAGCCTGTAAGCCAAAATACCTCTCTTTCCCACAGGCTGCTCTTGGTTGGGTGATTTCTACCAGCAATGCGAACCTGACTGCAACACCCAGTTTATTTTGAGACAAGGTTCACTCTGTAGCTCAGGCTGGCTCAAACTCACGGCAATTCTCCTGCACTCCTGCCAAGCAATGGGATTATAGGTGTGAGCCACCATGCCCAGAACCTCTTTCGTGCATATATTTCATTGGCATTACTAATCTGAGATGAGAACTCAAGAAAGGCTATACCTAACAGGTTGCAAAAATAGGGCCTCTACTTCATGTTTCCTACTCTTTACATTCTTGGCCATTTATTCCATTTAATCCCCTGACCATGTGATTTTTATTGGCTCTGTTTGTGAAAAAAAAGGCATAGGCAGAGTAAATACAGCAATGTTCTTCCTCATCTGTCTACAAAATAAGTTTATATAACCAAGAATCAAAGAAACCATTAAGCCAGTATTTTTAACAGCTATACTACTGGAAAGGTTGAAGGTCGGGAATGTGGTGTAGCTCAGTGGTGCAGCTCTTGCGCAGCAGGAGCAAGGACCTGGATTTGACCCCAGCACAGCATCAAAAAGCAGGGGGAGACTTAAAAGTAAATATTTTCATCTTCCTACTGTTTGTTTTTTTGTGTGTTCCAGTTCAACTTACCTAGAATTACTCTGCCCCAAATATGAGCTACCTAATTGAGCTTATAAACCTGATATATAAAGAAAACAAGTTAATTATTTTTTTTGGGGGGGGGGGTTGAGGTAGGGTCTCACTGTAGCCCAGGCTGACCTGGAATTCACTATGGAGTCTTAGGGTGGCTTCAAACTCATGGAGATCCTCCTACCTCTGCCTCCCAACTGCTGGGATTAAAGGCGTGCGCCACCGTGCCCAGTTTATGTTAATTCTTTTGTACGAGCGAAAGTATTTTGGAATATCAAGCCTTCCCTCCAATTGTTACTCTTCAAGCAACAGCCCAACGTTCTGAGTATTAAACGTTACTACATCTACACAGAGGTTCCTCACGAGACCACAGCTAGAAGCAATTCATTGCGGATCTGGTGAGTGTAAATCCCTAGAAAACACACTTCTTCTGTCAGCCCAGACACCGGGCCCGCACCGCGCTGCACCACGCCCACCCGCATCCCGCCCGCACCGCACCACGCTCGCCGCACCCGCACCGCGCCCGCCCGCCGCACCGCGCCCGCCCGCACCGCACCGCACCGCACCGCACCCCGCCCACACCGCACCCGCCCGCACCGCACCGCACCGCGCCCGCCCGCACCGCGCCCGCCCGCCGCACCCGCACCGCACCGCACCCGCCCGCACCGCACCGCACCGCACCGCACCGCGCCCTTACTCATGTCGTCGGCGGCGTCTTCCGAGCTCTTCCCGCCGCAGCACACGATGAACGGCGCGCGCCTCTCCACCACGGCCCGGCACTGCACGCACTTCTTCATGAGGCTGGCGCAGTCTGAGAACAGCGACAGGGGCTTGGGCTCAGCTCAACACAAACGCGAGCCCCTAGTCTGAACACTCTGAAACGAGCATTTACAGTGACCCCCACATGCAATGTCACCTGGCTGAGAGGGAGTGGTCTGTTTTTGTGGCCCCACAACAGACAGCCTCTTAGGAAAACAATGAGATTTTCTAATCTAGTCCAACAGTGAATTTTCCTTTTCTTGTGTGTGTGTGTGTGTGGTCGGGAGGGCACCTGGGGAGGTCAGAGGGCGATGTCGAGGGTTGGAACGAGACTGCCAACTTGGTTGAGGCAGGGCTTCGTTTGCCAGCTCGGCGGCCCGCAGCGCGCAGGTGTCCTATGGCTCTTCTCACACAGGGCACTGGGATAACAGTGTCTGCTCAAAGTGGGCTCCGGGGATCCAAACTCAGGCACCCTTCATGACACAGCCGCACTTTACCCTCTGAGCCATCTCCTGTGCCCCATGGATGTTTTTAAAACTAAGTAACACCACAGATACTTCAAAATCTTAAGATTTCGGGGACTGAGGCTGGAGAGAGGGCTTAATGGTTAAGGCAATTGCCTAAAAAGCCAAAGGACCCAGGTTCAATTCCCCATGCCCCACATGAGCCAGATGCACAAGGTGGCACATGCATCTGGAGTTCATGTTCAGTGGCTGGAGACCCTGGAGTGCCCATTCTCTCTCTCTCAAATAAATAAATAAAATATTCTTTAAAAATATAGGGGGCTGGAGAGATGACTCAGTGGTTAAAGGCACTTGCTTGCAAAGCCTGATGACCTGGGTTCAATCCCCCAATACCCACACAAAGCCAGGTGCACATAATGGTGTATACATCTAGAGTTCGCAATGGCAAGAGGCGCTGCCACACACACACTCCTTCTTCCCTCCCTCTCTCTCAAATAAATAAAATGAATAAATAATTTTTTTAACCTTAAGAATTAGAATGGTAGTATACAACTGTACTCCCAGCCCTCAGGAGGTAAAGGGAGGAGATCATGAGATAAGAGGCTGGCCTGAGGAATATAGCAAGAAACCCTATCTCAACAGCCCCCCACCCAACCCCAAGAAAGCCAGACATGGTAAAAATCAGGAGGCTACAGCAGGAAGACTGCCATAAGTTCAAGGCTAGTGGAGGCTACACAAGTAAGTTGAAGCCAATCTAGGGTATTTAGTGACACTCTGTCACCACACCTGGCTTAAAAAAAAATTTTTTTTAATCACTCCTGCTGACTGAACTATTTTATATTGTGAAATAAGGGATAACAATGTTAAACTTGAAAGCTTTCACTGATAAAATGGGGAAAAAATAGGAGAGTATCAAACAACGTAAGAACTTGAAAAGAAGGGGCATGTAAAAAGCAAAGGCCTCTGAGAGAACGAATGTGCTCAAGAGAAACTTTCAAACATTGTTCTCACGGAGATGACAAGTTCTCTTGACCTATCAGTTAACAGAAGAGAACCACCGCAGCCCCCAATGGTGGTGGAGAGCTCCTCCGGAGTGGAAAACAATCAGAAGAGGCAGTGTTACTACTGTGAAAACATATGAAAGAGTAAAATAAAGGATGACAAAATGTTCTAAGACTCTATTGCAAGTAGAAAAAAAAAAGACCATTTTGTGCTAAGGCAACAAACTCCAAATGGGTAGAATAAAGCATGTTATTCCATTTTCTCTATTGCTCAAAGGGAAGAACTGACATTTCAGTAGAGATAAAGAGAAGGAAAGTACTGTAGGCCCATCCAACTTGTATGTTTGTGGGTCATCCAATACACAAGCAACCCCGGAAACTCAAGGCTGTAATTTTTAGTTCCCCTCTATTTCCAGCCCTGCTGAGGAAGGAAGGCCTGCGCAGGCTACTCACTCTCGCAAGCACACATGTGTCCGCAGGGCTGGAAGAGCACGGCCGCTTTCTTGTCGGAGCACACCACGCATTCCTCAATCTACAGGAAAAGAGACAGGGAAAAGGGCGGAGTGGAGAACCCAGCAGCGTAAGCCCAAAGGGCTTCCAGTGACGAGGGGGCCCTGCTCCCGCGCCCCTGATGCTCATCCTCACTTCAGGGAGCCGGGCTCAGCAGGCTCTATTTCTACATCTCCACCTGGCTGAAGAACTACGGAGATGATCGCCATTTCCTCTGAGGTCAGAGATGGGGCAAGACTGCCCATAAGGTGGCTTATGCTTTTGGAGCTTCATTTGCAGTGGCAGGAGTTCATGGTGAGCCCATCCCCCCCCCCCGCCTCCTTGTAAATGAATAATAAATGTATTTTTTAGAAAACTACTTTAAGCCGGGCACAGTAAGTAGCACATGCCTTTAATCCCAGCACTTGGGAGGCTAAGGTAGGAGGATCACCATGAGTTCGAGGCTACCCTGAGAATTCCAGGTCATCCTAGGCTAGAGCAAAACCCTACCTCGAAAAACCAAAATAAATAAAAACATAAAATCTTTGTAACTGTAATTTTTTATCCTCCCTCAGGTTAGACTCCCAGAAGTGCAATTATTAAACCAAAGCACTTTGTTATAGGAAAGTTCTGTGTACAGGACGGACTCCAGCTTCTGGCAGTTAGAAAGTGACCGTTTCCTACATTTCTGCTTAACACTTTAAAAAAACCACCTTTGTTTACTAACAGAAATAGTTTATATTAAATCTGTAATTTGTTTTTCTAGTTGCTAAGGACTCCAAGTGGTATTTCTAGTAACATCCCTTTCTCCAAATACTCAATTTTATAATTTGTTTTTCCCAGCAAAACTGTTGATTATCTTTTAGCCACTTGGGGTCAGTATTTCTTTATAGTCACAGGCTCTACAAGAAACCTGGCAAATCTGCAGGGTTGGGTCATGTGACTTTGTACTTTCCCAGGGGCTTGAAAACTCCACAGTATGCAAAACAGAACTAAAATACAATTTTAAATTATGCAGGGCTTTTAAAGAAAAAAAATAGATACCTTTTACTTTTAACTACCATACTTTAGGTTAAAAACAATTAAAAACAATATATAGTTAAATTCAAGTAATAATGAACTTGGAAGAATAAGTACATTAATAAGATTAAGCCCACAATAAATTCAGAAATGCTGAATTGATAATAATTATGTACTCCTGTATTTAAGTATTATTTGGAAGAACAAAATTAAACAAATTACATCCTGTAGTGTTCTGTGACACTATTTCTCTGTCCCTACCTTTGTCCTAGATTGAACTTGCTCTTTACAGATGAGACATTTCTTGACACGTGGAGAACACAAAGAACAGGTGGCAATGTGGCCGCATGGACCAAAGAGTGTGTCTCTCTTCATGTCAGAGCACACCATACACTCTTCTAATGTTTCAGAATCATTGCTGATCATAGAAGGACTGCGGGAGCCCACTTGACCACTGATAAAAGAAAACATTTCAGATCAAGCGGATTCAAACATTTCTACTACACACATTAAAAAAAAAAAAAAATCCAGAGCCAGGCGTGGTGGCACACACCTTTAATCCCAGCACAGGGGAGGCAGAGGTAAGAGGATTGCCATGAGTTCGAGGTCACCCTGAGACTACAGAGTGGATTCCAGGTCAGCCTGAGCTAGAGTGAGACACTACCTTGAAAAAAGAAAATCCAAGTGTGTGTGTGGGGAGGGGGGGGGAGGGAGGGAATTACCATGGGATATTTTTTTATAATCATGGATAATGTTAATAAAAATTTAAAAATTAAAGAAAAAAGAAAATCCAGGATGCCATTAGTAAACAAAAAAATACCTTGGTTACATTTAAAAATTACTTATTAGCATCCGGGGTGGGCAGTGAAGTAGGGTCTCAGTGCGGCCCCGGCTGACCTGGACCTCTGGTCTGGCTGGCCTGCTTCTACCTCAGCATCCTGAGGGCTGGGGTTATAGGTGTGAACCGCCACACCCAACTAAATATTAACATCCTTATGTCAACTACATATGTGTGTATAAACATATCTGTAATCTTTTCAGTTTTACATACTTGTAGTACAATTCAATTTTTTAATAATTTTTATTTATTTTATTTGAGAGGCAGATAGAGAAAAAATGGACATGCCAGGGCCTTGAGCCACTTTAAACAAACTCCAGACACACACGCCACACCTTCTGCATCTGACTTACGTGGGTCCTGGGGAACCAAACCTGGGTCCTCTGGCTTTGCAGGCAAACACCTTAACCACTAAGCCATCTCTCCAGCCCCAATTTTTTTTTAAAGATTTTATTTTTATTTATTTATTAGGGACACAGAGAAGGAGAGAGAGAAAATGGGCACACCAGGGCCTCCAGCCACTGCAAATGAACTCCAGACGCATGTGCTGCCTTGTGCATCTGGCTTACATGGGACCTGGAGAATCACACTGGGGTCCTTAGGCTTTGCAGGCATGTGCTTTAACCGCCAAGCCATCTCTCCAGCCCAGCCCCAATTTTTAAATTGAATGAATACTTACTCACTGGAAGAGTATATGAAACAAATCAAAGTAACTAGCCAACAGTAATTTAATACAGATATAATATAAAATATACAAGCAAATTTTAAAAATGTACATATAACATAAATGTAACTCTGAACCTGGTTTGTCTGTATGGAACTGGTAGAGGGTAGCATAAGAACAAGACCAGGTCTTCACAGCAACCATATTAGTTTGTTAAGGACAGAACTAAGTCTTGTCAGAGTCCACGAAAAAGTGACAGTTTGGAAAATATGACACTTCTGGCTGTTCTGAAATTGCATAAGCATGTCCTGAAGGAGGATAAAATTCTACATCTAATAAATGTATAAATACAGGTACAACTAATTACAGCCACAGAAAATGAACACTCTTTCTACCCCAAGCTTCAAAAGCTCAGGAACACACACACACACACCAAGGGTCCATAGCAAGACTGCATTCCTCAAGTCGTCACTGCAATAACTATAGTGCCTTGTATCTATTTTATTTTTTTAAATTTATTTTTATTATTATTTTTTATTTGAGAGCGACAGACACAGAGAGAAAGACAGATAGAGGGAGAGAGAGAGAATGGGCGTGCCAGGGCTTCCAGCCTCTGCAAATGAACTCCAGACGCGTGCGTCCCCTTGTGTATCTGGCTAACGTGGGATCTGGGGAACTGAGCCTCGAACCGGGGTCCTTAGGCTTCACAGGCAAGCGCTTAACCGCTAAGCCATCTCTCCAGCCCTTGTATCTATTTTAAATGCATCTTCCTCCTGTAACGTAATTTTGTTCCCTAAGGACACATAATGCCTTTGAATGTATGTACTATCACACACTTTCACTGTATTCCTTTCACCTATGACAGCCCTAACCCCAGTCTGACCTGGAATTCACTATGGAGTCTCAGGGGGATTTCAAACTCATAGCAATCCTCCTACCTCTGCCTCCTGAGTGCTGGAATTAAAGGTGTGCGCCACCATGCTCAGGGAAGGAAGGAAGGAAGGAAGGAAGGAAGGAAGGAGGGAGGGAGGGAGGGAGGGAGGGAGGGAGGGAGGGAGGGAGGGAGGGAGGGAGGGAAAGGAAGGAAAGGAAAGGAAGGAAGGAAAGGAAAGAAAGGAAAGAAAGGAAAGAAAGGAAAGAAAGGAAAGAAAGGAAAGAAAGGAAAGAAAGGAAAGAAAGGAAAGAAAGGAAGAAAGGAAGAAAGAAAGAAAGAAAGAAAGAAAGAAAGAAAGAAAGCAAGCCAGCCAGCCAGCCGGGTGTGGTGGTGCACGCCTTTAATCCCAGCACTCGGGAGGCAGAGGTAGGAGGATCGCCGTGAGTTCAAGGCCATCCTGAGACTTCATAGTGAATTTTGGGCCAGCCTGAGCTAGAGTAAGACCCTACCTCGAAAAACCAAGCTAAAAAAAAAAAAAGAGAGAGAAAGAAAAGAAAATATCCATGTCAAAAATATAATGAAAGTCACTGGCACATTTCATTTTCAGAAAAAAGACAAAAACGTGAAAAGACCACCTAGGAAAACTGCACCAAGAACTGGTCACTTCATCATTTACCCCTTCAGTCCTTCCTTGACGCGGGCTCCCAGCTCTCGGTGCAGGATGCTAGAACCACCACCAACTGTAAGTGAGCTCTGTTCTGTTTAGAGTATGAAATGCCCTTCTTAGGAAAACATTAAAACTTGCAAAGACAACAAGTATCTCTTCCAAGTATCAAAGCCTCCATTATGAAACCATACAAGACTTTATGAATCGAACATTAAGTCGTGTGGTAATAAAGAATACAAACCTGACTTTTTCCTTATGACACTTGGCCAGCGCCTTGCAGAGACTTGGGTCGGGACAAAGATCAAGTGGTGACTGACCCTTCTTGTTCCGAATGCCGAGGTCAGCACCGTTGGCTGCCAGGAAACAGGCAATGGATGCTGCACTCTTCTTCTCGGCCCCCTGGGTACCGAGTCCCATGATTAACTGAAACGAGACAGAGTGGGAAGTCTCCCTTGAGGGGTCTGCGGTCAGTCACTGTCCCCAGCGGGCGGGCGCTGAGTGCTGAAGAACTTCGGCTCCTACAGGAGCCCCTCCCGCTCGCTTCCCTCAGCTTCCTCCCAAGATCACACGTTGTTGAGCACACTCAGGGTGGGACACACACAGTACTTGCATTTCTATTCAGTTTGGCTCAGGAACTAGCTCAAAACCATGAGGGGGAAGGCAACTGAGAAAGAAATCAGTCCCTATGAGCCAGCCCAAAACCCGGAGCATGAGACTCAACAGGCGGCTGGTTCTATCATTTGAGCTACCGACCCAAACGTATCAGAGAGCAGCCACAAAAACCATCAAAGATTTATTAAGCGGCTACAATAAGCCAAGTACTGCTTTAAGCACTTTCCATGACCTTTACAACAACCAAAAAAGGAGGCGCAAGGAGTTAGAGAATACACACAATTGCAAAATAAGATAGTCCTACCCCTTTATTCGCTTAAAACTGATCTGTAAATGCACATGGACAAGTAAAGGCTTAAAAAATACATTTAAAAAAGTAGAGAACTTGCATTATCAGACATCATTAATAAATGTGGCATCATAAAGCTACAGTAATCAAGATAGTTGGGCAGGCATCAAAGAGTTAAGAATAAAGACCAAAAGAACAAAAGACAAGAGACCTTCATGTATACAGTCAGCTAAGTGATCTTGGGTAAGGCAGATAGGCAATTCAGTAGAAAAAAAAGAAAATTCTTCCAAGAATGGTGTGGGGGAAAGTAGATATTCACCAGTGAGAAAATGAACTTTGATCTTTTTGTCTGCCATGCTACATATGAAAACTAGCGGGGGGGGGGGGGAGCTCAGGTGGAGGAGTGCTTGCCTAGCATGCACAAGGCCTTGGGTTCGATCCCCAGCACCATAGAAACTGGGTGTGGTGGCACATGCCTGTAATCCTAGCACTTGGGAGGTAGCGCCAAAAAGACTAGAGTTTGCAGCCACGTACTGAGTTCAAAAATAGCCTATAGCACACAGCCCCATCTTAAATTAAAAAATAAATAAAAATAAAAACCACAGATGATAAACCTAAATATAACAGCTAAAACTTTATAAACTTCCAGTCCAAAACAAGAAAAATCTTGGTGACCTTCAGTTTGGCAAAGATTTCTCAGGGCTTACCCATAAATAATAAATGAAAAAAAACTGATTAAAATTAGACTTCATCAGAATTAAGAGATCTATCTAAAAATACTATTAAAGTTAGGCATATAAACTTCTAATTCCTATAATAATAAAACCAGAACGTTTTTTCAAATGATATGGGGCTTAATCAACTGTTATTTTTGCATCTGTTAAGATTTTCACATCTGCTGAGATAAACATTTTGATAATTTGGTGAGTTTAACTTTTCTAATGTTGAGTTAGTTTTCTTATTGGAGATCTAACTCTGGATTGGCTGTGATGGATCAACCCTCTAGTACATTGCTAATTTGGGTATGCTAATATTTTGTTTAGGTTGGCCTTGAACAAGCCATCCTCCAGCCTCAGCTTCCTGGGTATCAGGGACCACCGGGTATGTTACCAGTATAGTGAGTTATTCAGCCGCATTTTCTTCGCATGCGGTGTGCCTGTGTGGGGGCCTGAGGTCAACGCTGGGGGACATTGCTCTCAACCGTATTTTTTTTTTTTATTTTAAATGAAATTTTATTTTTTCACAAACTCCGAACACACATTACATACAGCTTCATACTCTTGTGCTAAGTGTCTCAACCATATTTTTTGAGACAGGGTCTCTCACTGAACCTGGAGCTCACTGAGTCAGTTAGATTAGCTAGCCAGCAAGTCCCAGGGACCCCTATATCCACTTCCTCAGCACTGGGGTTACGAGCATGCACAGCCACACCCAGCTTTTACATGGGTGTGGGGATCCAAACTCATTAATGAGCCATCTCCCAGCTTCCACAGAGGAAGAGGAGGAGGAGGATGCAGTGGTGGCAGGACTGGCCACAAGGCTATGAGAAAACAACACAGCTCTCAGGCATCTGATATGAAGTTGAAACAAACTCTTGAAATAAGACAATGAAGACTCAGTGGGAGGGTACTTGCCTAGCATGCATGAGGCTCTGGTTTCATCCATGGCACTTCCAAACATTAAACCAAAAGAAAGCCAAGAACTCAGAGAAAGTAATGAAAGAAGACTGAGTACATAGTTCATCAAATATATGTGCTGACAGCAAATGGAAAGACGGTCAATAGTAGCGGTCATTAGGGATTTCAAATGGAAATCACAGCACACCCTTCCACATCTATTTGTAGTGCTGAAGTTAAGCAGAGCCAAACAGCTTTTGGTAAACATGTACAACAATGTGGTCAGCAGTGAAGAGCATAAACCCAAGTTCTACGTATGTAGCTCTGAAAAGACAGGTGACCCAGTTCATATTAAATAAGCAGTAACTGTAACGATAAAAGATTATCTTCACTCACTGTGTTTTTCGATGGCTCCCAAGCAGCATCTACCTTCCCTACATCTTGCATATCTTGTAGCTGGCGTAGCTGAGACAAAGTGTGATGCCTCAGAGCTTCATGCAAAGGAGTGTCTCCATCCTTATCCTGAATGTCTAGCTTGGCACCTGCACGAACCAAAAGCTACAGGAGAGTGAGAGAGAAGCGTCACTTGGGTAAAATGCTCACACCCAGTATATCAAATCTAAGCACTCTGGATCTACTTGAAAGAGTTGTCACTACAGCTAAGGTGTCTTTGTTTTCTACTATTTGACAGTCCTCTGGCCCCTTATAAAGAAGGAACTGTTCTGGCTACTAAAATATGCTGAGTTACAGAAAACAGAAAGAAATGGGAACTCATCCTCTTTACGTAAGTCATCTACTTTAGATGTAAAACTGGGGAAAACTTGGGACTTTCCCCCTTCTTTTAAATTTTATAATTATAATGTTCAAATGATTGTGAGGAAGACCACAAATTATGAAAGATAAATTAAGAATTTTTAGCAAAAGATTTCAAATAACAATAAATATGAACATTGACTGCTAAACTATAAGTACTTACTATTTCATGTACCAAATTTAAGATTTTTGCTTATAATGCTTTAACAATTTTCCTAATCCTTTCTATAAATACCATAAACAAAAAAGAGTTAAAAAAATATAGCAACTATAGGACTGGAGAGATGGCCTAGAGATTAAGGTGCTTCCTGCAAAGCCAAAGGACCCAGATTCAATTCTCCAGGACCCACATAAGCCAGATGCACAAGGTGGTGCATACGCTTTGTTTGCAGTGGCTGCAGACCCTGGCGCACCCATCCCCCCCCCATTCTTTCTCTTAAATAAATAAATGAAAACCAAAAAAAAAAACCCTTAAAAATAGCAACTATAGAAACTAACTTCAAGGATATGGCTTTACTTTCTCTTGACATATTACATTGTTCCACCTCGTTATATATATATATTTTTTTGTTCCAAAACGGCTATATAAAAATTCACTTTAGGGTATATTTCTCAAATAAATAAATAAATTTTTAAAAAACTCCCTGGACAGCATGTTGAACCAGGGAAGTCCCCACCCATATGGTCACTCTCCATCATCAACTTGACTGGATTTGGAGTAACCTGAGCCACCCTCTGGGTGTGTCTTTGAGGCAGTTTCTAGAGAGGGTAACTAAGGAGACAAGACCCACGCTCAGTGCGGATGGTTCCAGCCTATGAGCTGAGTTCCACGCTCAGTAAAAAGGGAAAAGAAGGAGCAAGCTGAGTACTTGCATCACCTCTGCTTTCTGACAAGGGACGCAATGTGACCATCCACATCACACTCACCCCAAAGCGCCTTCTTCTCTGATGTGATGGACTGGACCTTAAACTGGGAGCCAAAATAAACCCTTCTTTCTTCAAACTATTTTTGTCAGCAACGACACAAGTAACTACTACACCATGCCTTAGAGGATTTGATTGCCTGACAAGAGAGCTTAGGAATGAACTTTTCTAGCAAGTTCCCAGGTGATACTACGCTGAACCTCAGCCTCCAAAAGTTAAGAATTACAGCTTCCCAGAAATACTGAGGGCACTTGTCTCGCTTGCTGTTTGGAACCCCAGGGTAGTAGCACACAAATATGCATTTCATCATTTTCGGAACACTGGGTTCCCAGCCAAAGCCCTTCCTCTGAAGGTGACTCTCAATGATACACATTAAGAATAAACACATTTTAAAAATATTTATTTGAGAGAGAGAAAGAATGGGCATGTCAGGGCCTCCAGCCACTGCAAATGAACTCCAGATACATGTGCCACACTATTTGGCTTATGTGGGTCCTGGGGAATTGAACCAAAGTCCTTTGGCTTTGCAGGCAAGTGCCTAAACCGCTAAGCCATTTCTCCAGCATCCACTCCCCCACCCTCCACCCCCACACACACACCTTTTTGGTTTTTTATTTTTGTTTTTTTTGAGATCAAGGCTCATTCTAGCCCAGGCTGACCTGGAATTCACTATGTCATCTCAGGGTGGCCTTGAACTCACAGTGATCCTCCTACTTCTGCCACCCGAGTGCTGGGATTAAAGGCGTGCGCCACCACACCTGGATACCAGACTCATTTAAAACAATTTTTTTTTTTTTTTTTTTGAGAGAGAGAGCCAGGCAGGCAGAGAGAGACTAGGCACACCAGGGCCTTCAGCCTGCTACAAACTCCAGACATCTGTGCACATGTGCGACACTGCACACTTGTGTCACTGCATCTGGCTATGTGGGACCTGGAGATTTGAACATGAGTTCCGAGGCTTTGCAGACAAGCACCTTAACCACTAATCCATCTCTCCAATCCGAGATGCAGTTTTTAAAAAATTAATTATAGGTTACTTGAACATTTTCTCTCTAAATACAGGAATTCACAAACCTGGCAAGAGCATGGTGAAGGTTTTGAACTCAGAATTTTAAGATTTTTTTTTTAACGAATTTGAACACTTGTATCATTTCAATTTTCAAGAGATTCTCAAACTCAGCCTGGTTAAAAAACTACTGTAAGCTAAAATGTACGTGAATCCATACTTTACCCTAACAATCTGGGTGTGTTGTCGTTCAACGGCAAGGTGCAGGGCGGTCTGCTGATTCACGTTCTGGATGTCCAGGTTGGCATTTCCCTAAAGCAGAAGGGCAGACGTTACACAACAGCGGGAGGAGCGGCAAGCCGCGCTCCGCGGTGAGGAATCCCAACAGCACACGCGGCCGCCCACTTCTCCTCCGGAGCTGCACGGCGCAGTTCTGCACGGAAACCGCTGCACACACAGGGAAGTGATGGATGAGGCAAAAAACTTCCTGAAGTAGAGAGCCAGCTGAAAAGTGTCTGTGACGGTGACTCCACCTGAGACCAGGTCAAGAGAGAGCACTGTGTGGAACTCCAGCACAGCTCACCTGCAGTCCCCACTGGCATTTCATAGGGTCTGTGTGAGAACTGAGAAAGTAAACGAGCAAACAAGCAATCCTGTCTCACACAATGTCTAGCATACCCATAATACACCTAAGAACACAGCCAAAGATTTAAGATGCGATCTTTCTTGGCTTAGGACATAAAACCAGCCACGCGCTCTGACTCCCTGCCAGCCGCCTGTAGCCTTGCCTGAGCTACTGGGCAGAACCGAAACTCCAGATGCCATGACTTCCTCTGGGAGATGAACATTTCTGGCTTGTTTTATTGTGTTTCTTTGACTGGTCATGAAGTACCTCATTCTCAGCTCATCACATCAGTTCTCACAGAAATGTGAACACTGGGGGAATGTCTTTTGAAGTTTCCTGAGCTTCTCTATCACTGAAACTTTGAGTATAATGGGGAGCAATTTTAAACAAAGCTGCCACAAACCCTTAGTTGAATCAGTGTGGAAATGTGTCTTCTGGGACCCGTACTTCACAATGGGACGGACAGGGTTACATAGACTATACATTCAACTTGGTAAAATAAAAATCCAAATCATCTTTCAAAATGGAAACTTTAAAAAATTTCAGGAATATATTTGCATTCTATTGTTCCACATTTTAACACTCGGTTTTATTGGGTTTTTTTTTTGGGGGGGGGGTGAGTGAGATTGGGTCTTGATATGTAGGTCCACCCTGGCCTCACACTGTCTTTCCCACCTCAGCCTTCCAAGCAGCTAGGATTACAGGAAGGCACCACCATAACCAGTTTTGTTGGTCATTAATTTTTTTTTTTTTTTTAATTTGAGAGCGACAGACACAGAGAGAAAGACAGAGGGAGAGAGAGAGAATGGGCGCGCCAGGGCTTCCAGCCTCTGCAAACGAACTCCAGACGCGTGCGCCCCCTTGTGCACCTGGCTAACGTGGGACCTGGAGAACCAAGCCTCGAACCGGGGTCCTTAGGCTTCACGGGCAAGCACTTAACCGCTAAGCCATCTCTCCAGCCCGCTCATTAATTTTTTTAATGAAATCCAATTTATCAGTATTCATCCTTTATGATCATGGCTATGCCTCCTAAAAGCCTGGATTATCTCTCCAGTATCAGATGAAGACAGGGGCCTGTATTTTGCTATTAAGTTTTAAGGTTTAAGCTTTTGAACTTATTTATTCGACAGAGGAAGGGAAGGAGGGAGGGAGGGAATGGGTGCACCAGGGCCTCCAGTCACTGCAAAGGAACTCCTCTGGTGTTCGCCCCCTTGTGCATCTGGCTAACGTGGGTCCTGGGGAATCGAGCCTCGAACCAGGGTCCTCAGGCAAGCATTCAACTGCTAAGCCATCTCTCCAGCCCCATGCCCAGCTTTTTACGTGGGGGCTGTGGACTCAAATTCTGGTCTTCAGGTTTTCATAGCAAGTGCTCTTACCAGCTGAGCCACCTCCTCAGCCCCATCCCACAAGCCTTTAACTGATACTTATAAGCTGACTGTGCAATTTGTGTGGAAATGAAAAAAGATCTAGACTTACAAAAGTAATCCTAAGAAAGAAGAAAAAAGCTTAAGGATTTATTCTCATTTCAAAACTTAATCTAAGCTGGGTGTGGTGATGCATACCTTTAATCCCAACACTTGGGAGGCAGAGGTAGGAGGATCACTGTGAGTTCAGGCCACCCTGAGACTACATAGTTAATTCCAGTTCAGCCTGGGCCAGAGTAAGACCCTACCTCAAAAAAAAAAATAAAATAAAATAAATAAAAAATAAAACCATAATAATTAAAGCAGTGTGATGTTAATATAAGGCCAGTCATTTAGATTTAAATAAAAAAGGGATTACCATAATTAACACAGACAGCAATAATTTTAGCATTAAAGGCTTAAAATTACATAGAGATGGCTAGTTTAACTTTTTAAAAAATTTTATTTAGCTGGGAATGGTGGCACACACCTTGAATCCCAGCACTCAGGAGGCAAAGGTAGGAGAATTGCTATGAATTCAGGGCCAGCTTGAGGCTAAAAACTGAGCCCCAGTTTAGCCTGGGCTATAGTGAGGCCCCACTGCAAAAAATAAAAATTACTTTTTTATTTTAGTGTATGCATGCGTGTCTGTTTCTATGGGTGCACCAAGGTCTTCTGCCACTGCAGACAAGAGCCAGATGCATGCACCTCTTTGCATCTGGCTTTACATGGGTGTCGGGGGACTGAATCCAGGCTGGCAGCCTTTGTAAAAAATGCCTTTAATGCTGAGCCAAGTCCCCAGCTCCCCAGCTGAACTTCTGAACTATTTCTTTAACTTTCCGTAGTGTGGGGGAATTCCTCTTACAATCTGGTACTTGTCGGTTCGTCACTGTTCGCTGAGTCAGGGCCTTGCTCTTCAGTCCACACTAACCTGGAACTTTCGGGTAGCGCCAGCTGGCCTCAAACTCACAGCACCGCCACCTCTGCTTCAGCCTCCCACCTTGCCCAATTTGCACAGTAAGTTGTCAGAGGCGGGCACGGAACCCAGGTCATGCTTCCTATACCAGTCAGCTACATGCCCTGCCAATATGACAACTCTATGTAACTACTATACTGTTCCGTGGCTTCACCTTAAGCAGACAGTAAATGTCTTAACATCAGAAACTCCACTGGACACAGCAGCTGCTTGCCTGCGGTATTCGAAAACCTTGCTGAACTGAGTCACAGGCCAGTGCGCTGAGCAGAGCCGCCTCCTTCCAGAGGCAGCTGTGTGCCCACACAGATGACGGACAGACTGATGGATGAGAGAGACCTGCGCCACATTCCAAGCACAAATTCCAGGGGTCTGCCAGCTTTAGAACTGAGTCCCCCAGGCCTGTCTCATGACAACTGGCCACACTAGCTTTAACATCAACATGGAGGCCCTTGGTGACTGGGGCTGACTAGTTATTTCCATAACAGTACAGAGGTTCTCCTCGTTGGTTGATGGCCATTTTATTGGACCATCCAAGGAAGTCTATTCAGAAAAAAATGCAGTGAACTACAGAAATCTAGACACATATACACACACACCATTCCCTATATTTAAACAGGAAGGGTAAACACAACCACAGCATTTTGAAGGCTGAGGCAAGAGAATCATGATTTTGAGGCAAGCCTGAGCTATATGTAAACAAACAAACAAAATAACGAATGTCAGAAGACAGAGTATCCATTTTTTCCATGGGGTTTTACTAAAACCTATGTTAGCATGCATTTGGTAAAGAAACACATTAATGCAGGAGACTGTTCTCGAATTGCTTGAAGGTACTGAAGTGCTTGCCCTACCTGATGCACCAACAGCTCGGCCACTTCCACGTGATTGTTCAGGGCAGCCAGGTGCAAGGCGGTATAGCCGTCATCTTTCTTCTCATCCACAATCCACGGTCTTGGCAGTTTTGATAGCAAAACACGCATTGCACTGAAAGGAAAATTCACAGTATGTTTATATTTACACACTTTGATATTTTTACTGTTTCCTTTAGGGAAAAAATGTATTCAAGAGAAACTTTTTGTTTTGTTTTTTCAAGGCAGGGTCTCACTCTAGCCCAGGCTGACCAGAAACTCACTCTGTAGTTCCACACTGGCCTTGAACTCACAGTGATCCTCCTACCTCTGCTTCCTGAGGGTTGGGATTAAAGGCCTGCGCCACCACCCACATCTCAAAGAAACTTTTGTAACCTAATGAAGACTTTTAAAGAAAAGCCCTATCTCTAGAGAAAAGAAAAATTCAGTCATTCTAATTCTCACATGTGTAGCTCTTTGGAATTTTGAGAACTAAACAAACTACCACTATTTGAGGAATCGAGTCAATACAGAGTGGGGGGCTAGAGAGATGGCTTAGTGGTTAAGCGCTTGCCTATGAAGCCTAAGGACCCCGGTTCAAGGCTCGATTCCCCAGGACCCACGTTAGCCATATGCACAAGGGGGCGCATGCATCTGGAGTTTGTTGCTATGGCTGGAGGCCCTGGCACGTCCACTCTCTATCTGCCTCTTTCTCTGTCTGTCACTCTCAAATAAATAAATAAAATAAAATAAAATAAAGAAATCAACACAATAATTTTTTTTTAAAAGAATGGGAAACAGTGTAAGGGAAAGCCCAAAGAGGAAAGCAACAATGTATAAGGACAGCACAATTTTTTGTTTTACTGACTTTTCTGGACACAATTTCATAGTTTCTATGCATGAGTTAACAAATAACAATCAGGGAACACCAACAAATAAAGTAGGAAGAATAATGAGAATATAAAATGTCCGTAAGTGGGCTGGAGAGATGGCTTAGCGGTTAAGCGCTTGCCTGTGAAGCCTAAGGACCCCAGTTCGAGGCTCGGTTCCCCAGGTCCCACGTTAGCCAGATGCACAAGGGGGCGCACGCGTCTGGAGTTCGTTTCCAGAGGCTGGAAGCCCTGGCGCGCCCATTCTCTCTCTCTCCCTCTATCTGTCTTTCTCTCTGTGTCTGTCACTCTTAAATAAATAAATTTAAAAAAAAAAATTTAAAAAAAAATGTCCGTAAGTGACAGAGTGTTATAAATGGAAGAATTAAAATCTGATATACAAAACTGGAGAGATGGCTCAGCAGTGGCATTTGCCTGCTAAGTCTAAGGACCCAAGTTCAGTTCCCCAGTATCCATATAAAGCCAGATGCACAAAGTGGTGCATGAGTCTGAAGTTTGTTTATTAAAAAACAAAATGCAGGGCTAGAGAGATGGCTTAGCAGTTAAGCGCTTGCCTGTCAAGCCTAAGGACCCTGGTTTGAGGCTCAATTTCCCAGGACCCATGTTAGACAGATGCACAAGGGGCACATGCGTCTGGAGTTCCTTTGCAGTGGCTAGAGGGCCTGGCGTGCCCATTCTCTATCTATCTATCTGCCTCTTTCTCTCTCTGTCGCTCTCAAATAAATAAATAAAAACAAAATATCTGATATACATTAACCAGTGCTAAAATTCAGTTTTGATCAAAATATACAGTGGTAATTATAATTCAATTTAATTTAAAATCTAAGAAGACCAAGTTATCCTAAAAAGTATCAAAGATTTAAAAGCTCAAGCATAAGAAAACAGGAGAATCAAATGAATGCTTCCTTCTCTCTCCCAGCCCCCCACTAGAGGCAGAATCTCACTGTTGCGCAGGCTGACCTGCAACTCACTCTAGCCACACAGCCATCCGCCTACCTCAACCTCCTGAGTGCTGGGATTAAAGCATGAGCCACCACACCCGGGACCTGAATGCTCCTTACACAAAAAGCTAACCTACCTCCAAAAAAAATGGCGAGGGGGTGTAAAATTCAGAGGGAACTTTTCTTCACAAAAAAATCTATATGGAACATTCTTTTTTAATATTTCATTATTATTTATTTATTTGACAGAAAAAGAGAGAGAGAGAGAATGGGCACAACAGAACCTCCAGCCACTGCAAACTAACTCAAGACATGTGCGCCCCCTTGTGCATGTGGCTAACGTGGGTCCTGGAGAATTAAACCTGGGTCCTTTGGCTTTGCAGGCAAACGCCTTAACTGCTAAGCCATCCCTCCAGCCCTGTATGGACCATTTTCAAGGTCATTTTGGAGAAAACTCCTTTGATATATTTGCCCATTCACTGATTTGTTAAGGCTGAGAGTGGTGGAGTTGGCACAGCAAACACTGGTGCCCATGCCAGAACACTGATACACGCGTGTGTGTAGATGTGATACCAACGAACCCATTACTTTATGCGCAGCCCTAGAAAAAAGCAGTACAGTAACAAAAACACTTGAAACAGAAAAGAACAGTCTTGTGCCTACAGAAGACAGGATGAAGACAAAGGTATATGTTGGGACAGGTTTTCTAAGGGGATATATGTGAAAATAAAAATTAAAAAAATGTATTTATAGATGGAAAAACAAGATGAGATGTAGAGTAAGAGTATATAAGAACAGAAATATAAAAAATCAAGAAGACTAGGTGCTCAAATGACTTGGAATGTGTGCATTTAATGACAGTAGTCTATGAATCTCATATAGGAAGTTCAAGGAGTCTAAAGCTGGCTTTGAAGAATCAAAGAATCTCTAAAATTGAACTCAAGTTGGGAAGTTTATAACTTTGATCAATTTTTTTAAGGTCAGTCTTACTAATTATGGAGCAAAAGCTGCCATTAAATCCACAATCCTCCTGCCTCATCTTCTCAAGCGCTGGGTTTATATGTGTGAACCACCATGGTCTCAGATAAATGGAGAAAAATATTGGTACCACTTTATACAAAAAAATGCCTGGATATCATAATTCTAATGTGACACTATCAGACCATGTGAGAAACAGAACATACAGGGGTTTCACAGGGTTTTTTGTTGGTGGTGGTGTTTGGGGTTTTTTGTTTGTTTTGTCTTGTTTTTTAGAAAACTGCGAAGATACGAGTATCATCTGTGAAAGTTTGTTTGTTTGGTTTGGTTTTTCAAGGTAGGGTCTCACTCTAGCCCAGGCTGACCTGGAATTCACTATGTAGTCTCAGGGTAGCCTCAAACTCTCAACGATCCTACCTCTGCCTCCTGAGTGCTGGGATTAAAGGTATGCACCATCACACCTGGCTTGAAAATTTTTTTTATTAAGAATAAAATGTAGGGCTGGCCCGGCGTGGTGGCGCACGCCTTTAATCCCAGCACTCGGGAGGCAGAGGTAGGAGGATCGCCATGAGTTCAAGGCCACCCTGAGACTACAGAGTTAATTCTAGGTCAGCCTGGACCAGAGTGAGACCCTACCTCGAAAAACCAAAAAAAAAAAAATGTAGGGCTGGGAACGCAATTGAGTGGGTGGTACTTGCTTAGCACATGCAAGGCCCTGGGTTCGATCCCCAGCACTGCATTCACCAGGTGTGACGGCACACACCTGTAATACCCAGCACATGAGAGGTGGAGGCAGACATCAAAAGGTCAAAGGCGGGCTGGAGAGATGGTTTAACAGTTAAGGTGCTTGCCTGAAAAGCCAAAGGACCTCAGTTCGATTCCCCAGGACCCACGTAAGCCAGATACACAAGGTAGCACTTGCATCTGGAGTCCATGTGCAGTGGCCAGAAGTCCTGGTGTGCCCATTCTCTCTCTCTCTCTCTCTCTCTCTCTCTCTGCCCCCACTTCCTGCTCTCAAATAAATTAAAATATTATTTTAAAGTTCAAGGTCATCCTCAGTTACACAGTGAGTTCAAGGCCAGCCTATATGAGACTTTGTCTATATATGACCTAATTAATATAAAAAACAATGCAAGCCATAACTTGAAATCATCAGATAATGTCTTGTCGCTAGTAGATAAATGAAGAAACTGTATGATAAAGGAATAAAGAGCAGGATGGCAAGGGATACTTACTATCTTTCTACAATGGAGATTTGTTAATTTCAGTGTCTGTCAAGATCTCTGCTAAGAGATCCTAGTTAGCAAGTGCCAACCCGGTGACATTGGGGTGCAAAGATAGCATGTCTACTCCACAAACTGACAATCCATTCAAAAACCAGGCAGTCGCCTTGTTCTTCAGGTTTGCACTTCTATTTACAAAGAGTCTTATTCTGAAAGGAAGGGAGGAGGGTACTTAATAGGTTGATATTGTATATATGTAAGTACAATGATTGTGATGGGGAGGTAATATGATGGAGAATGGAATTTCAAAGGAGAAAGTGGGGGGGAATTAACATGGGATTTTTTTTTATAATCATGGAAAATGCTAATAAAAATTTTTAAAAAAAACAGTCTTATTCTGCACGTCATCCTGTTTTTCCATCTAACTTTTATCTATTTCAATTTTTTTTTTTTTTTTTTAAGATAAGGTCTCACTCTAGCTCAGGCTGACCTGGAATTTACTATGTAGTCTCAGGGTGGCCTCAAACTCATGGCAATGCTCCTGCCTCTGCCTCCTGAGTGCACCACCACACCTGGTTCTGTTTCAAGTTTTATCCTCACGTGTGTCACCCTAGGAAAAGCTATCTTGTTATTTCTTGTCCTTTACTGGCACACGATTGTTCTTCTCTGTTTCACGTGGCCGGGCCCCAGCACTTCCAGCTAGTAAGAGGAGAGCCTGTTGTTACACTACAAGAACTGAATGCCCCAAAGTTACATGGAGCATGGTCACTCGCTCCGAAAGTCAATGAAGTTTTGTGAAGCCACAGACTCTGACCTCGGCAGTGCAGTCTATATGGTTTGGCAAGATGTTTCTCCTAATGCACCAACTTTATTTCTCAATTGGTTGTTTTCCAAAAGGTTAAGGACATGGATGTTTTAAACATAAGCTCTTACTGCCAGTTAAGCAGGCATTTGTAAACAGTGCCAAAGGAGCATTAAGTTCCAGAACAACCAACAGTGGTGCCGAGCATAATCCCCGGCACATGGCAGCGCGCTAACATGTGCTGAATGACAAGCAGAGAGTTCAAAGAAGACTGAGGGCCGGCAGCTGTCTTCCCTGGTATGCAGTGTTCAAATGGCACTGGGTCCGTTTTTAGGGTCTGACATGCTATTTCTAACATCTTCCTTCAGAGAGAAGGCATATGTTCTCAACCAAGCCCAGCAGACAGCCAAAGGGGAGCCCTTTCATATTAGCATTATTTAATTCAGAAGGATATTAGAATAGCACCATGGCTATTAGGTATTCAATAAATAACTTAAAATCTCAGAGACTGTAGGTAAAGCAAGTGAGTACACAATCCACAGACAGACTCAATTAGGAGAGTTGATCACATGCAAGCAGAAGTTCTCTGGGCCAGGCTACAAGGTTTCTACACAACTCTGTCCAAAAAGGATATGTTTGTTGGGCTGGAGAGATTGCTCAATGGTTAAAGGCATCTGCTTGCAAAGCTTGCCAGCCTGGGTTCAATAACTCAGTATCCATGTAAAGCCAGATGTACAAAGGGGCACATCCAACTGGAGTTTGTTGACAGTGGCAAGAGGCCCTGACAAGCCCATTTCCCACTCCTCTGCTTACAAGCAAACAAACAAACATTTATTTATCTATTTTATTTATTTACTTGAGAGAGAGAGGGGGAGAGAGTGAGAATGGGCGCACCAGGACCTCCAGCCGCTGCAAATGAACTCCAGACACATGCACCTCCTTGTGCATCTGGCTTATGTGGGACCTGGAGAATCGAACCAGGGTCCTTACGCTTCACAGGCATTCACCTTAACTGCTAAGCCATCTCTTCAGCCCAAATAAAGCATTTAAATGAATAAATGGAGAGCAGATTTTTTTTTTCCTTCAAGACACAGCCTAAGTGGCAAAGGTATAGCCAAGTTCGTGACCATCTTGGTCTGTGGTGGAAAGTGCAGGGACCACACCTGTAACACTATTATTTCAGAAAACCTAGGAGTGTGGCTTTACAGAAAGAAACACTTCACATTCAAATATAAAATGGATTCATACTAACAAGCAAAACTGCACTTGAGGACTTCCACATGCACAGCTCAAAGCATGCCATTACGGACTGGGAAGATTTCTGGACCCTGTCTTCACTAAATACAGTAACAAATTAACCAAAACTGGCACTGAACTAGTTTTAGGTATTTCAAAGACCTCATTTGAACACTGCTCTCTTCTTTTTTTAAATTTTTTTTTTTGTTTTTTGTTAATTTACTTATTTGAGAGCAACAGACAGAGAGAAAGAGGCAGATAGAGAGAGAGAATGGGTGCGCCAGAGCCTCCAGCCACTGCAGACGGACTCCAGATGCATGGCACCCCCTTGTGCATCTGGCTAACGTGGGTCCTGGGGAATCGAGTGTCAAACCAGGGTCCTTAGGCTTCACAGGCAAGCGCTTAACTGCTAAGCCATCTCTCCAGACCCACTGTTCTCTTCTTAATGAGTCTGTTATTTCTGTTTTCCACTGAAACCCTACTAAATACATTTTTAAAGCATGTATAGCAATAACTAGCCCTAAATATAATCTTGCAAAATCCTTTCATCAGCTGTGTAATGTATTACTAACTCAAAACATTTTTTTTAATTAGCTGAAACTTTTTTTTTTTAATTGGCTGACAAAGAAGTAGGTTTCCATATGGCTTTTTCATATGTTTTTAGTTTTTTAGCAACAACAACAACAAAAAAAGTCAGGTTAGGCAATCCCTGTTGGCAGGAGGAGAGGTGCTCCGGATCTGTCTGAAGATTGCCTTGCTACTGCTGACCCGGGCGATGCTTTTCCTCTCTCCTCTGCAGGGATTCCAAGTATAGCGACAGCCGCAGGAGGCTTTCCTAGTCTCAGCGCAGGCTCAGTGAAGAGCAGGGAAGTGTAAGTGGAAACATGAGAGACCGCTTTATTTGGCAGTACTTAAAGGAAAAAAAAAAGGCAAGACAAATGGCAAAGCGCTGTTTGGACCACAGGAAGAACAATCAATAGGCAGAAAGCAAGATAGAGGCTTCCTCAGCTTTTGGATCGACCATCGACAGCTGAGAGACTATTTTTTGCTATGGTTGACTAAATATGGTCAGGGAAGAGAGAGGCACAAGAGAGCCTGCTTGCCTGGGAGTGCGTGTTTCAAATGCTTAGCTGCCTATAAAGCTGCCACGGAGGGGATATAAGTTAGCCTCCGAGGTGACCGTGGGGAAGTCCTGACCTTGCTGGCAGACTTGACCTCTGGATATGACAAGGCAGCTTCACAACCATGAAGTAAGCCTGAAACTCAAAACAAACAAACAAGCAATCTCAGAGCAAGAAGGATGCAGACTCTCCTGAGGAGTCAGGAAAGCCCGATGCACTCTGGTGGGCCAAGAAATACAGGGGACGTTTGCAGCTACTTGCGGGCAGCGAGGTGTGTAAAATTAACTTCTGCAATGCTTCCCCCTCTTCTGAGACATTGTATCTAAGGTGGGGGGAGAAGTTAGGTACATTTTCTCAGCTGTTGTAGCAGTCTCCCTCAATGACTTCACTTTCTCTGTGGATCTATAGGTACTGGTTGTTACATTCCAAATCAAAAAGCCAGCATTGATTCAATTTTATTGTAGGTTTGGTTTGCTTTTGTTTTTTTTTTTTTAAGAGGGAGGGTGGAAGAGAAAAGTGGGTTACCTTTTTTGTTGTTGTTGTTTATTCACTTGACTTTCACGTTTGTTTTAAAAGGTGAGGCTCTGCATTCACTTACATGCCCCTGACTTCATGGGGATCCTAAACGGAAGTGCTGAATCAGTGAATAGAATGAAGAAACGATCAAGATGCAATGGCTGCTGCCGGGTGACTCTCTGTCAGTTACGCTAGGCTCACAGGTAACCGAACACAAGGCCTGTGAATTTCTGCATGCTTATCTAGAATGGACGTGAATATGCTCTTACTGTTAAATTCATTTCTATCTGGGCAGAGTCTAATCTCAAAGTTCCAATTGACAGTGTAGTTTAAAATGGAATGTTGTTCAAATATCTTAGCAGATAACTCAATCTCAAAAACATACAACTCCACTGCTGACAACTGCATTATTAAAGATTTAGCCTTTATTAAGTGATGGTTTGCATCTCCAGTAAATTGGCATCCCCTGCTTCCACAGTGTGCTAGCTTCTAAAAACTATGAGATTACAAAACACTTCTTAATGCTCATCATCAGCTGTCCTCAGACGCAAAGCCGAGGGGCACCGCGCAGTCCCAGTGCTGCGCGCCAGCTGCCGTGGTGCCGCCGACGGGCTCCCTCGGAGTGGAGGCTGCACAATTTCTGCTGCCTTTGTTTTTCTCCTTCCTTTTTCATATTTTCCCAAATCTGAAAATTTCTTGAGGTTTCCTTTTAAATTAACCTTGTAATGGCATACTAATTAAAACTTACTCACTGATTATATTATTTTTCTGCTAAATGACTGAGCTTTTAAACCCCAGGGCTCATCAGCTAAAGCACTTCTGTTCTCTGAGAGATTCTGGAAAAGTTGGCAGCTTTGGCTGTTTTTCTTCATATTAAAACTTTTTCTTTAAAATCAAAATTACTAAAGTCACCAAAAGCAGGCACCCATCCATACATCAACTTGAACTTGGGTTTACTACACAATAACACCAACACAATATCCAAGTAAGAAACCATTGAGACAAAGGACCAGCAAAGAAGTTTTAAATGATCATGAGTTCTTATCCATGTCCCTAAAAAAAAAATACTAGACAAACTCATCATTTCAAAAACTACTTTGCTCACACTAAAGTGACCTGGCAACCCCTATATCACCTGCACGGTCAGTCCCAGAACTACTAACTTGGTCCTTAGTTAAGTTTTAAGTAAGTGCGTCTGGTTTGTAAAAAGATTCTGAATGAAATGAATTATCATCTGCTTGTAGGATCTAGAATCAAATTACAAAAAAAGAAGAAACTGAGGACTCGGAAGAAACAGTAGGCTGACCTTGGCTGTTTCTGAAATACACTGTAAATCTCCACAGATTCTCTTGCATGTCTAGTAAAAAGACCCAAATCAGGACAAAATTCCACAGATAACTGACTGGCGGAGTGTTTAGGTATGTATCTATCTATCTGTCTGTCTGTCTGTCTGGGAGCCAGATCAGGTAAATCTGCTATCAAGTTAAGTCTTTGATAACTTAACCAACAAATGAGTGCGCCACTCTACATCAGGAAGCCGCGTGCTTCACTAACAAGAGCGAAAGCAGGCGCTTTGTTTCCACAGTCGACGTCTTAGCAGCACCTACCCGGAGGACATACTTCTCTATGTGCCATACGGACATACAAAGCTATGGAATGTAAAGAAGTGTGTATTTTTGGTGGGCAACAGCTGCCGAGAGGGAACTCGAGTGCAGCCAGAGAGCGCCAGCCCTGCTTCTTTCTAGGCGGATGACCTTCACGAGGTAAGCTGTCCTCACAGCCTGATCCCGGGCAAATGACCTTTGGCAATAGAAACACCCCCACCAAGAAAGTACCTGCCACTTGTAGACGGAAACCAAATTACCCGCCCCCCCAGGATTTACACTTTGTGGCAGAAAAGCTCACTGAAGTGCATTTCAAATTATCATATTAGAACCATTATGGACAAAACATGATACATTTCACTTGTTTCAATACTCGCATAATTAAAATGGAACAACAGAGAAAATAGTCTAGCCCTCCCACCCACCGAAATAAGATATTTCACCCATTTTCTGTCTCCACAATCTGATCTTAATTTAGGTGTATCATTATGAATAGAGACAACTGATTGGATAAGAAAAACAAAACAACAGAAGCTGACTACCCACATATACGTGGTGAATATATAAACTATTACTACTAGACAAATCTTTAAGACAGAAGTCTCATTGTTTTAGATTTTCTTTTCTGACAGCTACAGAAAGCCAGCACCTTTAAAAAGACTAACTTGTAAGTTAAATTCTATTGAGCAACTAAAATCTGTAGCTCTTCCCAATTTGCCTGATCATTAACCCAATCTCCACTTTGAATGCTGATAATACTTAAAATGTAAGAACTGAGGGTGAAAATGACAAAATGCCAAGCCACAACTCAAAGGGTAAATTAGTAACAAACTCAAATATTTAAAATACTGTGTATTATCTTTGAATTTGCTTTCTTTAAAGGGGGTATATAAAGTGAAAACTAATCAAAAACTAACAGTAGGATAACCATTTTTATTGACATAATTATAGTTCAATTTTTATAGTAAAAACATGATATATCCAATATACACAGCATGTTAGAAATATCAAAATAGTTTTGTGCAATCTATTTTGTATATACTTATTAAAGCTATACATCATGAAGTTACTAACAACTGATAAGCAGGTATAAAAGATTTTTATAATTCTATTAAAACATTCCAGCAACTGAGAATGCCTTTGTTACAATCCTTAGAAAACAAAGTAATGTGCTATTTATTTATAAAGTAAAGTTAAAAGCAGATCCTGCTGCTTACAAGTTTAGCTTAACATATCTAAGAGTATTTTCAATCACTCTAAAATGTCACATCCATCACTCAGCTCAGCTGTTCGTTTTGAACTGAGTACATGTTAAACTCTGGGCATTTGCTGACACTGGTATAACTCAAACATTTCAACTGTCTGCCTGACAGGGATAACAGATGCTGACATTATCAAATGCTGTACTATTTTTTCCCATGGCCTCTCCTTGCCCCGATATGGCCAGTGTATGAAACCAAACTGCCATCCAAAAGCACACTTGAGCAACTGGAGCTGCTAACCGGCTTCCATGTAACTAGCAAAAATAGAAGCTGGGTGGCTGCTATCGCCAGCAATTACGTTCAGGCGACTGAACACCTGTTTCACTTCTGCTAGAATACATGATGGAAAGAGCTGCAGTCGCATTAACCTCACCAGCAGCACAGCATTTAACGCCCAGCAGATACCGAATGCTGGGTTTCATATGAAAACTGTCTGCACACTACCCAAGGTAGTGCGGACCCCCTGCTCAATGCCAACAACTCTGTGCAACACTCTCTTCATGTATCCCTGAGAGTTCTGCCTTGATAGACTAAATTTTCTGAGTTGTATCTGACACAAGTATGCTGCAGAAAACAGCCCTTCCATACACAGAAATCAACAGTAGAACCACGGTATAACAAGTATTTACAGGGCTGATTTTAAAATCATTAAGTGGTAAGTTTTAAGACTCAAAATTCATGGACTGTAGCTAACCACAAGTCAATTGCTAAGCTGACAGTGAGAAGTAACAAGGCAATCTATATCTGAGTAACATCAAGTGTAGCCAAGGAAACACACCTTTAAGAAGGTTAAATGATGAGCCCATGATTAGTAATGCTACATAAACAAAAAAGCAGAAAAGGCTGCATGCTTGGTAGTTCCTCTCAACCCAAACCCAAGAAACCCAATGAATACACGTGTCAGCCATTTATAAGCCAAAGGGCAGAGGTATTTTCTTAGGGCGACACGTATCCCCCCGCCCCGACAGCAGCCTGCTGTAGTCCTCAACCGTCACACTAAAAAGCAGCACCAGGAGCCAGGCGTGACTGACCACTCGTCCCCACGTTCAGTTCAACTCCTTTAAAGGGTCTGGTTTACCACTGAAAGAAAACAGAAAATGCTACTCTGAAATACATCAAGATCCCTTTGTTGACTTAAATGCTGTTGTTCTGTTGCTGATACTGTTTATATTTAAGGACGGAGCAAAGATGCACACCGGTAATTGCCGGTGCATTACTGCAGTGTTAAGGGAAAGCTCTTCTGAACTGGCAGCGGAGGAAACAGGAAACCGCCTTCAACACGGGACCTTCACACTGTGCTTGATGCACTGGAGAGAGCGTCTCTCGCACGGGTAAACTCTCTGCTGTGTTCTTACAACTGCAAAGAAAGCACTGAATGCTTCTGGATCCCAAACTAGTAGCAGCACTACAATGCTTTGCTAAAGCTGGTAAAATGGAACCAAATCGCCTCTTCAATGGATTTGGTCCCCTTCAACCAGCTGTAGCTATGCATTGATTACTACAGGAGAGCCAGCGTCTTCATTTATGAGTATCAATGACGTGTCAACTAATTTCAACTTACTCAGAATGTGACTGAAAATAACTTGCAATGTCAATTCTACATGGAAGAACTATAGAGTTAAAAGATGTTTATAAAAAGCTTCATAAAAAAAATGTGTGGATGACAAGAACTGCCAATAAAATAATAATCTTTTTCTTTGTGGTCTTTTGGTATTTTTTAAATTAATTTTATTTGCAAGCCGGGGGGTGGGGGGAGGAAATGGGCACACCAGGGCCTCTCACGACTGTAAACAAAATCCAGATGCATGTGCCACTTTGTGCATCTGGTTTTACATGAGTACTGGGAAACTGAACCTGAGCTGTCAGGCGTTGCAAGCAAGAGCCTTTAACACTAAGCCATCTCTCCAGCCCCTAAGCTTCTTATTCTTCAGAATGATAATGAATACAGACTGCTTCTGAATAAAAATAAGCTTCCCATTTGAAAACAGGACAGGAATGCCACATGAGATTCACATGGGCACACGTACTTTAAGTTAAGGAAAACTATAAGAATATTTAATATCCTAGAAATGCTGAGTCATTATCTTCCACGGAATTATCCTTTAATTTCACCACTACATACCTGAGCACAAGAGTGAGAAAGGAGGTAATACTAGCGTACCTCTGGGAGAGACTCAAGTAATCAAGAGAGCTTTCTGACCCTGAACCAAAGGTTGTTCATGCTCAAACGAAGTGCTAGGCACCATTACTTTTCACCCATGTAGATATTTCAACTCTTAATACTGTTTCCTTGACTGTCAAATGAGGGCCTTTCCTAATAGTCACATTCTTTCATTCTCCTGTCTTCTTTGTCCTTTACAAAAAACGTACATGGAGCTCCAAGGGAGAGAAACTGAAGGGAAAAATGACAAGTGCACAATATGCATCCAATTTTCTCAGTAATAACTATACAACTATTTTACATGCTTTAATAAACATTTTAGCAATTAATTAAGTTACTGAAGGCAAGTTGTGGTTTAAAATTCCAAATGTTCAATCCTCTACTCCTGACCATTTCTCTATTTCAAAGTAAAAAACGAGTCCCTAAAGACAGTGAGCAAAGAAAGGGAGGAGTATATAAACAACCTCACCTCGGCTGCACCCCACCAACCAGGCTCAGGCTCCTCTGTACCAGCCTCAGCCAGTCATGCCAAATACGCGTGTGTTACAAGGTTCCCAGGGACTGCGAGGAAGTGCATGCGTGCACACTACAGACAACACTCATCCTGCGAGTATTCTAAGACCAACGACCGCAGCTTCGCGTGTGCAGCACCGTCTCACTTACCAGGCCAAACTTCAGCACTGAGAGTTAAATGACGGCATCACAACATTCTACAGGGAGCACCTGAGCTGCGCACATATTCAGTAAGAGAACCATGTGTTGTTAGGTGACAAAACAAAAATGCCTCTCGTGAGCATCACAGAAACCTGAAAACCTAAGTGCCCAGCACTGCATGGTCTACTTGAATCTTATGATTTTAGTAGTAATTTAAATTGAAGATGCAATACAAATTTTACAGTATTGTTCCCAGTAGCCCCCACAACACAAGTAATTTCTGCTCTTGATTTAAATCTGAAATTTTACCCAATAGAAAGAGAAGTGCCTAAAGCCTATAGGGCAACATCTGTATAAAAGTCAGGCTAGCTCAGCAGGGGAGCGCTTGCTTAGCATAGGTAATGCCCCGAGTCCAAAACTCAGTACTACCAACAAATAAAATGAAATAAACAAATACCAGATATCAGGACACAGAAACAGCTAAGAATTAAAGTTCTAGTTGCAAGGAAGGTGGAGCACAGAGGAAGTCTGTCTGACAGCCAAGCTGAGCTGAGCCAAGCACAACGGCACAGAAGAGCAAATGCAAGTGTGACAATCCAGTGTCACACACTTAAGAAAGAAAATGACTCGAGTAGGTGTTAGTACATCTAATCATACTTAGTATTTTATCCAAAAACAGCCAATGTGTTAGGTTCTAGAAAGAATAATGCACTGCATGGACTGTATCTCGTTTTCCAAATTAAGAGTGAAGGACAGCCACGCTTGCTGCTGTTAAAGTTAAGCACACTGAAACTGCATGCTTCTGAATCGCTCTGACTTTGGTCAGGAAAGAGAAGCCAACTCTAATAAGAAATGAGAGGGCTGGAGAGATGGCTTAGCGGTTAAGCACTTGCCTGTGAAGCCTAAGGACCGCGGTTCGAGGCTCGGTTCCCCAGGTCCCACGTTAGCCAGATGCACAAGGGGGCGCACGCGTCTGGAGTTCGTTTGCAGAGGCTGGAAGCCCTGGCGCGCCCATTCTCTCTCTCTCCCTCTATCTGTCTTTCTCTCTGTGTCTGTCGCTCTCAAATAAATAAATAAAAAACATTTAAAAAAAAAAAAAGAAATGGGAAAAAAACCCAATACAAAAAGAAATCCTGGGGAGGGAGGGAATTACCATGGGATATATTTTATAATCATGAAAAATGTTAATAAAAATTTAAAAAAAAAAAAAAAGAAATCCCCAAACACAGCAATTTATGATTACAATAATACACAGATTGATACTATCAGCTTCTGTGTTCCGTTAAAATCACACCCCACAGTCACCTCAGTGTGTTAAGAAGAAGGAACAACGAAATCAGGTGTTCGTGAAACACTGCTCCGCTATACAATGAACGCGGACGAGCTGGGAGCTGTGTCGGTGGTGTTACAGGCAAAAGCCTATCAGCCCGGGGCTCAAACCCCCAGACCACATAAAGCTGCACAGCCGGATGAGAAGTGGGGTATTGAACACAGCTAGGCTGACCTTCACTTGCAACAGCAAGAGACCCTGTCTTAAAGAAAGAGGAGCTGGGCGTAGTGAGGCACGCCTTTAATCCCAGCACATGGGAGGCAGAGGTAGGAGGATCACTGTGAGTTCGAGTCCACCCTGAGACTACAGAGTTAATTCCAGGTCAACCTGAGCTGCAGTGAAACCCTACCTCAAAAAAAAAAAAAAAAAAAAAAAAAGGAGGAGCCTAGACACCTCAAAAGTTTTCCTTTGGGGCTGGAGCGATGGGTTAGTGGTTGAGACACTTGCCTGCAAAACCTAGGGACCAAGGTTCGATTCTCCAGATCCCACGTTAGCCAGAGGCACATTGTGGTGCATGCATCTAGAGCTCGTTAGCAGTGGCTAGCGGCCCTGGTGCACCCATTCTCTCTCCTCCCTCTGTCCCTCTGTATCTAATAAGTATTACATAAATAAATAAAACAATAAAAAAGTTTTCCTTTGACCTCATGTTATGGTACACACATCCACACACATACACTAACACAAGCACACAATCAATATTAAAATGAAAGCATATTCTCTTTTCCTTTTTATAGTGTCATCCAATACAAATCATTATCTGGCTGAAAGAGTCAATGTATTATATTTTCTGAGGAATTCTATAAAGTTATGCAAGAACGGAAGAAATAAAACAAATTTCTTCTCCTCCATGGGTTTAGCATCATTGACAGTAACATGCCTATTACTAGTAAAAATGAAACAATTCAAAATAATTACCAGATATTTGGAGGCTGAGGTAAGAGAATTACTGTGTTTGAGGCCAGCCTAGGGCTACAGAGCAAGTTCCAGGTCGCCCTGGGCTAGAGTAATACCCTACCTTAAAGAAAAAAAAGAAAAAGAAAAGAAAGAAATGGGCTTGAATGCCAAGTCAAGGTATATAGGCTTCATGTTGTAAAAAAACAACTGAAGGTTTCAGAGCAGGATAGAGAAGCCATCAGATCTTGCATCTAGAATGACAGCTGTATGAAAATTAAACCAGGAGCTGTGTGTGGTGGCGCACGCCTTTAATCCAGCACTTGCGAGGGAGAGGTAGGAGGATCTCCATGAGTTCGAGGCCACCCTGAGACTACATAATGAATTCCAGGTCAGACTGGGCTACAGCGAGACCCTACCTCAGAAAAAAAGAAAGAAAAGAAAAGAAAGGAAAGGAAAATTAACCCAGGGAGAATTACTAGAACTTTATGGTAATAATCTAGGTGAGAATGGTGCGTACCTAATTAGGTCAGCAACAACAGGAATAGAAAAAAAATTAGTAAATTAACATAATTTTAGATTTAACTGAATATAGAAATTAGTGAAAGAACAAAGCTATCCCTTTACAAAAACGCAGTGAGGAGAAGGGTGCTACCCACCCAAGTTAAACCCTCACTGCCTGGGTGTCACATCTCACATACAGATCCTAAGACACAAGTAGCAGTGCCAAGTGCTGAACACTGAGGACCCAGAGGCACAGAGAGAGCCCTTGCTCGTGTTCTAGTTGCTTCTTTATCAGCTACATTATCTTGGATAAGGAAATTCATCTCATATAATCCTCACATTCTCCATCTATCAAAATGAAGATGATGACATCAAAATAAAAGACAGACTACTTGAGAGGGGGAAGGAGAGGGAATTACTATGGGTTATTGTCAGTAGAAAATAAATTTTTAAAACAATCAAAAAAAATAAAAATAAATGAGACAAAGGTATTAACTCCTGCCTCAAAAGCTGCTGGAAGGGCCGGGGACATAGTTCAATGGTACAGTGCATGTCTAGTATGCATGGAACCCCGGGTTCAACTTTCAGCACAGCAAAACAAAAACCTGAATTAAGTTAAAACTTTAAAGGCTTTTGAAAGGATGAGACAATGCACCTCTGGGCCTCGGCAGAGGCCTATAGGGTGGCAGGGCAAGCGTCCCCACCACCATCTGCTATCTGAAGGGCAAAGAACATAAGAATCTTCTGCCTCCCTCAAGGTGCACAAGTACAAAGTGTCCAAACAGCTGTCATGTGCAAAAAGCTCAGGACCCGATCTCCGCGATGCCTGCCGGTCCATCTCGCTGCGGGACACAGCTCCTCACGCCAGTACCAAGAGCAGCGGCAGCAAGGCCTCCCGCTCTCTGTGATCGCCCTCTAGTGGTGAGCCTAAGTGGCTTTCAAAGATGGTAAAATAATTAGAACCATGACATAAAAACTTAACAAGAACCAAAGAATAAGAATTCTGCATGAATAATTTTATCAAAATACACATCATAGTGAATATTTTCCACAGTTAAGATATATAGGCCTGATTCAACTATAAAGACAAGACAGCAAATCAAGCACGGTGGTTCATGCCTTTAATCCCAGAACTCAGGGGGCCACGGTAGGAGGAGCTCCATGAGTTTGAGGCCAGCAGGGCTACAGAGTAAGCTCCAGGTCAGCATGGACTGGATCAGACCCTGACTCAATATGAAAGAAGGAAGGGAGGGCAAAGAAAAGACAAGACACCTATGGCAAAATTCCCTAAAATGTATGTTGGCTTAAAATTGCTCCCAAAAAAAGGAGTTCATGAAAATCTCAATATTAAGCACAAAGTTAAACATTTGCTTTCTAAGGATTCTAAGTCCGTATAAATAAATATGCTTCTCGGGCTAGAGGGATGGCTTAGTGCTTAAGGCATTTGCCTGCAAAGCCAAAGGACCCAGGTTTGATTCCCCAGGACCCATGTTAGCCAGATGCACAAGGGGGCGCACACGTCTGGAGTTCATTTGCAGTGGATGGAGGCCCCGTTGTGCCTCTTCTCTCTCTGTGTGTCTCTCTCTCTTTGTCTGTCAAATAAATAAATAACAAGAAGACACTTTTTAAAATAATATGATTCTCCAAAAGCAGTCTTTCTTCAATTTTTACCAGCAAACCTATTTTTTCTGTAGAATACATACTACAAGAGTGACTAGAGTCCCTCTACACTAGGTTTATATAATAATCAGGTAAATTTAAAATATACACACACACACACACATATATATCATGTAAACATAGAACGTGAGAGTGTAGAAGACACTCTAAGAATGAACTTGAAGAAAAAAATGTTAAAATGCATTTTAATCAAATCTTAGACATAAGCTAGTATCCCTGACATTTTATACCTACACTTAATATATGTCCAAAATAAGCCAGGCGTGGTGGCACAGGCCTTTAATCCCAGCACTTGAGAGGCAGAGGTAGGAGGATCACCATGAGTTCAAGGCCACCCTGAGACGACAGAGTTAATTCCAGGTCAGCCTGGACCAGAGTGAGACCCTACCTTGAAAAAGCAATATATATATGCGTGATCTCCACAGAGCTTCAGAGAGAGTTAAAACTAGCTGCAACTGCTCCACCAGCAGCAGGAAGACAGCTACAACAGGGACAGGGGAGATGCTTCTACAGGGGCCCGCGGCAGCAAAAGGCAGCGTCTACCTGGGGTTCCCGCGCAGCGCGGCGTGATGCAGGGCGTTGAAGCCGTTGTTGTTGGTAATGGTCACATCGGCACCAGCTTCCAGCAGCACGGCCAGGATGTCATCACGCTTCTTACTTATGGCGTCGTGAAGAGGAGTATCGCCTTCAGAGTCCTTTATTTATTTTTTTTTTTTAAGTTAAAAGAGGCTTTCATTAGCTCACCTTCAATTCATCATCACAGCCATAGAACAACAAGGAAACAAGCCTCATTCAACAACGGAACAACTAGCAGTAAGGGGTCATGCTCTCGTCTGTAGTTCCTTTTTTTTTTTTTTCTTGTTTTGTTTTGCTTTAGGGGACCTGGAGGATTTTATTATTGTTGCTGTCATTTGGTTTTTGAGACAAGGTCTCAGATTGTATCTCAGGCTGACCTCGAACTTGCTACGGAGTTGATGCTGCTGGCCTGGAACTCGGGATCCTCCTGCCTCTACCTCCCCCAAGTGCTGGGATTGTAAGTGTGCACCACCAAAGCCAGCTTCTTGCTCGGTTAAATATAAAAATGCAGGCACTGGGGCTGGAGAGATGGCTTAGCAGTTAAGGCACTTGCCTGCAAAGTCTAAGGACCCGTGTTTGACTCTCCAGGTCCCACGTAAGCCAGACGCACAAGGTGACGCAAGTGCACAAAGTTGTACGTGTGCACAAGGGGGCACACGCATCTGGACTTAGACTGCAGGGGCTGGAGACCCTGGCACACCAATTCTCTCGCTTTCTCTCTCTCATTAAAACAGGCTTTCCCAACAATTCTACAGCAGCCTATGCCTTTGGTGCCCTTTACAGTAAGACAGAAATGCTTTCTTCTAATAGTCTTAGCAAGACCTGCTCAGCATGGTCCTTCAAAGCCTTACCTGGAGACTGGGATGACAACCGAAGTCCAGTAAAGTCTTCACAACCTGCAGGTGCCCCTTGTTGACGGCAATGTGAAGGGGCGTCTGCCGCCGCTTGTTGCGAGCGTTCAGGTCGGCGCTGCCTCGGTGAAGCACTTCTATGACGGCGCCCTCGTCTCCGAAGGCTGCATGGTGAACTGCTCGGTCTCCATCTTTATCCTGCACGTGAGCATTGCATCTCCATCAGTGACTCGTAAGAAAAAGCAACAAAAACCTTGAAGCTATAGTAATACACCAAGAGCCAGACTAAGTTTAGAAAAAGGAACAATGGGAAACTAAGTAAAAATAAATTCAATGAATTTTAAAAGGAAACAGGGGTGCCGAGAAAGTCACTAGACTCTGACTTGAACAGTAATTTACCCCCAAAGAGAAATGAAGAGCCTAGAAAATATATTGTTTCATTCATAAATTGGGCCAATAGTTATACTGACAAGCCTTCATTATTCCTCAATTATTAGCAATGACACTAAGCCACCATAGAAACATGCTGGGTATCAAACCCAGGGTCTCTTGCATACAACTCAAGCAATCTACGAGTGGCGTGTGACTCTAACCCATAACACCTTTTGAGATAGGCTCCCACCATGTAGGATGACTCTGAATCTGTGATCCTCCTGCCTCAGCCTCCCAGGTCCTGCCATTACAAGTACACGCCAGGGCACCACAAGCAGGCTCAAGACTTCCAAGCATAAAAATTATCCTAACACTACGTAAGTGGTTCAAGAAAGAAAAAAAGACTTTTAAATATATATATTTTTTTTATTTGAGAGCGACAGACACAGAGAGAAAGACAGATAGAGGGAGAGAGAGAGAATGGGCACACCAGGGCTTCCAGCCTCTGCAAACGAACTCCAGACGCATGTGCCCCTTGTGCATCTGGCTAACGTGGGACCTAGGGAACAGAGCGGGTCCATAGGCTTCACAGACAAGCGCTTAACCGCTAAGCCATCTCTCCAGCCCGAAAAAAAGACTTTTAAACATAAAAATTATCCTAACATTAGACAAGTGGTTCAAGAAAGGAAAAAAAAAAAAAAACAGGATGGTAAACCAGTATGATCGCAGTTAGTTGGTTGGTTGGTTGGTTGGTTTTGGTTTTCAAGGTAGGGTCTCACTCTAGCCCAGGCTGACCTGGAATTCACTCTATAGTCTCAGGACAGTTAGCTTTAACAAGAGATGCTCTGAAGAAGCTAGAGGGATGGCTCAGCAGCCAAGACACTTGCCTTCAAAACACCCGATACCCTAGGTTCAATTCCCCAGTACCTCATAAAGCCAGATGCACAAAGTGGTGCATGTATCTGCATTTGCAACGGCTAAAGGCCCTGGCATAGCCATTCTCTCTCCTTGCAATTAAATAAAGATTTTTTTTTAAGAAGGGGGCTAGAGAGATGGCTTAGCGATTAAGGCGCTTGCCTGTGAAACCTAAGGACCCAGGTTCAATTCCCCAGGCCCCACATAAGCCAGATGCACAAAGGAGCGTATGCATCTGGAGTTTTTTTCCAATGACTGGAGGCCCTAGCATGCCCATTCTCTCTCTCTCAATCTCTCTCTCTCCCTCTCTCTGTCTCTAATATAAGAAAAAAAATTTAAAAGAAATAATATCATTCTGTTAACATGAGTGAAATGCAAACTGTGAGTATAAACTTTTGTGTATATTTGAAAACACAAAAGTATTATTAAATAACACTTTAAAAAATAAGAAGGAAGCCAGGTGTGGTGGTGCACAGCTTTAATCCCAGCATTTGGGAGACAGAGGTAGGAGGATTGCCTTGAGTTTGAAGCCACCCTGAGACTGCAGAGTGAATTCCAGGTCAGCCAGGGCTAGAGTGAGAGACCTTACTTCAAAAAATTACATACTAAAAAGAAAAATGAAGCATAAACCAGCAAATTCCACACTCCCAAAATTCTAAAATTTGGATGAATTAACATGTGTCTGCCATGCCATCTACAACAAGCATATTTTGAAGAGAGATGAGGACAGGAAAAACTGCAATTGCTAAATTTTTTTTTTTTTAATATATGAGACTACTTTTGGCTTGGTGGTGGTTCACACTTTTAATCCCTGCACTTGGGAGGCAGAAGCAGAGGGATCATTGTGAGTTCAAGGCCAGCCTGAGACTACATAAAGAATTCCAGCCTGGGTTAGACTGAAACCTGAGACCAAAAAAAAAAAAAAAAAAACACAGAAACTACTTTTGCATGTGTATATATGTGTGGCTGCTGCGTGTGTATTGTGTTCGTTCACACTTGTGTATGAGTACACATGCACGTGTGTGCCCATGCATGTGAAGGCCAGAGGACAACATCCGTACATCAAGAATGCTATCCACCTCTGTTTGAGACAGGTCCCTCGCTGGTCTGGAACTCTCCAGGTAGACTAGACTATCTGGCCAGTGATTGACCAGTAAGTCCATGTGCCTCTGCACCCCAGTGCTGGCAACACAGATGCACGCAACACATGCAGCATTTACATGGGTGCTGGAGATCAAACTCAGGTCCTCAGGCTTGTGAGGTAAGAACGTTACCTCCTGACATGTACACGTATAGAGCTCACCCCACAAAGAAGCCGCCTAACCAAGCCACACCTCCCCGGGAAGAGAGACGCAGATCCTAAGGAGAGACCCACCCCATCACACCTGAAAAGGGCCCAGCTGAAACTAAGAATAACTGGTGAAACAAGCAAGGGTGCTGTTTTCTTGGGGAACTGGTACCAGCACAAAGGTGAAGGAGATCGACACAGAGAACAATCAACTCCTACCAAATCAGATATCCAGAGACACGGAGGCTCCCAGCACCTCATCACTGAAGCAGATCTAAAATGAACCCAACATGGCTCAGGGAAATTTGCAGAAGAGGGGGAAGACAATGTCAGAGCCACACGTTGGGTCATGATACACAGAGACATTTCCTCCTACCCATAACTGATGGCTAACTCCACAATGCACGACCCATATACCCCAACAAGGAGGGGCAGAGGGAGGGGGAGGACAGGGAGGAGGCTAACAATGGTACCAACTTGGCTGTATTCACTGAGTACAAAACTAAAAAAAAAAAAAAAAAAGAAGCTGAGACCATCCCAGAGGAAGGTGCACCCAGGCAGCGCCAGCGTGAGATGCTGTCTTCAAACAGTCCCAGCCCCTGAGGAAGGCTGCTAAGACTCCCTCCAAAACCAGGCTCCCAATCTGTGTGTGAACCCCTGGCAGGGCCTCCAGCTTTTACAGGGGAGTTGAAAACCCCATGTAATGCCAGGTCACTGGTGACAAGGATAAAGACTATGCAATGAAATACATTTAAAACAAATGTACACATCATGCAAAACTGTCACTGGGTTTCAAGCAGGGTTTTGTGGGGTTTTTTGTTGTTTTTTTTTTTTTTCCTAGGTAGGGTCTCACTCTAGCCCAGGCTGACCTGGAATTCACTATGTAGTCTCAGGGTGGCCGCAAACTCTCAGCAATCCTCCTACCTCTGCCTCCAAGTGCTGGGATTAAAGGCGTGTGCCACCACGCTGACCCAAGTAGGTTTTAATCGTTGACCCTCAGTTTAAGCAGGGATCAGAGGACCGTGCTTAGGGGAACACAGACACAAGCAGTGCAACAAGTCCTCTCGAAGGCAGGAGACCGACATGGGGAAGTGTCTACCTATTTATTTATTTGAGATAAAGAGAAAGAGGGGAGAGAGAGAGAATGGGTGCACCAAGGCCTCTAGCCCTTGCAAACAAATTCCAAATCAAGTGCCACTTTGTACATCTGGCTTTACATGGGTATTGGGCCCAAGAGTTTTTTTTTCTTTTTCTTTTTTTTTAAAGGAAAGAAAAATTAAGATTTCCAGTCAAGATGTCCTCTGCCTAACCATGCTTCACCTTGTGGGGAAGGAAAGTACCAGGATGCAGTTCACATCCACAAAGAGCTGTTGATCAGAGAGACCTACAAAGTTTCCCAAAAGAAGACAGACTTCTGTCACAGCACTGATGACCCATCAAAGGGTCTACTGCCAAAGACACCATATGCTGTCCTTACAGAACATGGAGAGACCTGGCTGGAATCTGGAAGAGAGCCAGTCCCCAGTTAGCTCGTCTAGTGCCAAAAGGTGCTCCATGGGCTACTAGGGAAAATGGCCAACATCTGTCTGAGCAACTCAAGGTCTAAGCTACTCAGCAGCAAACAACCTGACATGATGCTCACCCAAGTGCCACAGTGGCACACAGCCATGGTGGGAAACCAACTGCTCTTGGGTTGGCTAATGGATCCGCTCAGTGGAACAGAACCCATTGCTGGAACTTGGAAACAAGCCTGCAGAGATTAAAGGTGTGAGCCACCACACCTAGCACATTGAGGGATCTTTAGTGAAAAAAGAAAATGAACAAGAAATGATGTAACCTGCCTTGACAAATTTTCATTTTCACTATGAAAAACATTAGGCAAGTAGTAAATTTCAAGACTGAAAATCCATCCCACAAATTTATTTTACAGAAAAATGTCATGCTTTAGGTGTTTTTCACGCTTAGTTTAGTTACCTCTGCTTCTACATCCACATTCTGCTTTAAAAGTAACTTCAAAATATCAACATGCCCATTTTGACTAGCGGCTTGCATAGCTGTGTGGCCAGCACACTGTCCATTGACCTACAAAAGAAAAGAAGCCAAGTAAATACCACAAATCAGAAACAGACACCACATGCACACAGTGCAAATTTAAGTGTGCTCTATGATTCTGTGAAAATAATGTAAATTGTTCAATCTATCATTGTGTAGTCACAAATCAGAAGTAGCATATCATACAGTGTAGATTTAAGTATGCATTTTTAAAATTTTATTTTTGTTTATTTATTTATTTGAGAATGACAGAGAGAGAAAGAGGCAGGTATAAAGAGAGAATGGGCACGCTAGGGCCTCCAGCCACTACAAACGACCTCCAGATGCGTGCGTCCCCTTGTGCATCTGGCTAACATGGGTCCTGGGGAATTGAGCCTCAAACCGGGGTCCTTAGGCTTCTGCTAAGCCATCTCTCCAACCCTAAGTATGCTTTCTTGATCCTTTAGAATAATGTAACCTGGTGTTCCACATGCCAGATTATAGTTACAAATCAGAAATCGTATATACATACTGCAGATTTAAGTTTACTCTGTGCTTCTACGAGAAGAGTGTAAGCTGATGTCCCATACATAATAGTACAGACCACCAAAGCTCTTTAAAGAAATGAATATTTTGGGCTGGAGAGATGGCTTAGCGGTTAAGCGCTTGCCTGTGAAGCCTAAGGACCCCAGTTCGAGTCTCGGTTCCCCAGGTCCCACGTTAGCCAGATGCACAAGGGGGCGCATGCGTCTGGAGTTCGTTTGCAGTGGCTGGAAGCCCTGGCGCGCCCATTCTCTCTCTCTCCCTCTATCTTTCTCTCTGTGTCTGTTGCTCTCAAATAAATAAAAAATGAACAAAAAAATATTAAAAAAAAATCAAGAAATGAATATTTTTTACAAGCAAACAGTGAAAGAGATAGAGAGGAGAGAGAGAGAGAGAGAGAGAGAAAGAGAGAGAGAGAGAGAGAGAATGGGCACTCCAGGGCTTCCAGCCACTGCAAATGAACTCCAAACACATGTACCCCTTGTACATCAGGCTGACATGGGTCCTGGGGAATCAAACCTGGGTCCTTGGCAGGCAAATGCCTTAACCGCTAAGCCATCCCTCCAGCCCCAATGAAAGGAATTTTAACAAACGTTTGATTATACAGAGTTGTGGAAGAATTGTTAAGCCAATGTGTAAAAGTTGAAGGAAGGAAGGGAGAGAGGAAAATAAAGGAGGAAGTTACATCAATTCTACATATTCAGTGTACTTCTTAGTGGATTACTAAATCTCAGAGACCACAGTTAAATGATAAAACCTTGAGGTGGATGAGGAAGCGTATGAGTCACTCCAGCATAAGTCAATCGATTCAACAAGTATTGCCAATACTAACAGAAGCAAACTCCCAAGAAAGAGCGCACGGCTGAGTGAAACGGCTGCACTCAACAACACTACCTACAGACACACGCAGGGCAAGTACAATTTCTTCCGTGTGTGTGTGTGTGTGTGTGTGTGTGTGTGTGTGTGTGTTGCAAATACATGAGTGGCTGGAGAATTAAACATGGGCAATAGCAGCATCTTTAACCACTGAAGTCACATCAAACCAAGTGTAATTTTTTTTTAATTTATTTACTTTGGTCTTTGAGGTAGGGTTTTGCTCTAGCCCGGGTTAACCTGGAATTAACCGTGTAGTCTCAGGACGGCCTCGAACTCACAGATCCTCCTACCTCCGCCTCCTGAGTGCTGGGATTAAAGGCGTGTGCCAACCACACTGGGCTCCAAGTGCGATTTCTTTTTTTTTTGGGGGGGGGGGGTCTTTTTTGGGGTTTTTTTTTTTTTTTTTTGGTTTTTCGAGGTAAGGTTTCACTCTAGCCCAGGCTGACCTGGAATTCACTATGGAGTCTCAGGGTGGCCTCGAACTCACAGCGATCCTCCTACCTCTGCCTCCCAAGTGCTGGGATTAAAGGCGTGTGCCACCACGCCCGGCAAGTGCGATTTCTTAATTCTACCCCTTCCTATCCAATCTGTACAACCATGGAAAAAGGTAAACTGAGGCAGGGGAATTTCCTGGAAGCTCTTGGTGAGCACAACTAAAATAAATAAATATAAAGAGGAGAGTGTGACCAAGAGAAACCCAGCATCCAATGAGGTGGCACAGTGCGGACGGCCAGAAGTTGTCCTCTGACCTCCACAAGTGCCGTGTGACACGGGCGCACCTGCGTTCACACAGGTGAACACACACACACATAAACAAAAACAAATCACATGAAAACATTCATTTTGTTTGGTGGGCTTTTTTTTTTTTTTAAGCAGGGTCTCACTCTATCCCAGGGTGGTCTGAACAGAACTCACTCTGTAGCCCCAGGGGCCTTGAACTCACAGTAATCCTCCTACTTCATCCTCCAGAATTCTGGGACTAAAGGTCTAAAGGCATGCACGATCATTCCTGGCTTTTCAAAAAGTTGTTTGAAATATTGATGCTGGGGGAGATTGCCCAATGGTTAGAGGCACGTGCCTGAAAAGCCTGCTGGCCCAGACTCAATTCCCCAAGCAGCCATGTAAAGATGTATGCCACATTGGACACAAGCCAGATGCATGAAGAGGAGCATGCCCCTGGAGTTCGTGTGCAGTGAGAAGAGGCTCTGGTGTGCTCACTCCGTCTCTCTGTACATAGACAGACAGACAGACAGACAGATAGATGGATGGATGGATGATAGATTAGATACATAGAAAGATAGATGACTGAAAGATATAGATGGATGGAAGGAAGGAATGAACAAACGAACGAAGGAACAAAGGAAGGAAGGACAAAAGGAAAGAAGGAGAAAAGGAAGGAAGGAAGAGAGGAAGGAAGGAAGGAAGGAAGGAAGGAAGGAAGGAAGGAAGGAAGGAAGGAAGGAAGGAAGGAGAAAGGAAGGCTGTTCAGCACAAGGTCACTAAACTACTCTGTCTGTGCTTCTCTATTTCTGGAATGCTCACATCCACATCTGGCCGCTTTAGCAAATCTTCCACTTTGGCCACATCTCCATTAGCAGCCGCTTTAACCAGCTCTTCATTGAGGTCACCAGACTCTTGTGTTTCAAACAACTTCTTCAGAAGCTGGGAGAGTCTTTCTGCAAAGCATCAAACAAAGCTGTTAACCAAGAGCATATAACACCCATAGTTCCACAGCCTCCTCCTACCTAGCTTATTAGTTCCAAACTTAATGGTATTTCTACTGAACTACAGATAACTAATTACCCACATAAGCTGTAACACTATCTTATCAAGCTGCATTAAATTCAAACTTGGAAATATTTTAAGTGTCTTCAGTTCATGTGTCTCAAGTTTTCACTACAGAAAGACATAAAACATATAAAAACATATGAAAATAACTTAAGGTGGGTGTGGTGACACACGCCTTTAATCCCAGCACTTGGGAGGTAGAGGTAGGAGGATCACCATGAGTTTGAGGCCACTCTGAGACTCCGTAGTGAATTCCAGGCCAGCCTGGGCTAGAGTGAAACCCTACCTTGAAAAACCAAAAAAATAAAAATAATAATAACTTAAGAGGGGCTGGAGAGATGGCTTAGCGGTTAAGCGCTTGCCTATGAAGCCTAAGGACCCCGGTTCGAGGCTCAATTCCCCAGGACCCACGTTAGCCAGATGCACAAGGGGGCACAGGCATCTCGAGTTCATTCACAGTGGCTGGAAGCCCTGGCATACCCATTCTTTCTCTCTCTCTTTCTCTGTCAAATAAACAAAAATAAAATATTTTTTAAAAAAACTTAAGATCTAGACATTATGTCATAGATATTGTGAGTGAACACAGTAGCATGAGAACACAATCACAGAAATGTCCTTCCAGGTTTTGAGCATACCTTAGTGACTACCGGAGCTCAAGAATACAGAGCTTATCATATATTCAGCAGATCGACAGTTAATATTCAAAAACAATGTAAATCTCTACAGTATATAGGAACATATTTTAGGGGTGTAGTAGAGAGCCTTGGGTCACTGAGATGAACTTCTAAACCAGGCACAGTTATGGAGGACAGGGTATTTACTGAAGCTTACAGATCTAGGGACAGTTCCATAACAGCAGAAGTTGGCCTGTTTCACAGGTCCAAGCAGAGAGAGAGAGAGAGAGAATGGTCACAAGCCAAAACCCAAAAGCCACACCTCAAACAAGCCCACTTCAGGACGTCCAGGCAGAACTCAGGTACTTTGTGTATCTTTAGACTGGAATTTCAAATCCACCACCACACTTTAGGGCAAGAACCCAAGATCTGCCCAGTGACACCTCCTCCAGCCAGGTGGCTGAGGATCTAAATTACAGGGTTTAATAAAATCCTGAATATACTGGGGGGCATCCATTTTAGAGGAGCCCGTGTGGGACAGCTTGGGATCTACCCCTGCCTCAGGGCCGGCAAGCTCCCTAAAACGGCAGCCACTGCTTCCCCATACTCACATTCACCAACACATACGACTCGGCTATATTCGACAACAAAACAACATTGGGTTGGAGCTTGGGAGATGGCTTAGCAGTTAAGGCATTTGCCTGCAAAGCCTAAGGACCCAGGTTCAATTCCCCAGGATCCAGATGCACATGGTGGCACATGCATCTAGGTTCATCTGCAAGGGCTAGAGGCTCTGGTGTGCCCATTCTCCCCTTCCCTCTCCCCTGCCTCCTCCCTTCTTTCTCTCTCAAATAAATAAAACGAAAAGAAAACAACACAGGGCTGAATATATAATACAACCCTTTCACAGGTTTTTTTCTAAATCAAGTACTACAGAAGGTGCCAAGTTACACTCTTTATTTCTTGTAGTTATTGAAAAGCAAGCTGGTGCAAGTGACAAATGACAAAGTGGGCCAGGTCCACATAAACTGAGAGCAGGAAGGTTATTAATTATCCTTCACTCTTCCGCTTTGCATGGTGTAACCAATCATGGCGCCACGTAACCACAGGGCAAAATCCGCTATCACTTGATTGAAACGTTAAGCACCCTCCCAAGTTACAGCAGTGAAGGAGAGACACGGCAGAAAGCGATACAAAAACGACCTAACATTTCTCATTTTTCATTTTTAAGACAGGGAAAGGAAAAATAAGAAAAAAGAGCGGGGAGGAAGAGAAGGGAAGCCACTAACGAAAGTTGACAGGGTGGTCAACATTCAAGCGAGCCTGTGTAATCCAGGAGAAAGCTAGCAACAGACAAGATACTCTAAGTACGGGAACCGGGGCCTTAACAAAGGCTCTACGGTAAACTGTGTCACTTGTAGTAAAGAAACAGCACGTGACGTACCGCCAGATGCGTTGCTGATGGCCGATCCTGCAGATGCCACCTTGGACACGGCTGCGGGATTGTAGGTCCAGGATGTCCCGCACACTTCCACCTTCAAATCACTGTCTGAGTAAATCTGCTGCACTCGGCCAACTTTACCTAAAGTCTTCAGAAAGAAAGGAAATCAGACTCACCTTTGCAAGCTTCAAGTACACAATTCAAAGCCAAGCACTACTTCTTGTCTTACGCGTTCTGCGTAAGTGTTCATTTGACGTTTTCTCAATTTTAAAACTTTTGAAAGATACCCATACTCAAATGGGATATTAGTTCCAAACTTAAATGTATTTTTAACATTTTAAATCCCTCCACAAGAACATAAAAGATAAATCAGACGTTGTAATAAAGACTATGATGGCCATAAAAGTCCATAAAGATCATCAAGACTCCTTTTTTTTTTTTAATTTTTTATTTATTTATTTGAGAGTGACAGACACAGAGAGAAAGACAGATAGAGGGAGAGAGAGAGAGGATGGGCGTGCCAGGGCTTCCAGCCTCTGCAAACAAACTCCAGACGCGTGCGCCCCCTTGTGCATCTGGCTAACGTGGGACCTGGAGAAGCGAGCCTCGAACCAGGGTCCTTAGGCTTCACAGGCAAGCGCTTAACCACTAAGCCATCTCTCCAGCCCTCAAGACTCCTTTTTTGACCCACAGGACACACTTTGAGAACTTGCAACTGAAGTCATCCAAACACAATAATCAGTACAGCTAATACGAGAAATGATTTCTAAGACACCACTTAGTCCCAAAAGGGTCAAGCTCCTATCTTTATTTAAAAAAAAAAAATCTTTTTTCAGGCTGGAGAGATGGCTTAGCAGTTAAGGCACTTGCCTGCAAAGGCAAAGGACCCAGGTTCGATTCCCCAGGACCCATGTAAGCCAGATGCACAAGGGCCTTGCACATGCATTTGGAGTTGTTTGCAGTGGCTACAACCCCTGGCATTCCCATTCTCTATCTGTCTCTCTTCTCTTTTCTCTTCTCTCCTCTCTTCTCTTCTCTTCTCTCTTCTCCTCTCTTCTCTCTCTCTCTCTCTCCTTACAAATAAATAAATATTTTTGAAAAAAAAAATCTTTTTTCACCGGGCGTGGTGGTGCACACCTTTATCCCAGTACTAGGAAACAGAGGCAGGAGGAATGCCATGAGTTTGAGGCCACAATGATACTACATAGTGAGTTCCAGGTCAGCCTGGTCAAGAATGAGACCTACCTCAAAAAAAACAAAAAAATAAAATTAATTAATTAATTTTTAAAATTTCAAATGATTCCAAAACAGAAGTGTGCATAAAAATAGCATGTATATGGGCTAGAGAGATGGCTTAGTGGTTAAGCGCTTGCCTGTGAAGCCTAAGGACCCCAGTTCGAGGCTCGGTACCCCAGGACCCACGTTAGCCAGATGCACAAGGGGGCGCACGCATCTGGAGTTCGTTTGCAGTGGCTGGAAGCCCTGGTGCGCCCATTCTCTCTCTATCTGTGTCTCTCCCTCTCTCTCTCTCTGTCACTCTCAAATAAATAAATAAAAATGAACAAAAAATATTTTTAAAAAATAACATGTATATAAAATATATAGAATAATGGGCCTGAGGAGATGGCTTGCAAACCCTGCCAGCCCAGGTTCAATACCCCAGTACCCACACAGAATGAAAACCCCAAGGTCCACCTCGGTTACCAGCAAGACATCACCTCACAAAGATCCTACAACATTTCCGCACGGCACCACCAGCTGCAGACCAACTGTTCAAAGCACACAGGCCTATGGGGGACATTTCCCATTCAAACTACAACAGGAACCTTTTAGTTTTAACTTTATAGTTTATCCTTTTTATTTTTTCAGAGCCTTATGTAGCCTTGGCTGACCTCCAATTCTCTCCAGAGCCAAGGATGAGCGTGAACTTCTGATCCTCCTTCCTTTACATGCCAATACTAAGATCACGTATGGGCACTGCCATGCCTGGTGTATGTCGTGCTGGGGAACTGAAGCCATGGTGGAGGTCCTGTTTGTTTGTTTGGTTGGTTGGTTGGTTTTATTTATTTTATTTTTTTTTAATTTATTCTTTTTGGTTTTCCAAAGTAGGGTCTAGCTCTAACCCAGGTTGGCCTGGAATTCACTCAGTACTCTCAGGGTGGCCTTGAACTCACAGCTATCCTCCTACCTCTACCCCTGAGTGCTGGGCTTAAAGGCATGAGCCACCATGCCCAGCTCAAGGTTTTGTGCACTCTAGGAAAACATTCTAACAACTGAGCAACATCCCAGCCCCTATTGTTGTTCTTTTTTAATATAAACTTTGTATCGTCTGAGTAGCTAAGTCATACTAATCCTGTTATATAAATACATATATATATTTACTCTTTCTTTTAAAGAACTCATATAGATCAAATCACAGTATGTTCACAAGTGAAAATTCTCAATTAAAAAGAATAAAGGTGGGCTGGAGAGATGGCTTAGCAGTTAAGCGCTTGCCTGTGAAGCCTAAGGACCCCGGTTCGAGGCTCGGTTCCCCAGGTCCCACGTTAGCCAGATGCACAAGGGGGCGCACGCGTCTGGAGTTCCTTTGCAGAGGCTGGAGGCCCTGGCGCGCCCATTCTCTCTCTCTCCCTCTATCTGTCTTTCTCTCTGTGTCCGTCGCTCTCAAATAAATAAATTTAAAAAAAAAAAAAAAAAGAATAAAGGTGAAACAGCCCTAAAGCCTAAAAGATACATTGCATGAGCTGAAATACCTGCTGAGGAAGTAAGGCAAGGACGGATGGACGGAGGGAGACACGGGGCAGGAAGAAAGCAGGAGAAACCAAACAGGAAGAGAGAAAGCTAGTTAGGACAGAAAACCAAGGTTGAAGCAGGCGTGGTGGTGCACATCTCTAATCGCAGCACTCGAGGCAGAAGCAGCCTGAGACTCCATAATGAACTCCAGGTCAGCCTGGGCTACAGTGAGACCCTACCTTGAAAAAGGAGGGGAAGGGGGGAGGGACGGGGAGGGAGAGAGGGAGAGGGAAGTTGTCCAGGGGAGTGCTGGGCAACACAGGGGGGACGGGACAGGAAGTACGCGGGGCAGGAAGGGGCAGGAGCACAAGTGAGGTCACAAAGGATGAACAGCTGGGACAGAGCTGGAAGTAGGTAAGAAACGAAACAAGGTAGCACTGGAGGGAACAAAAGGACAGCGTGCAGGCGAGACGAAGGGGGAATGACTTGGTTGTGGCTGAAACACGTACTGACTTTAACAATCAAGCTGTGCCCCTCGAGAGCAAGGAGCAAGCCCACTGCCGGACACGGCTGAGCGGCTCCGCGCGGGGAGACCCAGCCAGCCTCCCGGGCTGCTGCCTCGCGCCGAGACTGGATGACCACGTCCTCGGCTCCAATCCAAGGACACCACGGCCTGTCCTCCATGCACAGCATACCAGGAAGACCATCCAGAGCCCTGTCGCAACCTTTCCAGGCTGCTGGACTGGCGTCCATTAGACAACAGAAGGCATGACTAGGCACATCTCATTCCCAGTTCTAGAAAAGTTTTTGGCCAATTTGGTTTCTGTCGCAGTCAGCTTCATGTCGCTGGGACAGACAGCCGACGGGAAGCAGCCGATGGAAGGAGAGGGTTTCTCGCAAGCTTCCGGAATGCAGGGAAGCACCATGAGTGGTGGAAAAAGCTGGCTCACATCTGCACCCTCAACAGACAGAAGCAGCAGGGCAGCACCCAGCTCAACCGCCAGAGCTCCAACTTCTCTCCACCCACCTCAGGGCTGGACTCGAGACCCCCCCCCCAGTGACCCCCCCCCCCACACACACAGCAGGGCTCTGCCTGCTAGGGGCTCAAGTCGCAAGTTCAATCCTAATAAAACACCTCAGTCTACGGGCCATACACCCAAACTATCACATCCAAACCACCGTGGTCTCAAAAATACATCATAAGGAACCATACACTGTCTAGCTGCAAACTACTTCATACTTACTGGAAGCATCGCTTCAGCCCATTCGCCATGCCCTCGTTGCAGAAGTTTAATCCTCTCCAGGTCATAGCAAACTTGCACAAGATCGCCCACTTGAAACTGCGAAGTGCCTCCCTCTGCTCCCTGTGCAGCGTCCCCGCTCCGGACAATGTTGGCTTTGGTGAGAACAGCGGGATTGAAGGTCCACCTACCAGAGCAAAGCCAAGACTCAAAACAGGCAAGGGCTGGAAAGATGACTTAGAGGTTAAGCGCTGGTCTGTGAAGCCTAAGGACCTGGGTTCGAGGCTCAATTCCCCAGGACCCACGTTAGCCAGATGCACAAGAGGGCGCATGCGTCTGGAATTCGTTTGCAGTGACTGGAGGCCCTGGCATACCCATTCTCTCTCTTCCCCCCCTTCTGTGTGAAATAAATAAATAAATAAAAATAAAACATTTTTGAAAAAGAATGAAAACATTGGGCTGGGGAAATAGTTCAGCAGTTAAGGTGCTTGCATGCAAAGTCTAACAACCCAGGCTCCATCCCCTAGTACCCACATAAAGCTAGATGCACAAAGTAGCACGTGCACGTGTCTGGAGTTCATGCGCAGTGGCTAGAGACCCTGGCTCACCCATTCTCTCCTCTCTGTCTCTCCACCCCACCCCCTCTCTGCTTGCAAATAAATAAACTGAAATTGATAAATTAAAAAAGGGGGTCTGAGCCAGGCATGGTGGCACATGCTTTTAATCCCAGCACTTGGGAGGCACAGGTAAGAGGATTGCCATGAGTTTGAGGCCACTCTGTGACTACATAGTGAATTCCAGAGCCTGGACTTACTTATTTGAGAGAGAATGGGCTCACCAGGGCCTTCCACCACTGCAAATGAACTCCAGATGCATATGCCACCCTGTGCCTACGGCTTTATGTGGCTACTAAGGAATCAAATCTGGGTCATTAGGCTTTAATGGCAAGTACCTCTATTGCTGAGCCACCTCTCCAGCCCAAGCTTATCTCTTTTTTTTAATATTTTATTTCACTTATTTATTTGAGTGAGAAAGAGAGAGGGAGAGGGAGAGAGATAATGGGCTACCAGGGCCTCCAGCCACTGCAAAGGAACTCCTGATGTGTGCGCCCCCTTGTGCATCTGGCTAATGGGGGTCCTGAGGTCTTTTGACTTTGCAGGCAAACGCCTTAACTGCTAAGCCATCCCTCCAGCCCATTTATCTTTTTTTAAAAATAACTTGACTGAGATGTACTTCACTCATGTTGCAGTTCACCTATTTAAAGTGGCTTCAAGCACATTAAGAGTTGGAAAGCAAACCCTACTACCCTATTTCATTTTTGCTACCACATAGAGACAGCCCCCGACTACCCGAAGTCACTCTGCCACCCCCTCCTCTAGTTACTACATAATCAATAATATATGCTTCCCAGTTCTGTGCACTCACGTATTCCAGACATTTTATCAAGAAAAAAAGTCACAAGAATGTAATAACCTCTGGCTGACTTCTTTTCCTCAGCAAAACGCTTTTGAGACTCATCTAAGCCGCATTATCTGGGAGCACTCTATCCCACTGTACAGAACTTCCACACAGTAACTGAGGCACTCGAGTCGCCTCCGCTTTCGGGCTCTGATGAAAAAGGCTTCGGCAGCAGTCTTACACCGCTCTCTGCGGATGCACTCCCAGCTCCCTTGGGTGTATGTGCCTGAGGGCAGGAGCTGGTTCACATAGTAACTGAACATTCTGAGAAACTACCTAACTGCTTTCCACAGTGTGGCCCCCGTTTTCCAGGGCTCCGAGCAATTTATGGCAACCCCAATTTCTCCATATCCTCAACAACACTTATTACCTGTCTTTTCCATTCAACCCCTCAGAGCACAGCAGATGAAGTACAACCTCACTATGACTTCTACCTGTATTTCCCTCCTAACACCCCGTGTGTGGAACAGCATCTCACTGCAGTTCTGAACTGCTCTTCCCTAGTAACAAGCACCTGTCCTGTGTATTCCCAACAGAACTACGTTCCCACAGAGTGGACCTACTCAAGCCCTAACCTTCACTGAACTGTTTAGAGACAGGATCAACAGGGAGGTTAATACGGGTAGGTTCCTAATCTAACAGGACTGGCATCCTTGGTGAAAGAGATGAAGGTGTGGCGCACACCTTTAATCCCAGCACTCAGCACGCAAAGGTAGGAGGATCACCGTGAGTTCGAGGCCACCCTGAGAATACATAGTGAATTCCAGGGCTAGAGAGAGACCCTACCTCAAAAAAGCAAAAAATAAGAGAGAGAGAGATGAAGGTGACCATCAATAAACTAGAAGAAATGCCTCGCCAGAAAGAAACTCAAAACAGCTTGTCTGACCTCTAGATGCGTAAGAAAATCTGTTTCTTTAGTCTGCACATCTTTATTATGATATCCACGGGCACCTCATACCACAAGGCTCACTGCCATCTCTGAAGCTTCTTTGGAAAAATGTCTAATCAAATCCTTTGCCCAGTATTCAGTTGTTTTTCATTGTTGAATTTTAAATATTTTGTGTATTTTACATATTCTATTACAAGTCCCTTAACAGTCATATAGTTTTCAAGTTTCTCCCATTCCACTCTTTTGAAACAAAAACTGTTTGACTCTGATGAACTCCAAGAACATGAGATATCTTTTCCTTTATGTGTGGCTTCTTTTTCCGACTTGCATGTGTGAGGGGCGTGCCCACACATGCCAGGGCGCCCTGTGCCTGGCACCACTCAGTGGGTGACCTCAGAACTGAACCTGTGTCTTCTTTACTTGCTCTCAATAGTGTTCTGCAATCTCAGTGTGTAATCCAACCTCTTCTTGATTAAATTGATTCTTCAGTATTTTAATTTGTGATGCACTTATAAATGGAACTATTTTCTTTTTTTTTTTTTTTTTGGTTTTTCAAGGTAGGGTTTACTCTAGCCAAGGCTGACCTAGAATTCACTATGTAGGCTGAGGATGGCCTTGAACTCACGGCAATTCTACCTCTGCCTCCCAAGTGCTGGGATTAAAGGCGTGCACCACCACGCCCAGCTTTTGGAACTGGTTTCTGGATTTCATTTATAGATTGCTTATTGCTACTCTACAAAAAAACAAGCATTTTACATGTATGATCTTCAGTCCTCTAACTTGCTAAGTCATCTGTAGTTCCATAGGCTGTTCTAGTTGGGTGGGTGGGTTGGCTGCGGTTTTGGTTTTGGGGACAGTGTCACTAGTGCCAGCCTCGTGGAGGCTGAACTGCAGACACACCTCGCCACACGCAGCCTTGTTGCTGTCAGTGTTGGTGCCTGAGTCCCCAAATACGAGATTGTGACATGTGCAAAGGCGTTTCCAATGTCACTGTACTCATTCACCTCACAGTGACTCAACCCAGCATGAACAAAACTTTTGCCTGTACATAGACCGCACGCTAATATAATGTATTCTACTCTTGAAGGAAAAATTAAAAGTGTATGGACTATTTTTATTGTTTTGCTATAATTTCTTGAGGCTCTGTAGCCCACCCTGAACTGGAACTCACTAGATGACCCAGGCCGGCTTTAAAGTCACAGCAATCCTCCTATCCCAAGGCTGGGCTTAGAGACTTGAGCCATCACATCTGGCTAAATAGGTAGATTTTATCCTAAAGAGACTCCTATAAATGCACTTGCACAACACGCACACTTTTTGCTTGTTCCTCTCTGCCTTGCTGGCATGCTCTGGACTCTACCACGGAAGAGCTAACTATTGTAAGGCTTTGATTACATCACACCGTTTACTTTCCAACTTTGTCATTGTGAAGTATCAAGAAATACTACCAACTGAGCTGGAGAGATGGCTTAGCGGTTAAGCGCTTGCCTGTGAAGCCTAAGGATCCTGGTTCGAGGCTCGGTTCCCCAGGTCCCACGTTAGCCAGGTGCACAAGGGGGCGCATGCATCTGGAGTTCGTTTGCAGAGGCTGGAAGCCCTGGCGTGCCCATTCTCTCTCTCTCCCTCTATCTGTCTTTCTCTCTGTGTCTGTCACTCTCAAATAAATAAATAAATAAATAAAATTTAAAAAAAAAAGAAATACTACCAACCTATTGCCACTTGGATACTGGACTACAATGTCATGATCTTCATCAATGCCACAAACAGTTCCAGTGGTAGTTAAAGTCTCAAACATTCCATCGGTCCATCCTCCATGACCATGCTGCAGAGACTGCACAATTTCTAGGTCGAGATCTATATTTACCAGATCACCAATCTGCAAGCCACCGGGATTCCTGTTGCCATTCTGCTCACCTAATCGAAGGGGAGATGAACAGAGAAGACAGGGTCACAACAACACACAAGCAAGCGTGTCTTCACATGCGTGACAACTAACTCAGTCTCTAGAGGCACCATTTCATTTTTTCTTTAATCAGTGGTAGTTTCTGCCTAAGTCTGTTCATTTCATCCAGTTTACCTCATTTGTTGGCCAAGGATTATTCATGGTATTACCTTACAATCTTTTTCTATGCAATAGTTCATTTTTTTTAACTGGCACATAATAAATGATGCATATTCTTGGGCTGGAGAGATGGCTTAGGGGTTAAGACACTTGCCAGTGAAGCCTAAGGACCCAAGCTAAATTCCCCAGCACCCACATAAGCCAGATACACATGGATAAAATAAATATCCTTAAATAAAATAATAATTATTATGCATATCCCTGAAACACAATGTGATGTCATGTGCTATTTCAATATAGTATCCAATGTGAAATGATCAAATCAGAATAGTTACATACCTATCGCCTTAAATGTCTGTCCTGTCTGTAGTGATCTCACTCAAACTTCCCTCCTCTAGCTATGTTGAAATATACAACACATTGCTATTAACTATAGTCAGCCTACAAATCACCAGGACTTGTTCCTCTTGCCCAACTGCAATTTTGTACCCATTACCAACCTTCTCTTGCCACAACGTTTAACTTCCCTCCTCTAGCTATGTTGAAATATACAACACATTGCTATTAACTATAGTCAGCCTACAAATCACCAGGACTTGTTCCTCTTGCCCAACTGCAATTTTGTACCCATTACCAACCTTCTCTTGCCACAACGTTTTCAAACACCACAGTATTTTCAAAAAAGAATAGCACATAGGTCTTAAGAAGTCAGTGTGTGAGATTCTAGGAGTGAGAGTTGTATTTAAAATTCAGAAAGAAAGCAGGTATTACATTCAAAAAAATTAAGAACATGGGTTACAGATGCAGCTCAGTGATTCAGGACTTCCCTGCCAGGTACAAGAGACAGGATTTGATCTCACAACCGCAGGGGAAAAAAACTGTAGCAATGTGATGACTGGTTAAGAAGTGGGCAGAAGGACAATCTAGACCAGGCCAAGTCAAAATGCAGAGTTCTGGGTGATAAAAGTGTTCACGTCTCTGCATGGGTGACACTGGGCAAAGGATTTGATTAGTCATTTTTCCAAAGAAGAGGAAAAAGAGGACTAGGGCTGGGGAAATGGCTTAGTGGCTAAGGTATTTGTCTGTGAAGCCTAAGGACCTTGGTTCAATTCCCCAGGACCCACATAAGCCAGATGTACAATTGGAGGCCCTGACGTGCCCATTCTCTCTATCTGCCTATTTCTGTCTCTCTCTCTCCCTCTCAAATAAATAAAATGTTTTTAAAAAAATAGCAAAAACACTACATGAGCTTATCAAACACAGGTATTTTTCCTACATTTTCCTTTAAAAAAAGTTAAGCTGTGCTGCAAGAAAACTTCACTTTTTTTTGGCAAAAAGGCAAGTCAAATGGCTTAGAAAGGGGGAAACGCAGTTCATGTGCGAGAGAAAACGTGGAGACGGAAGAGAGTTTGGGTGTCTTGCTCCTGTTCTGAAGTGTTAATGCCACTCAGAATCATATTCCACATCACCCTGAGCTTGGAACTATTCTTTTGTCAGGTCAGTCATGCAAAAATTCTAAATTATCAGATTCTTCTCTCAGTACTGCACGAGAATGTTGATGTAACCTAATGCCATATTTTTCAATGGTGAAGTTTACAGCTAAATGAAAAATATCTTTTCCTCCTAGGCAGAGTCTCGCTGTAGCTCAGGCTGACCTGGAATTCACTATGGAGTCTCAGGCTGGCCTCAAACTCACAGCGATCCTCCCACCTCTGCCTCCCAAGTGCTGGGACCAAAGGCATGTGGCACCATGCCTGGCTTAAGAAAAACAACTGTAAATTATGACATAAATAACATCAATTCCATGATCTTATCACTCTTTCTGACCTTAAACAAATCATTAAAAAGGAACAAATACTTAAAACTAAAATGAAACACAGTATTTCTCTTTCATCAGTCCAACTTACAACAATGATTCTATGAACTCTGACCCATTACTTAGAAATGTGCTTAAATCTGCTAACTCACCAAGCACAGGGCAATGATCTCTGTAGAAAGAACCTCCTTTGGCATCCTGGACACACTTGAGATCAGACTAAGAAAAAAAAAATCAGAAAAATTACTCATGAATGCAGCACCTCAGACAGAGGGCACAAAGGCTAAAAGCGCTTGCACTTAAACGCAGGGCCTTTGGGGCTTCCCCGTAATCAACTAGGCGTGGTCGTGCATGCCTGTAACCCCAGTCCAAGGGAAAGGGGGGCTCAAAGAGCTTGCTGACCAACGGCAGCTCTGGAGGTCAGGTGGGGAGAGAAAACCTCAATGAAATATGTAGAAGAGCAATAAGAGAAGGATAGCTGACATCCTCCTCTGGCCTCAGCATCCACAGGCACGGGACGAGCACACCGGCGCACATACATGTGCACACAACACAGAACACACATCACACCTATACTACACAAACGCCAAGAAGTAAAAAATCTTCAGATGGTATGGCTCAATACGTGAAACAGGCAAAAGTTTCATTCCAAACATACTGCAGAGGAGTAGAGCTGAGTTAGTCACATTCAACAGTCAAGAATGAGTTGGCTTAGCGGTTAAGGTACATGCCTGTGAAGCCAAAGGACCCAGGTTCGATTCCCCAGTACCACTGCTTTCAAAAGCATTTGGTAGAGCCTGGGGAGATGGCTCAGTGGTTAAAGTACTTGCTTGCAAAGCCTGCTAGCCCAGGATCAGATTCCCCAGCACCCATGTAAAGTCAGACACAAAATGGTGCATACATCTAGTCTGGCCTTTAGGAAGTGAAAAGCACAGACCTCAAGGTCATCCTGACACCCCCCTCCACACACACACACACACACACACACACATGCTATGGGACACACTTTCCCCCAAATACACAAATAAATAAATAATTAAATCTGTCAAAAAATATATAACTGACCTTCTGACAGGTATCACTTCATTTACCTTTAACTTTTTAATTTTTTTGTTCATTTTTATTTATTTATTTATTTGAGAGCGACAGAGAGAGGAGGAGGCAGAGAGACACAGAGAGAGAGAGAGTGGGCGCGCCAGGGCTTCCAGCCTCTGCAAACGAACTCCAGACGCGTGCGCCCCCTTGTGCATCTGGCTAACGTGGGTCCTGGGGAATCAAGCCTCGAACCGGGGTCCTTAGGCTTCACAGGCAAGCGCTGAAGCGCTAAGCCATCTCTCCAGCCCCAACTTTTTAGTTTTAAATAAAAATAAATGAAAGCTCAATCTTTAGAGCTGGGAAGTGGGCTCACTGCTTGCTGTACAAGTCTCATAACCAGAGTTCAGATTCCCAGAACCCGCTCAGGCTGCATGCAAGCGGCCCAAGCATCTATCCTCCCACGGGGCCATCGACAGCAGGCAGCGCAGGGGAGTGCCGAAGCGCACAAGCAGCTAGTCCGGCATGTGCAGTGGCGAAACAGCGACAGAGACTCTGTCTCAACGAGGTGGAACAACTGACACCTCCAGGTTGTCCTACTTGACAGCACTTATTTACAAAATGAGCCCGGTTTTGCCTTGCGTATCTGTTAAGCTTGTTTGAGAAGATCAAATGAAATGAGATTTTTGGTAAACGTGTATTTATACTTGACTGTGTCATGCACATTTCCAACGCCAGGTATCTGTTATGGTTCTTTGCGTGATGTGTTTCTGAAAATACTGTGATGCTAACGACGTAGGCTGGTGTGCGCGTACATGTGCCCAAGCCACACAGCCTAAACTAGCTACTACTAACAAATTATCCAAGACTGACACCTGCGTAAATAGGAAAGGATGGAACCTAATCCAGGCTCCAGTCTTTATACAGTTCATTTTCCTCTCTACTTCACCTTTCTTCTTTACCTCACCATAACCTGGTTAACTGAAGTTCCTTCCCACCTATGTTTTATTAAAAAGAGTTTTAGCTGGGCGTGGTGGCGCACACCTTTAATCCCAGCACTTGGGAGGCAGAGGTGGGTGGATCGCCATGAGTTCGAGGCCACCCTGAGACTACATAGTAAGTTCCAGGTCAGCCTGGACTAGTGAGAGCCTACCTAAAAAAAAAAAAAAAAAATAGAATTTTATAAGGGCTGGAGGGATGACTTAGCACTTATTTGTCTGCAAAGCTGAAGGACCCAGGTTTGATTCCCCAGGACTCACATAAGCCAGATGCACAAGGGGGTGCATGCGTCTGAGGTTCATTTGCAGTGGCTGGAACCCTAACACAACCATTCTCTCTCTCTCTCCCTCCCTCCCTTTCTCCCTTTTTATGTCAAATAAATAAATAAAAATAAATTTTAAAAGATTTTTATAAGAAAACCTACCTCTATCATCTCTAGACTTTGAAAATATGAAAAATGAAAATATGAAAAAACTTCCTTAAAAATAGAGTTTTACTTCCGGGCATGGTGGTGCACACCTTTAATCCCAGCACTCGGGAGGCAGAGGTAGGAGGATTGCCGTGATTTCAAGGCCACCTCAGACTCCATAGTGAATTCCAGGTCAGCCTTGGCTAGAGTGAGACCCTACCTCAAAAAAGAAAAAAAAGAAAAAAGAAAAAAATAGTTTTAAAGGCTGGAGAGATGGCTTAGCAGTTAAGGTGCATGCCTGTGAAGCCAAAGGACCCAGGTTCAATTCCCCATTACCCATGTAAGCCAGATACACAAGGTGGAGCATGTGTCTGGAGTCCATTTGCAGTGGCTAGAGGCTCTGGCACTTCCATTCTCTCTATCTGCCTCTCTCTCTCTCTCAACAAATAAAATAAAATGCTTTAAAAATAGTTTTAGGCCAAAGGAAAAAAAAAAAAAAAGCCTGGCATAGTGGCACACACTTTTATTCCCAGCTCTCAGGAGGCAGAGGTAGGGTGATTGCCATGAGTTTGAGGCCAGCCTAAGCTAGAGCAAGACCCTACCTCCAAAAACCAAGAAAAAATATATAGTTTTAGGGATGAAGAGATAGCCTAGCAGTTAAGGTACTTGCTGGCAAAGCCAAGGACCCAGGTTCAATTTCCCAGTACCCATGTGAAGCCAGATGCACAAGGTGGCATATGCATCTGGAATTTGTTTGACGTGGCTAGAGGCCCTGGCACACCCATTCTCTCTCTGCCTCTTTCTCTCCAATAAGTAAGTAAATAATTAAATAAATAAATAAATAAATACTTTTTAAAATTAGCTTTACAGAGGGCTGAAAAGATGGCTCATGGTTAAGGCTCTTTCCTGCAAAGCCTAAGGAACCTGGTTTGATTCCCTAGTACGCATGCCAAATGAAAAGTGGTGCATGCATCTGGAGTTAATCTGCAACAGCTGGAAGCCCTCACATTCTATCTGCCTCTCTCTTTCCTTCTTTCCCTCTCTCTTTGTCTCTCTCCAATAAATAAAGAAACTAGATTAAGTAAGGTGGGGCTGGGAAGCTATTGCTCAGTGGGAACAGTGCTTGTCTAGCATGTACAAAGCCTTGAGTTTAACACTCAACCCTGTATAAACAGGACATGGTGGTAAACACCTGTAATCCCAGTAGGCAAGAGATGGAGGAAGATGGATCAGAAGTTCAACTTCATCCTTAGCAAGACCAACCTGGGCTACATGAGACCCTGTCTCAAAAAATAAATAAATAAGAGCTGGAGAGATGGCTTAGCGGTTAAGTGCTTGCCTGTGAAGCCTAAGGACCCCGGTTCGAGGCTCGGTTCCCCAGGTCCCACGTTAGCCAGATGCACAAGGGGGCGCACACGTCTGGAGTTCATTTGCAGAGGCTGGAAGCCCTGAAGTGCCCATTCTCTCTCTCTCCCTCAACTGTTAAAGCTGTTTGCTAGCATAACCTGCAGGCCTGGGTTCAATCCCCTAGCATCATCATAAAGTCAGATACAAAAAGTCGTACAAGCATCTTGTGCTCCTTTGCAAGTAACAGGAGAGCCTGGCACACCTACACACACACACACACACACACACACACAATAGTAAGACTGGGTGCAGCTAAGGAAGATACTCCGTAGACCTCTGGCCTCCACAAGTGTGCTCACCCACATGACCTGTGCACATGCCAACCACACACATACACAGAAGAAACGCCTACTGTAATTTATACTTGTCATCGGCTAACAGATCATAGAAAGCCAAATCTACTAACAAACCTCATTAACCTCCAGTCAACCCTAAGGAACAGCCCTAGAGATGGTTCTAAATCAAGAAGGGAATCCAATCAACATACAGTAAGGTATCCATTCACAAAGGGAAAATTCCTATTACTACTCAGCAGACAAGCAGTAAAAATGTAAAATGTGGAAAGTTCAAGTTCTCACTTCACACAGCTCCTCTAGAGAGAGAGAGAGAGTGTGTGTGCATGCACGCGCGCCCGGGTCTCACGACTCAGATGGCTCTTCTCAAGCAGAAGGGAAGGAGAAAAGGACCAAGACAAAAGCGCACAGCTATGACTTCCCTTCCGTCGCCCACCCACATGCTCACGGGTCTTCTCTACTCACCATGCCCTCGAAGCCGACTCTGTAAAGGTTCTTAGCACCATTATCCCAGAGAACATAGGCTGCGCTATGCGGGCTTGACGCGCTCCAGTCCTGGATTTCTGTCACCTAACAGTTTTGGAGAAAAGAAAACACAACTTTGAAACAATGCAAATAAGACGTCAATTATCTCAATATTAAACCTTCGTATTTCATTGTGTGTGTGTGTGTGTGTGTGTGTGTGTGTGTGTGTGTACGTGTACAGGCACATGTGCCACAGCACTCATGTGGAAACAGAAGACAGCTTCAAGGAATGTGTGCCCCACTGTCTTTGAGACAGGGTTTCTTGGGGCTGCAAACAACAGTCAGACCAGCTGCCCCGGGGAGCTGTGGATCCTCCAGGCTCCACCTCCCGTTGTGGCAGGTGTGCTGAGATCACAGATGCATGTGCACCTGGGCACCTAACTTTACGTGGGTATTGATCTGGGCTGGCAGGCTTTGCCAACAAGCGCCTTTACCTGGTGACCCATCTCCCCAGCCCCATCGATTGTATTTAAATCTTTTTTAAAATATTTATTTATTTATTGGAGGGGAGGCAGGTAGAAGAGAGAGAATGGGTGCATCAGGGCTTCCAGGCACTACAAATGCATGTGGCCAACTTGTGCATCTGGCGTATGTGGGTACTGGGGAATTGAACCTGGGTCCTTACGCTTCACAGGCAAGTGCCTTACCCACTAAGCCATCTCTTCAGCCCCAACTATATTTAAGCCTTAAAAATCATTTCATCTATCAACCTATGTGACAATATCATAAAAAATACTTGTCAAATATCATTTCTAACACTGCTGAATTATCATTAACCTGCATTTTTCCAGAATTGGTCTTGTTGAGTTTTGCTACACAGGGAAACCTGTATAGCCCAGGCTGACCTCAAACTCAAAGTTGCCCTGCTTAGACATCCCAAGCACAGGTTACACACAAGCACCCCCACACCAGGCTTAAGCAACTTTTTTTTGGTTTTGGTTTTTCAAGGTAGGGTATCACTCTAGCCCAGGCTGACCTGGAATTTACTATGGAGTCTCAGGGTGGCCTCAAACTCACAGCAATCCTCCTACCTCTGCCTCCCGAGTGCTGGGATTAAAGGCATGTGCCACCACACCCAGCTCTTGAATAACTTTTATAGGAAGATTTGATTACATTTTTCTTTTCTTTTCTTTTTTTTTTTTTTTTTGGTTTTTCGAGGTAGGGTCTCACTCTAGCTCAGGGTGAACTGGATTTAACTATGGAGTCTCAGGGTGGCCTTGAACTCACAGCGATCCTCCTGCCTCTGCCTCCCAGAGTGCTGGGATGAAAGGCGTGCGCCACCACACCCGGCTGATAGATTTTTCTGGAGGTGCTTGGGAATCAAGCCCCAGGCTTCCTGCATCCAGCCAGAAAAACACACCACTAATGAGCTAAACACTTGATGCGGGATGAAGCCCGGGCTGGCCTCAAACTCTCTGTTTAGATTAGACTAGATTTTGCCACCACACCTGGACATTCTAAACCAGTGGGGAGTCCTGAGACTGCAGTGATGCAGTGTCAGGAAACGAATGGTTTATACAACACTTAAAATCCTGGCCGTCGTTAAAGGACAGCACGCTGCGGCCTGGGAGCTGGCTCGGCGGACAAGGGGTCTGCTGTGCGAGCATGGGGACCCGAGCCTGGATCCTCAGGACCCACATAAATCCAGACACTGCGAGCAGTGAGACAGAGACAAAAGAACCAACTAGAAGCTTGCAGGCCAGCTGTTCACTGCAGGACGCAATGAACAAAGAGGCCCTGGCCTCTCAGACAAGGTAGAAGGACAAGATCAACACCTGAAAGTCGTCCTCTGACCTCCACACATGAAATGGAGTGCACATCTGCGCACGCACACACACAGAGGGAGAGAAACGAGCAGTATATGGCACCGGGACTGTATGAGGCCGTACACACGCCACAGCACGTGTGCGGAGATCAGAGGACGGTTTCAGGTGTCAGTCCTCACCCCTTCCTTTGTTAAAAGCGGGGTTACTTGTGTCTGCAGCTCGCGGCTGCATTGGCTAGGCGAGCTGACCCATGAGCTTCTGGAGATTCCCCTGTCTCTGCCCCCTTCTCCTTGTAGGAGAGCTGGGATTACAGACGCTAGTGCCACAACGTCTAGCTGGCTTTATGTGGGTTCTGAGGACTCACCCCATACTCACACTTGCATAGCAAGTGCTTTCTCCACGCAACCATCCCCAGTCCTGCATATCCTTCAGGTCAGTTATCCAATACACCATTTAACATCTTTGAATATCCAAAGTGATTGAAGATAAACCAACTTTCTGGCTAAAAATTGGCAGGCCCAAAGTTTTTGAAGTGTCTCAGTGGTCATATTCCAAGAGTACTTGAAAAGGCTGGAAGTGGTGGCTCATGGCTTTATTCCCAGCACTCGGGGGGCTGAGCTAGGAGGATCTCCATGAGCTCAAGGGTTACAGAGGCAATTCCAAGTCACTGTGGACTAGAGAGTCAAGTCAGTGTTGCCTCAGAGAGAGAGAACTTGGGCTCCTTCTTCCCACAGGAGAATCCCATAAGTGAGCTCAGTGAAAGTCTCCCCAAGCCAGAACAGTCTGCCAATGGTGGACAGCCAGACACAACCTGAAAGGCCTCCCATCAAGGACACAAAAATGGCATACAGCAAGCACCAAATGGGCATTTGCAAGTCTGTCTACAACCAACAGTGGGAAGCTTCACACGTGCAATCCAAATTGCTTTTCTCCATTCTGACACTTATAACCAGCAACCCTTCATAAACTTAAAAACAGACAAATATTTCCTTCCAATAAAATATATAACCTGCTTTTTTTTGAGGCAAGCCCAACAGACTGTGGTTTTTTGTTTGGTTTGGTTTTTCGAGGAACAGTCTCACCCTAGTACAGGCTGACTTGGAATTCGCTATGGAGTCTCAGGGTGATCTCAAACTCAGGGTGATCCTCCTACCTCTGCTTCCTGAGTGCTGGGATTAAAAGTGTGTGCCACCACACCTGGCTATAATCTATTTGTTCTATTCTGTACTAAAGAAATATTTGTGTAACATAGAAATTTTTTTTTTATTTATTTATTTGAGAGCAACAGAGAGAGAAAGAGGCAGAGAGAGAGAGAGAGAGAGCAGAGTGGGCGCGCCAGGGCTTCTAACCACTGCAAACAAACTCCAGATGTGTGCGCCCCCTTGTGCATCTGGCTAAAGTGGGTCCTGGGGAATCAAGCCTTGAACTGGGGTCCTTAGGCTTCACAGGCAAGCACTTAACCACAAAGCCATCTCTCCAGCCCATAACATAGAAATTTTAAAGAGCTTTTGCAGAAATAAAAAGATGTCTGTGTTTAAGATCTATTGAACCATTAAATCTGTTATTAACAAGGCCATTTAATATTTTAAGTTTTGAAATACATTATGTACTATAAACATACATGTCTGCTTTAATTAGAAATGCCCATATAAAAAAAAAAAGCCAGGGGGGTTGGGGATTTAGCTCAGTGGATGAGCGCTTGCCTAGCAAGCGCAAGGCCCTGGGTTCGGTCCTCAGCACCGAAAAAAAAAAGGACAAAATCATAAAAAGACCAAAAAAAAAAAAACAAGGGAACTAGCACACAAAAAAAATTCAGGGATGGTGGTGCACGCCTTTAATTCTAGCACGCTGGAGGCAGAGGTAGGAGGACCACCATGAGTTCAAGGCCACCTTGAGACTACATATTCCAGGTCAGCCTGGACTACAGTGAAACTCTACCTCGAAAAACCAGGAAAAAAGAAAGAAAGAAATTCCCATATAATTATTACTCCGCCTAAGAAAAAGCACTACAAGGGCTGGGGAGATGGCTTAGCGGTTAAGTACTTACCTGTGAAGCCTAAGGACCCCGGTTCGAGGCTCAATTCCCTAGGACCCACATATGCCAGATGCACAAGGGGGCACATGTGTCTGGAGTTCTTTTGCAGTGGCTGGAGGCCCTGGTGTGCCCATTCTCTCTATCTGCCTCTTTTTCTCTCTGTCTGTCACTCTCAAATAAATAAACCAAAAAAGTTAAATATTTATAAAATAAAAAAAAAAGAAAAAGCACTGCAAGCCCTTGTAATGCACCTCATCACTATCCTCTTCCTGCCCCGAGAAGAGGAACCATCCTCCTAAGTTTAGTCCATCACCGCCTTGCTTTGCTTTATGACTTTGCTCAATTACGCACAAGTCGATGGGGAGCTGAAGTGAAACTGGTAACATGCCATCCCTGACAAAAATGTCCTTCTGACTAATACAGTCACACACTGATTCAGCGTTTTACAACATGATACTGAATTTCTATACGGGAGACACAAAAAGTATGACAAGCTCAAAAGGCAAAGATAAATTTAAACCAAATTGACCCTAAATTCCAAATTACATGGGCTATATATAAGCAAGTTCATTGGTCAGTTACAAGTCATTAAATGAAATTCCTTTATTTGCTAACATGACGATCTGATATGTTATTGACAAGGAAACAAAGTGGAGAGATGTAAGAGAATGACCAGTTAGTTTATACTCTTCTAATTCTGCTTAGATGCAGCTCGGTGGTAAGAGTGCTTCCCTAACAAGACTCAGGTTCAAACTTTAGCACCACCACCAAAAAAAAGACAAAGAAATATGTATGGAACCAGGTGTGGCAGTGGGTATCTGTAATCCCATCCGTTTGGATGGCAGGATTGCCTGAGCTCAACACAGTAATGGCATGTCTTCTGAAACCATTAGGAATAATGCTAAGAAACAGTATGGTGGATGGTGTGACCTGACAAACTAGACCTACACCCATTCGTTGACTGCAGCACCAGTGACAGTGATAGAAACAGACTGTGTGCCCTCCAGTATGACGCAGCAGAAAATATCACATCGGGCTTAGGATGTAGCTCAGAGACGATGGCTCTTCAATCAATGGCGTCTGTAAGAGGCTCCTAACTACTCAAGTTCAGTGACGACGGGTGCATGGGAATGTGACGCTACTCTTTCTCTTCTGCCGTATGTCTGAGAATTTTATACCAAAAGTGTTTGTAAAAGAAGGAAGTGCAACCTACTGTAGCTATATGAAACATTTAATAATGCATGTTGAAAAACAAAAATAGCCATGAAGCACTACCTAAGAACTCCTTGAAGAATGCACAATAGGGGCTGTAGAGATGACTTAGCAATTCAGGCACTTTGCCCACAAAGCCAAAGGACCCAGGTTTGATTCCCCAGGACCCATGGAAGCTAGATCTCTGCACAAGGTGTCCCATGTGTGTGGAGTTCATTTGCAGTGGCTGGATGCCCTGGCCACGCCCATTCTCTCTTTTTCTCTCTACTTGCCTCTTACCTTCTCTCTCTAATAAATAAATAAAAATAAAAGTATTTTTTTTAAAAAAATGCACACTAGGGGCTGGAGAGATGGCTTAGCTGTTAAGGTGCTTGCCTGCAAAGCCAAAGGACCTTTGTTCAATTCCCCAGTACTGATGTAAGCCAAATGCACAAGGTAGTGGCTAGAACCCCTGACACACCCGTTCTCTCTCTCTCTAAAAATATTTTTTTAAATGCACAATAGCCAGGTGTAGTGGTGTATGCCTTTAACTCCAGCTCTTGGTAGGCAGAGGTAGAAGGATCACCCTAAATTTGAGGCAAAAAATGTCAAATCACAGAAATTACAATGGTCTTCACCACATGCTTAAAGAATTTTACTCTGGGGCTAGAGATATGGCTCAGCAGTTAAGGCACTTTCTTGCAAAGCCCAAGGACCCAACTTGGATTCCCCAGAACCCACATAAGCCAGATGCACAAGGTGGTGCACGTGTCTGGAGTTCGTTTGCAGGGGCTGGAGGCCCTAGCATGCCCATTCTTTCTCACTACCTGCCTCTGTCTCTCAAATAAATAAATAAACACATTAAAAAAGGAATATTACAAAAAAATTTGTTTTAAAAAAAGGAATATTATGGAGAATTGAGTTTCAAAGGGGAAGGTGGGGGAAGGGAGGGTATTAGCATGGGGTATTTTTTATAATCATGGAAGTTGTTAATACAAAAAAAATGTGTTCAACAACAACAAAAAAAAAAAAAAAAAGGAATATTATGCCAGGTATGGTGGCACACACCTTTAATCCCAGCACTTGGCAGTCAGAGGCAGGAGGATCACCCTGAGACTACATAGTGAATTCCAGGTCAGCCTGGACCAGAATGAGACCCTACCTCAGTAAACAAAAACAAAAAAAGGAATATTACTATAAAGGCTTATTATTTATTCCATTTCTTTAGTCAGTATCACATGTCCAAGATGGTTTCATTTATATTTTCTTATATTGTTCTTAAAATGCAATATGTGTTAGATTATAACAAATCAAGTGTAATAATGATAATTCAGAGCCTACCAACACCTTCCCTGCTCCCACAAAAAAAAAAAAAAAGAAAAACAAGTGCCAATATAGCAAAACCCAAGCAAGTCCATTTCTGTGGCTTCAGACCTTAATAGTAACTGCCTCAAAAAGCTGGAGAGAGGGGCCAGTGAGTGGTAAAGGCGTCTGCTAGTAAACCCTGGCAGCCCAGGTTCAGTTCCCCAGTACCTACATAAAGCCAGATGCATAAAATGTCACATACCCCTGAAGTTCATTTCCAGTGCCAGGAGGCGCTGGTGCACCCATATTCACTCTTGTCTGCCTCTTTCTGTCTGATTCAAACAAATAAAAATATTTTTTGAAAAAATGACTTCCAGTCTTTACATAATTTAAGTGTAGGGAAGAAGCTAAAATCATCTTTCAGAATAGAAGTGTTAAAAGGTTCTTTTTGTTTTTTTTCTGGGCTGGAAAGATGGCTTAGCAGTTAAGGCATTGCCTGCAAAGCCAAAGGACCCAGGACCCACGTTACGCCAGATGCACAAGGTGGCGCATGGGTCTCTCTATATACCTGCCTCTTTCTCTCAAATAATTAAATAAAAATAAAAAAGGCTTTTCCTCATGTACTTCCTAACAAAATTACTGTAACTGTGCATGCCACCAAAACAGAGATGAAGCTATGTGTGACGGGACACAGAAGCCAGAGACAAGCTGGCAGAAGACAGGAACAGTCCATCACATGGGTGAGCAGCCCAGATGGCAGCCACGTGATTCACGAGCCAGAGAAGCTGAAGGCCCTTACCATCGAGATCCCACTGCCACCGTAGTTCCTTAAGCTGAGGACGCACGACACAGTGAGCCTGACCCACATCTCAACTGAACGTCCGTGCTCATCTGTGCTACATAAGGACGGCATTCCCTCGTGGCCGTCAGCCACCACTCGTCACTTACCCCAGCTGAGTGCCCCCCCCCTTCTCTCACACACACGGTGAATACTTGAATCCTAAGACTGCAGTGGGCCATGGTGAGAAGCACGAAAGCAAGAAAGTAAATAACAACCTCTCTCCTCTCACAATGCTCTTGCTGAATGGCACCATGTAGCCTATTCTGCCACTTGATGTTTGTGTCCCAGGACTCACAAAGGACTCTGCCCTCTCTCAGTCCCAGAAGGCTCCTGTGAACTCTTGGAGATACTGAAGCAAGACAGGTCATGCACACTCTATTCAGTTCATGTTCTCCTGGGAGACCAGGGACGTTTCTCTCCTGTTCTTGTAAGAGCTAGGGTTTTGTTTGCTACTTGGCTTTTCAAAACTTAACAATTGCAGAGTACATCACTACATGAAAAACAAGAGAATGGAAAACACAAAAATCAGGCTATTACTTATCTTGGAGGGGCACAGAAGGCATTTAAAGATTCTTATAATATTCCATTTCTTAACTGTCCACTGAAGGCCAAACATTGCTCATTCCTTAAACTTTCACATACACTTTACATATTCTTTGGTGCATCTGATGCAGAATGACTACAAATGTTACGGGAGTTCGCTGCCAAGGGTCTTGCTGGGGAGTGAGGCCTGCCACCTAGTTGTTCTTGCCCTCACCCCAAGGAGGTGCCTATCTCTCCCTCTAGTTTGCCAACCATACCCTTTGTGGTATATGCATTTAGAAGTGCTATCTTGTCCGAATGAACATAACTCTTAATTTTTCTTTTCAAAGTAATGCTTCTCAATGCTCACATGCACACAAATGAGCCAGGTATCTTGTTCAATCAAATGAAGATCCTGACCCAGAAAGTCTAGAAAGAAGGCTGGAGATATGGCTTAGCGGTTCAGGCAGTTGCCTGCAAAGCCAAAGGACCCAGGTTCAATTCCCCAGTACCAAGTAAACCAGATGCACAAGGTGGTGCATGCTTCCGGAGTTCGTTTGCAGTGGCTAAAGGCCCTGGTGCGCCCATTCTCTCTCTGTATCTCCCTCTCTCGCGCTCGCTCCAATAAATAAAAAAGAAAGTTTGGAAGGAAATGGATCTGTAACTGGCCCCATTTCTAACAAGCTGTCAGGCAGCACTGATGCTGACACTCTGCACGTCATATCACATTCTCACCTTGGCAGGAATTTGTATTTCTTCTTGTTGTTATTTATTTATTTACTTCTGCTTATCTCTCCTCTCAAGTTAGAATGCAAGGTTCTGGAGAGTTAGAACCTAATCTTCCTAGCTCACTACTGTATGCCTGCTTCTTAGAATGGAGCCCTGCACATAAGAGCTCACCAAATTTGCTGGATTTAAAAAAAAAAAAAAAAAAAAAAAAACATTTAGTCAGGCGTGGTGGCACACACATTTAATCCTGGCACTCAGAAGGCAGAGGTAGGAGGATCACTATGAGCTAAAGGCCAACCAGAAACTACACAGTGAATTCCAGGTCAGCATGGGATAGCAAGACCCAATCTCAAAAACAATTTTTTAAATTTAATTAAATTCTTAATTTAATTAAATTTTTAAAAAAAGAAAGAAAAGGTAACCGTGATAAACCTGGTATGGTGGCACAAGCCTGTAACCCTGGGAGGTGTAACAGAGGTCAGTGTTTGGACAGTCATCCTCCACGTAGCTGGAGAGGTGTATGTAACAGAGGGAGTGGACCCGACAACCCAGCAGCCGCCTACTGGCTGGGGCTGGGCTCAATGGTGCAGCACCTGCCTAGCATTAGCATTGACAAGGCCCTTAGTCTGATCCCCAGCCGATTAAATAGAAGGGCAGGAGAGTAGATACGTACTATACATACCGTCCCTCAGAAAAGGACTTTAAAGGAATTTACAAAACAATTTAATTCAAATGATGGTTGTTTTCAGGGGTCCTGGGGATCAGTCCCAGTGCCTCAAGCATGCAAGGTGTGCTCTACCACTGAGCTACACCCTGGAACTTTCCTTCACATGACATTGTAATAGTGGGAAAATTTAAGAGCGTGTGAGGCCTAATCAAAAGGGCATCCGGGGTCAGGGTAAAGCTCAGTAGATGAGCACTTGCCTTGCCAAAGCAAGGCCCTGGGTTTACCAACAGAAAAGGAAAACCACAAAAGAGCACTCTATGGGCTGCGAAGACAGTTCAATGGTGAAAGGTGCTTGCTTGCAAAGCCTACAGACACAAGCTCAATCCTTCAGTACCCACATAAAACCCAATACACAAATTGGTGCTTTGGAGTTCATTTGCACTGGCAAGAGGCCTTGGCACAGCTATACTCTGTCTCGTAAATAAATATATAAGTATTTAGAAATTGGAAAATTTCTAACTAATATAATTTCTAATTAAAAATTAGAAAAAAAAAAAAGTGGGGGTTGGAGAGATGGCTTAGCAGTTAAGCGCTTGCCTGTGAAGCCTAAGGGCCCTGGTTCAAGGCTCTATTCCCCAGAACCCACGTTAGCCAGATGCACAAGGGAGCGCACACAGCTGGAGTTCGTTTGCAGTGGCTGGAGGCCCTGGCATGCCTCTCTCTCTCTCTTTCTCTCTCTCTCTGCCTCTTTCTCTGTCACTCTCAAATAAATAAAAAATAAACAAAAAAAAATTAGAAAAAGGTACTCTAGACAACAAAATGGAAGTTTGAAGCTTGACATAAAATAAACCTAACCAGGAGCTGGAGAGACAGCTTGGCAGTTAAGGTGCTTGCCTGCAAAGCCTAAGGGCCCTGGTTCAAGGCTCTATTCCCCAGAACCCACGTTAGCCAGATGCCCATGATAGTGCGGGCATCTGGAGTTCACTTGCAGTGGCTAGAGGTCCTGGTGCGCCATTCTCATTCTTTCACTCTGTCATAGATAAATAAACATTTTTAAATAAACTTAACCAGATATACCAACACAAAGAAACAGAACATTCTTTTATCTTTTAGAAAAAAAATTAAAAATTGTTACTAACATGGGGCTGGGGAATGAGCCAAGTTACATGCAGAAGCAATTAAAATCTCCCAGACAGTCGACATTCTACACTCACAATGAATGAAGAAAAAGTTCATACCTTTCCCCTTCGCCCATTTCCTCCATCTTGGTCTTCCCACTGCCAGTCCACACCGCGTACCACTCTGGCACCTGCAAAGATCCCTCTGGCTGTAATCTTCTTCGATTTTCTACGAGACTCTAACAGAACCCTAAAAATAAAAAATTTGTTGAAAAGTTTTTATAAAATTCAGTAATAGTAGCCAGGCATGGTGGCATACACCATTAATCCTAACACTTGGGAGGCAGAGGTAGGAGGATTGCTGTGAGGTCTTTAAGAGAAAGATAGTACAATATTACATCCACTTAACAGATCTCAAAAGTTAAGTTAGGGCCGGAGGGATGGCTTAGCAGTTAAGGCATTTGCCAGCAAAGCCAAAGGACACAGGTTCAATTCCCCAGGCCCCACATTAGCCAGATGCACAAGTGGCGCATGCATCTGGAGTTCGTTTACAGTGGGTGGAGGCCCTGGCACACCCACTCATTCTCTCTCTCTGTTAAGTAAATAAATAAAAATAAAACATTTTTTAAAAAGTTAATCTGCCTACATTAACAAAAATATAAGAACTAGTGGGGTCAGCCGGGCGTGGTGGCGCAAGCCTTTAATCCCAGCACTTGGGAAGCAGAGGTAGGAGGATCGCCATGAGACTACATAGTGATCCCAGGTCAGCCTGGGCTAGAGTGAAATCCCACCTTGAAAACCAAAAGAAAAAAAAAAAAAAAAAGACTAGTGGGGTCAACGTAGTAATCTAACCACTTCAAAGCAATCACTATACGTGTCTTCTCCACTTTAGAGGTGGAATTCAAGTCTCTCAGATGCAAGAACTGCAAACAAGGCCCTCAGAGAGACAGCACTACAGCAGACAAGCTCAGAGCAGGGCTGTCAGGTCTGTCTAGAGTGCAGTACACATCTGCTTCAGGCAAGGACAGAAATGTAAGCCCACTGTTACCTACTCCAAGGATGTATGTTTAAAAATCTGTGAAAGATGGGCTGAGAGATGGCTTAGCCGTTATGTCATTTGCTTGCAAAGCATAAGGACCCAGGTGCAATTCCCCAGGACCCACGTAAGCCACATGCACAAGGTGGCGCATGTGTCTGGAGTGAGTTAGCAGTGGCTGGAGGCGATGTCACACCTATTCTCTATCTGCCCCCCCACCCCGTGTGTTTTGGAGGGGCACGTGCTATGTCTTATATAGATAGATAGACTGACAGGCAGATAGATGGTAGGTAGGTAGGTAGATAGATAGATAGATAGATAGATAATAGGTGATAGACAAGACAGGCAGATAGATAGAGTAATAAGCCACAGTGTGGGTGTGCCCATGAAATAGATCTGTGGCCTACTTTAACCTACAGTAAATGTCTCCAAATTTCTGGCCACATGGGAAGACCACGCACTCTGAGAAAGATCTCACACTCTTATCTAGATGTCTTCTCAAGGTCGCCTCTGAATGCTTCTACAGTTGTGGGGAGCCCCTCGGCCCACATAGCCAAGGCCTATGGGGAGAGTACCCCTGGCCAAGCCCTAAAGATGGCGCCTGACGGAAGTTCAGTGCTTGGGACAAACAAGTCCATATTTGGAGGAGTTTGCCATCTCTGCCGCTCATTGGTTTCTGATGCTCGTCTGGAGGGGTTGCGTGGCCTGGGGTGATTGGGCGGAGTGAGTGCGCTTATAAGGAATCCCCACCCGAGGCTCGGGGGAGATGAAGCTTGAAGTTGCCTGAATAAACTGCTGTAAGAAGAACTGGTGGTTGTGTCTTCCTTGCTGGTCGAGGCGGACACGACATACAGTGAGCTTACTCATACACTCTAAGCAATTTGGGGTTTTACTTTGTTTCTCTAGCATTATTTCAATGTTCTATTCATTTTTAAGATGTCTATATTAGGCTAGAGAGATGGCTTAGCAGTTAAGGCACTTACCAGCAAAGCCAAAGGACCCAGATTCAATTCCCCAGAACCCACATAAGCCAGATGCACAAGGTGGCGCAGGCATCTGGAGTTTGTTTGCAGTGGCTGGAGGCCCTGGTGCGCCCATTGTCATTCTCTTGCTCTCTCCCCTTCAAATAAATAAATACCCATTCACCATACTCCTCTCACTATTCCTAAGACACCTAATACACATCAATCTCTGCCACAGTTTAAAACATCACAAGACTGCTAGAGAAAGAAGCAGCAAAGTTATCTTACAAAAAAATATATTTAAGGTTTTATCTTCACAGAAGTCTTCTTCACGACCTGGCAAGCCCATAGCATGACTGGCCTGCTACCGGTTACCTCACCTGTCAAAAGCTACTCCCCAGTCCTACATTTAGAGCTAAGGAGGATAAAACCTGAATACAAAGTCACAACGGAGGAAAATGACCGTTGCCCCTACCGTTCACTTCCTGGTGTAGTGATTCTGTAAAAGCGATGCCGTAAATGATGTTTATCTCCGTGGTAACAAACGGTGCACAAATCGTAATTCGTACACTCTGCACATTTCCATCGGATGCCGATGATTGGCTGCTGGCGGCAGGTGTCGCACATGGTCCCGTCGTGCTTGATGCCTGTGACACAAAGGCAAGGCTTAAGACCACTCACAGGTACCTGGGCGCACACTGGTCTGTGGAGGGCAGCATTCCGCAAGCTATTTTAACAAAGGCGGACACTTGTGCCGCATATAATTTCAAGACAAAGAATCTAAAAATACCAACTATGAACTTAGCATATTCTCTCCTGTTTTCATTAGTAAGGATGTGATTCAATACCATTTACCCAGCTCTCGTCCATGAAAGAATGAGCCATGTGTCCTCGTCTGAGCATTTTATTTATTTAGTATTTATTTATGAGAGAGAGGTGTGGAGAGAATGGGCATGCCAGGGCCTGCTGCCTCTGCAACGTTCTCCATGTAAAGTTGTTCTAAGTGAAGAAAATATGATTTGATCCTCATGATTTCATGGGAAAAAGAAACAACAATACAATTGAGCACTTATCCACAAGTGTGTTTCCGCCATAAGCAATACATTTTAGAGCTAGAGAAATGGCTTAGCGGTTAAACACTTGCCTATGAAGCCTAAGGACCCCGGTTCGAGGCTTGATTCCCCAGGAACCACGTTAACCAGATGCACAAAGGGGTGCAAACATCTGGAGTTTGTTTGCAGTGGCTGGAGGCCCTAGCTCACCCATTCTCTCCCTCTCTCTCTCTCTCTCTCTCTCTCTCTCTCTCTCTCTCTCTCTCTGCCCCTTTCTCTGTGTGTCGCTTTCAAATAAATAAATAAAAATAAAACAAAAAAATTTAAAAAATAATAAATTTTAGAAAACGGTTAGCAAAGGTTGGGCGTGGTGGTGCACATCTACAATCCTAGCACTTAAGACGTAGAGACAAGAAGACCAAGGAGTTCAGGTTTACCCTCAGCCAAGAGCAAGTCCCAAGTCAGCCTGGGCAACAGAAATCCAGTCTCAAAACAAACAAAATGATTAGCAAGCCAATTTCCCTGTTACATGGAAAACAAAATGCCATGGTAGTGTCCCATCCTGGAAAGGAAAGAGACATTTGATAAAATGATCTTCACTAAAGCTGCTCACATAAATGGGACACACACCAAAGCTATAAAAGATGTCACCATAATTGAATGAAAATAATTTTCATCTTAGGGTACAGGATTGGGTGGGGTATTGCTCCTTTACCATTCTGTAACATTAATATCACTATTCAATAAATTGAAACCAGAATTCTTAACACGGAGTGGCTGGTGAACTGGTCACTGCTTTATAAATACGTCCTGGATGGTCTGACTCAGTGGAACGTCAAGCAAGGCTTATAGGCTTACACAATTTGCAAGATTTCAGAATGACCACCTCCTCTCCCCACCCCGGTCTCCCTCTTACCAGCCACACTCAGAGCAGGTCTGGGATTCTGGAATCACCTACTGTTAGGGTAACTGAGTAAAAGCTTCATGACCTCTGGGTTAAGAGAAGGGAATGCCACTCCCCATCCCGGAAGCCACATCATCCCTCCCTTAAAGCATGGTACGCTACCCTTCTTCCTCTCCCTAAAAACCTACAGGCCCCTCCAAATCCCCTCCCTCGGGGTGCACTCCAGAGCTGCTTTTTTTGCTTCAGGCACCGCCATTAAAGAAAAGTCAAGGGCCCAAGAAGCAGTTTGCTTCCAGTCCCATTGTCTCAAACCCCAAACCTGACAGTTATGACACACCCCCAGATTCAAGTTCTCACTCTTAAATTATCTTTGTGCCTTTGAAAAGGTTTCTGTACAAATCTCTGTCTCGCTCTCTCTCTCTTTCTCTCTCTCACACATACACACCCGGAAAAAGAACATCAAAGTAGAAGGGCTGCTTGGGAAGAAGGGGTTCAGTGCATGGGGGGGTGGGAAAGGGGACAAGAGAAGATAATGGGAAGGAATTATGATCAGAATACATTGTATATATGTATAAAAATTGTCAATTCGGGAAACAGAGGTAGGAGGATCGCTGTAAGTTCAAGGTCACTCTGAAACTACATAGTGACTTCCAGGTCAGCCTGGAGTAGAGTGAGACCCTACTTCAAGAAAAGAAAATGTCCGCACGCCTTTAATCCCAGCACTCGGGAGGCAGAGGTAGGAGGATTGCCATGAGTTCAAGGCCACCCTGAGATGACAAAGTTAATTCCAGGTCAGCCTGGACCAGAGTGAGACCCTACCTTGAAAAACCAAAAAAAAAAAAAAAAAAAGAAAATGTCAATAAGTAACTGTCATGCAAGAATTTCAAGATGGTAATAATGGGGGGAAGGGCAAGGGAAAGGTGGGAATTAAATACAAGATTGGCCACACAGCTGGGCATGGTGTCACACACCTTTAATCCCAGCACTCAAGAGGCAGAGATAGGAGGACTACCATGAGTTCAAGGCTACCCTGAGAAAACATAGTGAATTCCAGGTCAGCCTGGGCTAGAGCAAGACCCTACCTCGAAAAAACAAAAGGGCTAGAGAGATGGCTTAGTGGTTAAGGAATTTGCCTGCAAAGCCAAAGGACCCAGGTTCATTTCCCTAAGACCCACATAAGCCAGATGTGCAAGGGGCACATCCATCTGGAGTTTGCTTGCAATGGCTACAGGCCCTGGCACACCCATTCTCTCTGTGTCTGTCTCTCTTCTCTACGGCGCACGCGCGCGTGCTCGCTTTCGCGCTCTCTCTCTCTCTCTCCCCCCTTTCAAATAAATATATAAAAATAAATTTTAAAAAGACTGGCCATGCTCACAATGCCTAATGGGAGTGTGGCAGTGCATCATTCTTACTTTGTCAAAGTTGAGAAGTGTTTCCCTAAAGAAATAAAAGAACCAAGGCCTTTTAAGTCAGAACTTTAGCTTCTTTGGAGAAGGCAGTATGTTCTTTAAAGATGAAAGAGCATGTTCTGAAACTCAAATATGTGCTGCCTATGCAGGAACTAGAATACAAAACAGTGCTGTTATTACTAAATTCAACAAGAATGGACCCCCTCTTGCCACTCCCTGATAAGAAGGAAAAGAGCCTGAATGGCTTTTTCTACATCCAGGTGACCAGCTTTCAAACAAAGAGCAGAGCCTGGGCACCAGCCCGTTTCTATGAGGTAACCCAGAAGGAGAGGAAGGAGGAGGAGGAACAGGCAGCGAGCTGACAGGAAACTGGGATTCCTGCTAGACCACACAAGCCTGTGCGCACCCCAACACCAAGTAAGCTTCATGCACCATCCTGCAGTCTCCTCCTACACAGATCCTGGGCTGCGGCCATCAGTGTGTGCTGGAGGCAGGCTTCAAAGATCACCCTTTCTATAATGTGAAGATGGCTAAAGTAACAGACTGTAAAAGTTTGAAAGAGTCTACAGAAGTACATATGTTGACAGTTAAATTAGAATGGGGGACAAGAAAAGAAGACAGAAATAGTGTACAGCCAGGCATGGTGGCGCACACCTGTAATCCCAGCACTCAGGAGGCAGAGGTAGGAGGACTGCCATGAGTTCAAGGCCACCCTGAGACTACTTAGTGAGTTCCTGGTCAGCCTGGGCTTGAGTGAAACCCTACCTTGAAAGACCAAAAAAAAAAAAAAAAAGAAAAGAAAGAAAGAAAAAGAAATAGTGTAGAGCTATTCAGGACTTGGTGGCTATAGGGCAGAAAACAAAGACATAAAAGTAATAAATGAGAAAACATTAAGGAGTTCATTTAAAATATATATATATATATATATATATATATATATATATATATGCCTTGAAGGCATTTAGGAACAAGCAGTGTAATAAACTGAAATCTAGAACTGTTCTGCTTACAAACAAGGATCATACTTGCAATCCCAGCCCTCAGGAAGCAGAGACAGGACTGTGTATTCAAAGCTAGCCCAGGTTATATATAGCAAGACATCTCAAAAGAAGGAAAAGTTAAGGAGGGAGGGAAAGGAGCCATCAAGCAAAAACAAATAGTAACACACTAATTAGAGCTTGGGGTTGCCTTGGTAGTTAACTGCATGGTATAGGCCCAAGTTTCTGAAATCAGGTGCCAGCACCAAAACTACATCAGAGGCCGGTCCAAAGGTAGTGAGTTGTCTCAAGTGATTGTTCACAGTCAGTTACAGATTGAACTCCCTGTTCTACACTTTCCCCCCGTCTCACTACTGCACTTGACTAGTCTTAAAAAAAAGGGGGGGAGAGAGAAAGGAAGGGAGGAGGATACTTAATAGGTTGATATTGTATATATGTAATTACAATGATTGTAATGGGGAGATAATATGATGAACAATGGAATTTCAAATGGGAAAGTGTGGGGGTGGGTAGGGAGGGAATTACCATGGGATATATTTTATAATCATGGAAAATGTTAATAAAAATTTTTTAAAAAAGGGGCTGGAGAGATGGCTTAGCCGTTAAGTGCTCGCCTGTGAAGCCTAAGGACCCCAGTTCGAGGCTCGGTTCCCCAGGTCCCACATTAGCCAGATGCACAAGGGGGCGCACGTGTCTGGAGTTCGTTTGCAGTGGCTGGAAGCCCTGGCACGCCCATTCTCTCTCTCTCTCCCTCCATCTGTCTTTCTCTCTGTGTCTGTTGCTCTCAAATAAATAAATAAAAATTGAACAGAAATATTAAAAAAAATTTAAAAAAAAGAATTTAGGAAAAAAAAACTACATCAGAAAAAAGAATAAGGAAACATTTCACAGAAAAAACAGATGAGAAGATAGATATCATGATCATCCTCCTTGATCAGGATGGTAAGGACAAACTACTCAAGTAGACTGTTATCACATCAAAGTTGCCTATGCCAGCTCTCATGTCCACTAAAATGGGAAAAAGAGGGCAGGAGAGATGGCTTAGCAGTTAAGGCACTCTCCTGCGAAGCCTAAGGAGCTACGTTCCACTCTCCAGATCCCACATAAGCCAGGCACAGAAAGGTGAGGCAAGTGCAAGGTTGCACTTGGCCACTAGGTGGCGCAAGTCTGGAATTCGATTGCAGTGGCTGAGGCCCTGACATGCCAATTCTCTAAGAAAAATAAATAAATAAACAAAACAGGACAAGGAGAAAGGACTTTGGGTAGGAGGGTGTAGGACATCCTCAGGACCTTCTCGTGCAGGGCACTGGAGAACTGAGCTGCAGTACATGGAGAAGGCTGTTTCTAAAACAGCTATAAGTAGCTTTCTGGACTTGAGCTGTAGAAAATGAAATTGTTCTTCTTTGGGAACATGTAATCTGAGAAAAAAATGTTTTCTCAAAAAAAAGTGGGGGAGGAGAAATGAAAGGAAGGAGAAATCACAAGAGATCAGTGTGTGTAAATTAACCAAGAGAATTCATGTTTTAGCAGGAACATAAAATATAATCAGAGGCTTGGAGAAGAATTACAGTCAGACTGGAAAACGGCAAGATGAGACATGATTTCCAACCTGCATATTCACACTGTTACATTAAATGACAAAACAGGGTATGTAATTTAAGACCCTACTTTCTATAACTTACTAGTTACACAAAATATAAAATTTTTTAAAATTAATTTAAACCACTCTAGAGCCAATACCATTACCTGTAAACTGATAAAATGCTTCCATTCATACAAAAGGGAAAGTGATACACAAAGGACACATATGAATGGGGTAAAGCGGAATACAAACAGACTACAGTGCATCTATTTATTCATATTGTGAAACACGGTCTCACTGTGTAGCCCAGGCAGGCCACAAGCACAGGATGATTCTCCTGCTTCCCCTTCCCAAAGCTGGGATTACAAGCTTGCATCACTCTGTCTAGTTAGTTTGACTTTAATATATATATTAATTAAATGCAATAGTCTTCAGAAAGAATTTAGTGACCAGGGCTGGAGAGATGGCTTAGTGGATAAGGCACTTGCCTGTGAACTCTAAGGACTCAGGTTCAATTCTCCAGATCCCATGTTAGCCAGATGCACTAGGGGGCGCATGCGTCTGGAGTTCGTTTGCAGTGGCTGGAGGCCCTGGTGCGCCCATTCTCTCTCCCTCCCTCTGTCTCTAATAACTAAATAAATATAAATGTTTTTTTTTAAAAAAAAAAGAATTTAGTGACCAAAATCATCATATGTCCTAGAAAAAGTCTACAATATTTAACAGAAGTTAAGAAACTGAAGTCTCAAGTTGTCAGAGAACACTCGGTTACTCGTGTGTGAGTTAATCCCACTCCAGCAACTTGTTCTACTTCCCAGTGGCTCTTGCAACTATTGCATCTTGTGTTTTTCCCCAGAGCTAGGGCTTCCGGGCAGACTGCCTCCGAGTTCCCTTCCAGGGTTTGCACCGCCGAGCTGGCTGACGGCAGGTGCCCCGCCACCATCACCAGTTCACAGGAACACTTCACACACTGGGGTAAGACTATCAATCACAAAAGTGGTCATCAGGGCTGGAGAGATGGCTTAGCGTGAAGCGCTTGCCTGTGAAGCCTAAGGACCCCGGTTCGAGGCTTGGTTCCCCAGAACCCACGTTAGCCAGATGCACAAGGGGGCACATGAGTCTGGAGTTCATTTGCAGAGGCTGGAGACCCGGGCGCGCTCATTCTTTCTCTATCTGCCTCTTTCTCTCTGTCACTCTCAAATAAATAAATAAAAACGAACCACAAAAAAAAAAATTTTTTTTAAGTGGTCATCAGCCACAAGCCCAGAAGAAGTCACAGTGCGGTCTAAGTGCGGCACAGATTCCCCACCACAGAGCTGCAGCCGCACGGCGAGGCTGTGCACCTTCTCACCGCCCTGCACCTCCATGCTCGAGGCCGTGGGCCAGTGCGCTGAACTGCACTGCCCTAGTCCTCCCTTCTGGGGACAGAAGCAAATACCCACAAAGGGACCTGGCTTTTCTTCCTTAATCATGGAAGGGTTAAAAAAAAAAAAATAAAAGTACCCAGCTAATCCACAACCATACAGAACATTCATAACCATCTCTTAGGTGACTGACAATTTACTATCCTACGCATCAAATCACATAATCCCAGATAATGTCCATTTTGTAACAATAATTCTGTAGTTATTTCTACAATGATTACTTCCACAACTAACAAAAGTTTACAAAGTAGAAAACTGTTCTACTCATAAAGATAAGCTGTTTAAGTAAATTCTGAAGTCTATCAACAGATAAAACATTATGAAAATTTTTCATAATTATCTGATTCAGGGCAATAAAAATAATTTTTAGTTTTCCTATCTCTTAAACTTTTTAAAAACTGTCAAGAATTATAATACATTTCATGAGCTTTTTTAAATGCACAAATTTTAATACTAAAGTAAGTGTATTATTCCCTGCTTTACGTTGTGTACTATAAATGAATTATTTTCTGAAAAATTGAGAGTATATTTAAAATGAAGTATGCCAGACAGAATTTTCCAAAGATGGCAGGCTAATCTATCTCCATACCCCACATGCTCTGACCCTATACCATCAAGAGACAGTCTGCTTCCCTCCCCTTCAGACCTCAGCACACAGGTAATGCTTCATTAAGCAGAGTGCAGGCAAGTAACTTCTGAAGTCAGGTCGTGAAGGCCAGTGCAGACGTCATGTGGCTGTCATTATCTGTCTATGACTCTCCCTCGCTGTCAAGAGTCCTACGTTAGGCGCATCAAGCCAATGCCCAGAAACCTGGCTGGAGAGAAGCAGCCAACAATCACATGGGCAGGACCACGGCCAACAAGAGCTGCCAGGAAAGCCAGGCTGCTCCAGTCCTGCCGTCTAGACCAGCCATGGCTCCCTGTGCCGTCCCCAACTCCAGACCCACAGGAACCTCCACTATATGCAGCAGAAACACTCCTTTGCAACACAGAGTGTTAAAATGTAATCTATTACTATAGGATATTTTTATAATCATGGAAAATGTTAATAAAAATTGAGAAAAAAAAATGTAATCTATGTGACCAAAGTAACCGGAACAAAGGAATATTTTATATTTGTAATTGTTCTATATAGTACAAAATATCAAAAATAAAAGCCTAAGGGCTGGAGAGATGATTCAGCGGTTAACGGTACTTGCCTGCAAAACATAAGGACTCATGTTCGACTTTCTAGGTCCCACATAAGCCAAACGCAGTGACCCAAGTACACAAGGAGGCACACACATCTGGAGTTTGACTGCAGTGGCCAGAAGCCCCGGTGTACCAATTCTTTCTCCCTCTCTCTCTCTCTCTCTCTCTCGTGTAAAAAAAGGCAGTCAGGTGGGCTAGCCTCAAAAATTAAATACAAAGCTAAATGTTTTTTTTTCTTTGAAAACAAGAAAAGCATAAAATAGCTAGTAAGAAATCAAGCACAGGCTGGAGAAATGGCTTCAGAGTTAAGGTGCTAACCTGCAAAGCCTAACAATCCAGGTTCAATTCCCCAGCAATCACATAAGCCAGATACAGTGGCACATGAATCTGGTGGGTTTTTTTGCATTGGCTAGAGACCCTGGCATGCCCATTCATTCTCATATCTCTCTCTCTCTCTCTCTCTCTCTCTCTCTCTCTCTCTCTCTCAAATAAATGATAATATATATATATTTAAGGACCAAGGTTCAATTCCCCAGAACCCACATAAGCCAGATGCACAAGTTGATGCATACATCTGGAGTTCATTTGCAACAGGGCTGAAGCCCTGTTGCACCCATTCTCTCTCCCTCCCTCTCTCTCTGCCTCCTTCCCTCTCTCAAATAAATAAAAATATTTAAAAGTTACATAACACACCTGCATAGAAAAACTAGAAAGATAATTACTAAAATGCTGCATGATAAGCATTTTGTGATTTTTCTAATGCCCTGCCCTGTGTACACATTAATTCCAGCAGCAGCAGCAATGGTGTCCAGCACTTAACAGTCAAGCTAACAATAAAAAGAACCATCAGGGGCTGGAGAGATGGCGTAGCGGTTAAGCGCTTGCCTGTGATGCCTAAGGACCCCGGTTCGAGGCTCGGTTCCCCAGGTCCCACGTTAGCCAGATGCACAAGGGGGCGCACGCGTCTGGAGTTCGTTTACAGAGGCTGGAAGCCCTGGCGCGCCCATTCTCTCTCTCTCCCTCTATCTGTCTTTCTCTCTGTGTCTGTCGCTCTCAAATAAATAAATAAATAAATAAATAATTTTTTAAAAAAAAAAAAAAAGAACCATCAGGAGTCCTAAGCAAGTATTTACACAAAACTGCCTTTCCAGCTCATTACGCCAGTAAGAGCTATAGTTGCATAGTTGCTATTTAGAAGTATTATTTATTTATTTAAGAGAGGGGGAGAGAAGAAAAAGTGAAAGAGATAGAGAATGGGCATGCTAGGGCCTCTAGCCACTGAAAACAAACTCCAGACACACGCACTATCCTGTGCAGCTGGCTTTACATGGGTTCTGGGGAATCGAACCTGGGTCCTTAGGCTTGCAGGCTAGCACCTTCTCTCCCTCTCTCCAGCCTTCTACGTGTTATCCTTTAATCCTTACCCTGAGGTTGTATCGTAACGACGAAGACACTTAACATTTACCGTAGTGTATCACCCATACCACATAGTAAGAATTTAGCTATAACTGTCACCCCTCAATAATGTAGATCAAAACGCAATGCCAATTTTGTTTCATTTTTTGTTTGTTTGTTTGTCACTCTAGTCCAGGCTGACCTGGAATTCACTGTGTAGTCTCAGGCTGGCCTCGAGCTCACAGCGATCCTCCTACCTCTGCCTCCCAACTGCTGGGATTAAAGGCGTGCGCCACCTCACCAGGCTTTATTTACATGTTTTTCATCTCTAAGTTCATTTTCCACAAACTGCAGTGATAACATTCACGGGCTCACAAGAAACCATTAAGCACGCAATGACAACTCGTTAAAAAAAGAACCACTTTCTACAATGCATGGTTTGAAAGAGTACTTCAGGAAAGCCATTAAGGCACACAAAAGCACATCCAAACCCTCCCCTGCTCCCCACCGTTCCAACACCTGCAAAACCCCTGAACAGCTGTGGCCAGACGAGCACCAAGAGTTCGAAAAAAGGGCACACGGTGACCTGCTCCCCGGCCAAAATGAGCCCGGGGGAACTGTCACGAGAGCGTGGCTGATTTTAAAACAAAGGTTGCTGTTTAAAGAAACCCTGCCAGGACAGAGGATGGTAAGTAACAAGGGCGACATCTCGCTGCTCTCGTGTGGCGCTCAGACCCTCCACATCCGTGCGCATCTTACACCACCAGCTCTGACATGGGTTATTTCTGAAAATCTTCTTTTCAAATCACTTAATTCCCTAGCTGAGCCCTTGGCGTCTTTTCTGCTTGCTGTGGCCTGCCCTATTATCCTTGGGGGCAATGCTCTTCCTCCCCAAGCTTCACGAAGACATCTGCCGCCGCTTGATGAATGAGCTGATGAATGCTTTTGACTCATTCTACCGAAACGCGGATGTCCATCTGCTCTAAGTCCTAACGGCTTCTCTCCCACCTTCGGCAACACAGGGAACTACATAGCTGAAAGCTTTTTGCTAGAAAAGTTTATCATCCCAGCACAGCCTGCTGCTCAAGATGGGTAATAATTCTTTTTTTAATCAAAAATAAGCTCTTAGCCAGGTGTTGGTAGTGCATGCCTTTGAACCCAGCACTCAGGAGTCAGAGGTAGGATCACTGAGTTCAAGGCCACCCTGAGACTACATAGTGAGTTCCAGGTCAGCCTGAGCTAGACTGAGACCCTACCTCAAAAACCCAAAAAAGCTCTTAAAAGAACCAAGAAAAACTCAAATTCACAAAGATTAAAGTAAAATATCAACCCAAAAAAGAAAACTTAAGTGAACTACAGTTCTCACTGCAAGCAAGTCAGCATATGAACCACTTCAATATGGGATAAGCACTGTCTAAATTAGCACTTTATATAACAGCAAAATAATAATAATAATAAACAAGATAATTTTAACAAGACAGGAGACGCATCTAAACAGAGTAACTGAACTGAAACTACTATGAAATTCAAATGTAAAGATGAACGTTCATTGAAAAATTATAGAACATCAAGTGTTATAAGCAAACTGTTCTAGGTTAAGTAAGTAAGTTGTTTGGAGACACAGAAAAACATAACGTAACTATAAAGATTCCCGTGGAATGATGTTAACTCAGCTATGATAGTTACCTCAGGAAAGAAAGGAAAGCAATGCAATGGGAAGGAGTGTACAGGTGTCCAAACATATTCTAATAGTTAGGGGCTAGAGAGATGGCCACGCAGTTAAGGTGCTTGCTTGAGAAACCTAAGGACCCAGGTTCAATTCCCCAGTACCCATGTAAGCCAGCTGCACATGGTGGTGCATGCATCTGGAGTTTGAGTACAGTGGCTAGAGGTCCTGATGCGCCCATTCTTTCTCTTCCTCTCAACTAAATAAAATAAAATACATATTGCAGGGCCGGAGAGAGAGCTTAGCAGTTAAGGTACTTCCCTGCAAAGCCTAAGAACTCGTGTTGGAATCTCAGGGTCTCACCTAAGCCAGACGCACAGTGATGCAAGCACGTGATGTCACACATGCACACGGGGGGGAGGAGGGGGCACACATCTAGAGTTCGTTTGCAGTGGCTAAAGGCCCTGGTGAGTCCATTCTCTTCCCCTCTCTCAAATTAAAAAACTATACATGTAGTAATAATTGCTCAATAGCTAAGGTTTAATGTGTATGTCATATTGCTAATTTATCTATTTGGATACCTTAAATATTACATAATAAATTCTAATATTTTTTCAAATAAGAAACAAGCATCCCTAGTAGATTAATATGATGCCTAGCTAACACGTAAAATTTTTGTCCATATTAAAATGTTTCGTCTAACATTAAAACAGAATTACAGGCTCAATAATTAAAAGCACATGCTTACAAAGCCTAACATTCCCAGGTTCAAGTCCCTGGTGCTCACACGAAAGCCAAATGCACAAAGTGGTGCGTGCCCTTGGAGCTGGTTGGCAATGCCAAGAGGACCTGGTAGGCTCGTTCTCACTCACTCTCTCTTTCTCTCTCCTTACAAACATATACTAATTTTTTAAAGTAACTAAATTAAAATGGCATTTCACAGGGCTGGAGAGATGGCTTAGCAGTTAAGGCATTTGCCTGCAAAGCCAAAGGATCCCGGTTCAATTCTCCAGGACCCATGTAAGCCAGATGTACAAGGTGGCACATACACCTGGAGTTTGTTTGCAGTGGCTGGAGGTCCTGGCGTGCCCATTCTCTCCCTCTTTCTCCCTCTCCCTTCCTTCCTCCACTCCCTCCCTCTCCCTCTCCCTCTCTCAAATAAACAAATAAAATATAATTTTAAAAAATATATTTAAAATGGAAGTTACAAGTCACTTGCAATTATTCAAATGTAATTAGTTACTACAGCATAACTGTTGCCATCTGCCAACCGAATAGCAACTTCTATTTCTGATTTATGGATTTATTCAACCTTTAACCCCGTATCAAATGTGACCAAAAGTACTAGAGAGATTACAGCAAGCTAACCACCTTGAGTATCCGCCTCAGTCTCCCTGACCCATCAAGCTACTTAACTGGTTTGGAGGCTCAAGTGTAATTAAAATTCCTTGGCCTCTATGACCTGGCAGCTGGTTGGTATATTCCACATTCCTTGCTCTTGAGAAATGTTAAATTAATGAAAATAGGATTTTTTTTTAATAATGCTAGCCACTCTTTTAGTACCAACCTTGGTGCTCTACATACATTTTATCCAACTTTCTCAACACCCCAAAAATTAGCACTCTTATCCCCATTTTTAGGCATGAAGAAATTGAGACTGGGAGAAGTAACAGCTACAGTCACATGTCAGTGGGCAGCAGGCTCAGGTTAGCACCCGTGGGTGTGACCTAAAAGCAACACTCCAGCTTACTGCACTCTCAAAGCCTCTCTCCACCAGCTTCATAGTGACTTCCTTCATCTGCGTAATAACGAGACAACGAGGCATCATGTTTACTGGATTGAAAGTGTAAGGTAAATTAAATGTTATATTCTTTTTCTTTTACTTGTTGATTTGTGTGAAAGAGAGAAAGAAAGAGGCAGAGGGAGAATGGGCGCACCAGGGCCTCCAACCACTGCAAACGAACCCCAGATGCATGTACCACCTTGTGCATCTGGCTTATGTGGGTCCTGGGGAAATTGAACCTTGAGTCCTTAGGCTTCACAGGTAAGCTCCTTAACTGCTAGCAATTTCTCCAGCCCTAAATCTTATATTCTAATAGTCAAATAAATTTTAGATATTAAAGGTTATTTGAAAATGTTTACCATAATGCTAAATCCACCCCTCTTGGGCCGGAGAGATGGCTCAGAGGTTAAAGGCACTTGCTTGCAAAGCCTGAGGACCTAGATTCAATTTGCCACTACCCATATATAAGCAAGATGCACAAAGTGGAACATGCATCTGGAATCATTTGCAGTGGCTGGTACCTTTCTCTCCAAGCATAAAATATTTTTAAAAAGAGAGAAAGAGAAGCCAGACATGGTGCATGCCTTTAATCCCAGCACTCAAGAGGCAGAGGTAGGAGGATTGCTGTGAGTTCAAGGCCACTCTGAGACTACATAGTGAATTGCAGGTCAGCCTGAGCTACAGTGAGACCCTACTTCGGAAAACAAAAAAAAAAAAAAAAAAAAAAAACCCTGAATTTAAGAGGCTAAAGTGGAATGTCCCCACAGAAATCGATAATGCACAAGCTCCTCCAAAGTGAGGTGTCTGATCCAGGGGGATGCAGAACATAAGCCTTTAAGTCCAAGGGATGATCTCGTAAGTGCAATTCCAAAATCCTAAACACCTGTAAGGTTTTCTACAAATTAGCAACATAGTCACCGAGTACACCTGACTTAACCCCACAAGCGGCTGCGTGCAGTGTCGTGTCACTGAGTCAACCCTGACCTAACCACGCAGGAGGCTACCTACTGTACAAAGCCAGCATGCCTCAGTGAGGCCTGTGCTCCACTGGGAAGCTGATGGATCTGATTACAGGATGCCACGAGTGAATCTCGAGGTCTGTGTTATGCCTCAGACATATCACGCACTGTTCTGAGATCCAAATGCACGAAAACTTAAGCCCTAGGCGTCCTGAATAAGACGGTGGTGGGTTCCTGGGTGGGGAGATGGCTCAGTGACTGAAAACCTCACTGCTCAAGCCTCAGCAAAGGAGTTCAACCCTCAGACCCCACAAAAGAAACAGGAACTTGGAAGATAGCTTAGCAGTTAAGGCTCTCTCCTGCAAAGCCTAAGGACCCCAGCTCTGACTCCCCAGAGCCCACGTAAGCCAGAAGCACACGGTCACACATGCACACAAGGTGGCAAACATATCTAGAGTTCAACTGCAGTGGCTGGAGGCCCTGGTGTGCCAATTCTCTTTCTGTCATAAAAAAAATAAAAATAAAAAATAACAAAAGCAGGACATTAGGGTGGGCTTCTGTAATCTCAGCATGCTGCTGGAGAGCTGGTACGCGGAGACATGAGAACATCCAGGAGGCTCCCAGCAAGTTCAACGAAGAACATCAATGGAGGGAGGGCCAGAGAGAAACCCAACCTCAGCGTGGAAAGGAGAGGACCAACCTGAACCTCGTTCTCTGATCTTCACTCACGTGCTGTGGCACTCACAAGGATAGAGGAAGAAAGGAAAAATAAGTTAACAGGGCTGGAGGGATGGCTTAGCGGTTAAGGCGTTTGCCTGCAAAGCCAAAGGACCCAGTTCAATTCACCAGGACCCATGTAAGCCAGATGCACAAGGGGGCGTGTGGTCTAGAGTTTGTGTGCAGTGCCTGGAGGCCCTGGCGCGCCCATTCTCAAGAAACTATGAAAAAATAAGTAAGACATTTAAATTTTTTAATGGCTTATTGGTTAAAGGCACTTGCTTGCAAAGCCAGATGGCCCAGGTTCAATTTCCCAGTACCCACATAAAGCCAGATGCCAAAAGGCACATGTGTCTGATTCATGGGCTGCAGCAGGAGGCCCTGGCATGCCCTCGCTAGCTCGCTCGCACTCTCTCTCTCTCTCGTTTTTATTGCCTTTCTCTTTAATACATAATAATTTTTAAATTAAGATCTCTATTTTTTGAGCTGAGCATAGCAGCACAGTGTGTGAATCCCAGTATATGTAGACGAATGCAGAAGTTATCAAAAGTTCAAGGCCAGCCTGGGCCTCACAGGGAGAAGCCCTGTGTGGAATGTGGAATCTCCAGCTGGAGAAGACTGGCTATCCCTTTTCTATCCCATTTACCAGTTAGGTGAAAACTTCCTTCCATCTTTTATAATAGTCATTTCTTCCAAATTATTTGGAATTATTGTCTCAAAATAACATAAGCAGCTGGGCGTGGTGGCGCACGCCTTTAATCCCAGCACTGGGAGGCAGAGGTAGGAGGATCGCCGTGAGTTTGAGGCCACCCTGAGACTACAGAGTTAATTCCAGGTCAGCCTGGACCAGAGTGAGACCCTACCACAAAAAAAAAAAACAAAAAAAAAATAAAATAAACAAAGAGAACATCTGCTTTTATATTCCACCCCCCCAAAAAAAAAAACAAAGAAAGAAATTAAGTTCTAATTGGCAACTAGTCAAGTGCAGCTATCGCTGGCACCCCTGAGCAGCACCTCCACACCCTGCCCGCTCCACAGCTGCAATGCTGAAAATGAGGCGACTGTAATCTGCACTTCTCTGGCAGGTATGGAACCCGCTGTCAGACCTTTGACTTTTTTTTTTTTTTTTTTTGGCCGATAGTATTTCTTCTTTTATTTATTTATTTGAGAGAGAGGAAGGCAGACAGAGAGAGAGAATGGGCATGCCAGGGCCTCCGGCTGCTGCAAATGAACTCTAGACGCATGCGCCACCCTGTGCATCTGGCTTACGTGGGTCCTGGGGAATCGAACCGAGGTCCTTTGGCTTTGCAGGCAAGCGCCTTAGTCCCTAAGCCACCTCTCCAGCCCACATATTTTTTTTTTATTTGAGAGAGGGAAAGAGGCAGAGAGAGAGAGAGAGAGAGAGAGAATGGGCATGCCAGGGCTTCCAGCCACTGCAAACGAACTCCAGATGCATGTGGCATCTTGTGCATCTAGCTTACGTGGGTCCTGGGGAATCAAACCGAGGTCCTTTGGCTTTGCAGGCAAACACCTTAACCACTAAGCCATCTCTCCAGCAGCCCTTTTTTTAAATTTTATTTATTTATTTATTTGAGAAAGCAAGAGTGAGATGCATTTCTTCGTTTAAGAACTGTCTATTCAACTAATTTTTCTGTTCATTGATTCAATCTGCTTTGTTAGTTGCTTAATTTTTTCTTGGAGTTCTTGGTAGATGCTAGATAACAGTCCCCTGCGTGACAGTTTTCTTGCGGGAGGCTAAACGTAATTACATATCATAAACTACCTGTTCCACACAGGAAGTCATTCATGTCAAGCAATTTCAAACAATCAACCTGTCAACTAGCAAAAGACCTGTCATCTTCAGCACCAACTACTAGAAAGTAATGGAACAGAGGAAATTTTGAAAAAGAATTAAGTGTCCTCTTTTTCAAATAAAATAGGATAACAGAAAAGGAAGGACATGAATTATGAAGAAACACTAACAACAAAGTGCTAAAGCGTGCGTTCTGCTTGTTTGCCGGGGTGGGTCTGGCTATGCTGCCCCAGCTGGCCTCGTGCCTCTGAGCCTCCTGACCAGCTCAGACATCGAGCACATGCCACGACGCCTAACTCATTACTAGATGTTTAAACCCAGTGAATTCGCAGTAACGTAACTATGAAGTTCAATGCTTTTCTTTGGGCTTTGTCTTGGGTTTTCTGTTTGGGTTCTTTGGCTGAACAAGGCATGGGTGTGTTTTCTTGGTGCTGGGGACTGAAACCAGGGTCTCACACATACTAAGCAGACATTCTACCATGAGCTACATACCCCAATCTCTTGAAACTTAATGCAACTTTAGAGTTAATTCTAAAACATAAAAGAGATCATATATTTGCAAGGAGGAAGACAAGGAAAAGCAATTTGGGACTCTGTTCTGATAAAATTCCAGAAAACCACAACAAAGGGAAGCATATGTGTGGGGCAAGGGAAATTAAAAACTTCAGTTTTCTATGTAGTAAACCAACTTTAAGTTTGTTAAATATTAAATGGAAACTATCAGCAGGACAGAAAAAAATGATAACATTCTCTAACTCAGTGGGAAAAAAAGAATACATATGAAAGGGAATGAGATAGTAGTGATCAGAAAGATTATCAGTAATCAACACATATGAACAAGCTATACTCCTCTCTTAATTAAAAGACAAAAAGATTCTCCAAACTGGGTAGCTGAGGTGGGAAGATCCCCTGTGAGTTCAAGGTCAGCATGAGCCAGAATGGGATCCAGACTCAAAAAAAAAAAAAAAAAAAAAAAAAACTCAAAATTAATCATGTCATTAACAAAAGAAATCCTTATAACAAATTGTTCATCTGATGCACAAGAGATCTGAGGAGTCGTACATGGGTCCTTAGGCCTCACATGCAAGTGCCTTAACTGCTAAGCCATCTCTCCAGCCCAGTAAAACATTTTTTAACTATTAAATACTGTGCACCTACTGAAAAGATGACAGATTTTTATGTGCTGAACTGAAAAGTTGTCAAAGAACAAATTCAACCAGAGATGTCAAAAGGGTTATTTTTAAATCTAAAATATATATGGACGACTTTGACCATGGGTTGCTTAATTCAGAAGACGTCCTTATACCGGACACAATGGTGAATGAATCTCTTCTAACTTGTGCCAGGACATCCTTAAGTAAGTCCTGAGACCAAAAATATATTTGCACAGCCTTTAATGGCACCCAGTGGTTATAGTACCAAACTTTGGCCATGGCTACCCCCAGGACAAATTTTAAAAGGTACATTATTATGGAAGGCCATTTTTAAAATATGCTATGTTCACCACTATCAAAGTTAAATGTTGAATATATGTTCCCGATAACTCTGCTAATTTGTTATCTATTTTACAAGCCAAACAGAAACAGATTCAGATGGTGTCAGACATTATTGTGTCATTCAGTGAACAGTTCTGGAAGAAAATCTCAGCCAGCTCATGCTCAGATGGTCTCGAGACAATCCAACTCCGTCTACCTGGGTTCCATCAAATGCTCCCCCAGGGCCTTGACATCCACAAGAAGGGCAGCGACCAGTTTGCTGAGCGCTCGCTTCTCATTAACTTCTTACTTTCATTCTTTCTCCCCAGCATTCTCTTCCAAGACTATCTTCCTGCACTCCATCAATACACTTTCAGGGTCCTTTAGAGTAGTCCCCTCTCTGGGAAAGACTCTCTAACTGCCACAACTCCATGCGCCATTCAGCAAGAAACAGTTCACGATCTAACATCATCGCCCCCTGCCCTCTAACAGCAGCTAAAGTGTCTTCTCATGAGAGGTGGGAATGAGAGGAAGGTACAGTTAGGGAGACTGGACCCCTGAAGGTGAAAAGCACTTGCTAGAAATCAAAGATGAAGCCAGGCGTGGTGGCGCACGCCTTTAATCCCAGCAATGAGGAGGCAGAGGTAGGAGGATTGCCATGAGTTCGAGGCCACCCTGAGACTCCATAGTGAATTCTCAGTCAGCCCGAGCTACAGCGAGACCCTACCTTGCAAAACCAAAACAACTAAACATGCACACAACGATGATCTGACTTCTCAGCTCTTGTCTAGTTCCTTAGACCTGTTTTTCCACAACCAGGACGCCTCCTGGGGAGGAAGTCTTTCATAGGATTTAAACATGGCGGTTGGTCAAGTTCAACCCCCAGAACTTGGTATCAGGGCTAACCTCTTCCTGGGACGGCCCCTAGCCCTAACCAACCAGCTGTCCCTCTGGCTCACCTGAGCCAGAAGACAGCCCACCACCACTAATATGTTATTAAAAAGTCTTTGCAAGGAGAGGGCAGGCCCTCGGACCACTTGGGAACTTCCAGCTGTGGGTGAGGTTTTCCCTAGGCTGGGCCCAGGCGGGAGGGGGTCCCCAGCCCTAACTCTCCACATGGGTTCTTTATCCCCTCCAACTCCCCGCATGGCAGGAGCTCCTTGAACTTTCTTTTTTCCCCAGGTTCTCCATGTGGAATCTTTAGCCACGTGGATGCCTTTCCTTGGCTCTGTACTTCCCTCAATAAGTATAATAATTTAATTTTAAATAAAAAGACAAAAGTCATAGGAAAAAGCAAGCTGGGACTGGAGAGAGAGCTCAGCGGTTAGCCTAACAGCCCAAGTTCAATTCCCCAGTACCCATGTAGCGCCACATGCACAAGGTGGCACATGTGCCTCGAGTTTGTTTGCAGCACCTAGAGGCCCTAGTGTGCCCATTCTCTCTGTTTCTCTTGTCTGTCACTGCTTGCAAATAAATACCTTTTTAAAAAGAAGTACATATTAAGCTACTTATAAGGCAAACAGAAAACATGTAGCTCAACAACAACAACAAAAAAAAGCATAAAACAGCATCGTAGAGTCAGCATCCACCTTTGCGAATTGAATCCACCGTGAACAATATTAAAGAAAAGAATCCCAGCACTCGGGAGGCAGAGGTAGGAGGATCGCCATGAGTTCAAGGCCACCCTGAGACTACATAGTGAATTCCAGGAGAGCCTGAGCTAGAGTGAAACCCTACCTCGAAAAACCAAAAACTAAACTAAAATAAAATAAAAAAGAAAGAAAGAAAACGCACATGCGCTGACCACTTTCCATCTGCACAAACACCTTCCTCTGCCATTCTTTGGTCGGGAAGTAACGCAGCATTTCATTCCAGTAGGTGTTCCTTGGGGCAGGTAGTCTACAGACGATTCAAAGCTCATGGGGGGTGATGCAAACACTATCCCATTTTATAAGGGACTTGAGCACCCCTGAATTCTGGAGTCTCCAGGGGCTCCTGGAACCAACTCCCCAAAGACAGTATGGGACAACTACAGGGTGTAGCAGGCACGCGCACGCTCACGTCTGAGAGGGAAGACACGTGCAGGCATGCACGCTCACGTCTGAGAGAGCAGACACGTGCAGGCACGCGCACGCTCACGTCTGAGCAGACACGTGCAGGCACGCGCACGCTCACGTCTGAGAGAGCAGACACGTGCAGGCACGCGCATGCTCACGTCTGAGAGAGCAGACACAGGCAGGCACGTGCACGCTCATGTATGTGAGTGCAGACACATGCAGGCACGCGCACGCTCACGTATATGAGCGCAGACACATGCAGGCACACGCACGCTCACGTCTGAGAGAGCAGACACAGGCAGGCACATGCACACTCATGTATGTGAGTGCAGACACATGCAGGCACGCGCATGCTCACGTATATGAGTGCAGACACATGCAGGCACGCGCACGCTCACGTGTATGAGTGCAGACACATGCAGGCACGCGCACGCTCACGTCTGAGAGAGCAGACACAGGCAGGCACGTGCACACTCATGTATGTGAGTGCAGACACATGCAGGCACGCGCACGCTCATGTATATGAGTGCAGACACATGCAGGCACGCGCACGCTCACGTCTGAGAGGGCAGACACATGCAGGCCACAGCACGACGTGGTCTCAGGGCAACCTCGGGTGTCAGTCTTCACCTTCCACCTGGATTTTTGGGTGAGTTTTTTGGGGGGGTTGTTGTTTTGGTTTTGAGGTAGCATCTCCCACTGTCCACTGCTGGGTTTGCCAGAGAGGTGGTCCACAAGCTTCCAAGACATGCTGTCTCCACCTCCCTCTCCACCCTTGAGAGCACTGGAATTAGACGCTTTCTACAATGCCAGGCTTTGGTTAGATTCTGGGGCTCTAAAATCAGGTACCCGGGCTTGTATGGCAAGTACTTTATCCACCTGGTCACCGCCCGAGGCCCCTAAAAATGTACTCTGCATCTTTTCAATTACCTGCGTGCGCGTGTCACACCGGGGTCTCTCACTGCTGCAAATGACTGCTGTGCACGGTGGCCGGGCAGCTGAGACCCAGGCCAGCAGCAGCTTTCCAAGCAAGTGCCTGTGACTGCTGAACCCAAAAGTGTACTTTAAATAGCCCACAATGAGGAGGAGACAAATCAGAAAACAAATTTCTAACAGTACTTGCCAATTGATAAAGAATTTTATCACAAATGTCATTTCTAAAAAGAAAAAAACTGGAGGCGGTTTTGAGGCAGGGTGACATAGAACTCACTCTAGCCCAGGCCAGACTAGACTAACTCACAGAGATCCTACCTCAGCCTTTGGAATGCTGGGATTATAGGCATGAGCTACCATGCCCAGCTTCGGTTCTAATTTTTTTTTTTATTGTATAATCAATTTTTCCACAGGGAAAAGCACTATGGCTGGTGATCATTTTTCTTTTTTGTTTGTTTGTTTTTCGAGGTAGGGTCTCACTCTAGCTCAGGCTGACCTGGTTCTCAGGCTGGCTTTGAACTCATGGCAATCCTCCTACCTCTGCCTCCCAAATGCTGAGATTAAAGGCCTGTGCCACCACGCCTGGCTTGAAAAGCACATTTTATTCAGAGCCACGGCTCTCCGAAGGTTCACACACATTCACCATTTCCTCAAACTAGTAATTTAGTTCAAAAGACAATTACAACACTGTAATAGACAAAAGCACAACTATACTACAACCTCACTGGCTGGCAATCAAACCAGGTGGAGACCCAGGCTGGTAGCTACTAGGAACATACCAATATCTAACCCAATCAGAGGGATAAGGCTGGAAAGTATATAACCAGAAAAAAAATTATATATGCATTTTACATATGTATTATATGAGGGACCCTTTCTCATATGTGTGCACATGTATGTATGCTTATATATAGGAATGAAAATTGTTACATGTTTCCCTTATTTCTTTGGAGACACTTTCTCCCCAACTAAGAATATTAATCTACTACCATGAACAAACAATCAAAGTTTAAAAACAGGGGCTGGAGAGATGGCTTAGCGGTTACACACCCTGTGAAGCCTAAGGACCCCAGTTCAAGGCTCGATCCCCCAGGACCCACGTTGGCCAGATGCACAAGGGGCGCACGCGTCTGGAGTTCATTTGCAGTGGCTAGAGGCCCTGGTGCGCCCATTCTCTCTCTGTCTCTATCTGCCTCTTTCTCTATCTGCCTCTTTCTCTCTCTGCCTCTTTGTCTGTCGTTCTCAAATAAATAAATGAAAACAAATAAAAGTTTAAACAGACAGCCTGGTATCTCCAAGTAGGCAAACTGTCACTTAGCCCCCAGTCACCCCATCCTGCTATTCAGTGTGTCTGTGAGCCAGCATGTGAGGCGTCATCCAGGACCTGGTCACGAATACTCTTTCTGGCGGTGCACGTGGAAGACCAGCACTGCGCGTTCCGGGCCAAGCTGAGCTGCAGAGCCAGACCTGTACTAAGACAGCAGCCACCGGCTAGAAATGCTCTTGTAGAATCAGAAGACTGCGGGTCAGAATCTGCAGTACTGAAAATCCCAGTGACCTGAGTGCTTCCTAAAGTTTCGCTTACTGACACGGAAGGTCCACTCATTGATTTACTGCGTCCTCCAGCCAACCAAGATGCAGCCTAACAACAGGGCAGTAGTGGAAAAGTATGGGATTAATCTATTCAAGACTCAAGGATGGTGAGGGTGATCTGGCTGCGACGTCTGTCACCCCATTGATCACCAGGGCTGATTTGGCTAATCTGGCTGGCCAGGTGTGTCCCCTTCCTCCCTTGCTGCTCCATGTGCGTCCCTCCTGAAGCTACGTGCTTTCCCGGAATAGGGGAGGACCAGCCATTGGTCACAGCAATACAAGCAGCTGAGCTCCCTGCTAGAACCTCCAAGCAAGGTCTCAAGACTCTGGAATTGGGACTGCAGGATAACTGATTGGGTAAGTGCACTTATTGCTCAAAAATGCAGACCCAGGCTAGAGAGACAGCTTAGTGGTTAAGCGCTTGCCTGTGAATCCCAAGGACCCCGGTTCGAGGCTCGACTCCCCAGGACCCATGTTAGCCAGATACACAAGGGGGCGCATGCATCTGGAGTTCATTTGCAGTGGCTGGAGACCCTGGCACGCCCATTCTCTCGTTCTCTGTCTCTCTCTGCCTTTCTCTCTGTGTCTGTCTGTCGCTGTCAAATAAATAAATAAAAATGAACACAAAGAAAAATGCAGACCCGTGTTCAACGCCCAGCACCTACATAAAAAGCTGGATGTGGCCACACAACTCAGGCTGTGCAGAAACAGGACAATCACTGTCACTCACTGGTCAGCCAGTCCAGCAGAAAAACGGCTCTGGGTCCAGCAAGGGGCCCTAGCTCGAGAACAAGGAGAAGAGAGATGGGTGTCCTGATCTCCTCGTGTTCAGTCACGTGACCACAAACATGCACTTGCTACACACCAAAATAAATAAATAAATGTCTCTAGGTTGGATCTCCATCCCTCCTTCCCCAGATAAACCTACATGGAGTCTCATTTAAAATAGTTTCAACAGACAGAAATAAACGGAGAAAGTCGTTTTATAGGAAGCTTTTAAAATAAGCAGGATCTCTAGGAAAATCAGCTTCCTGTACAGATGCTATGAAGCAGTATGTCACAGTAGTTCACCCTTTCCAGGCCTGACATCCTATCCCTCACCCCCTCCCCAACCTGTGATTCCCCTAAGTCCTGTCTTGCCCAAAGGTTCTGAGTCCTTGCCAATATTCTTTCCTATTACAGCTCAATAAACAAATCAGAACAGGGTACCTCAGAAAAGTAAAATCTATTCATCCATTTCTTTTTTTTTTTAATCGGAGTCAGCACTTTTAAAATCTTCCACTCGACAAACATCTTGCTTCAAGTGGAAGAAAGACCAAAGATTTGCCCTTCAGACATCTTTAACCAAACTATGATTGAAGCTACTTTTGAAGAAAGCCAATTTTCCTTTCTTGTTACATATCCAAGAATGACAGAACAGTAGTAGGAAGTCTGAGTAACACTGAAGTCAAGTGATCACAAAAGATATTAAACAGACATGCATTTCTCCCCAAATTCTAAAACCAGTACCTAATGATACAAAGTCAATTATACCTATTGATCACTGGGTCACAAAATAAGCTTCAAACTAATCACCTATGTATTTCCACAATCTTCTTGCTGACTACAAATTAGCCAAATGATTCTGGCTATAAGACAGGCGGCATTACTCAGATATTACCCAATGTTTTCTACTTAAGGTCTGACTAACCTAAGACATAAATGCAAATACATCATGTGTGTCCTCAAAGAAAAAATAGTTTGTATGCCAAAATATTTCAGACCCACATACAACTCCCACAGAAACTCTCTAGCATGTGAGTAGGGCTAGCAGAAAGATGCACAATGACCCAATCACTCCAGAACCCTTCACTGTCAGGAGTCTCAAAAATGAAATGATGGGGACTGGAGAGATGGCTTAGCGGTTAAGGCGTTTGCCTGCAGAGCCAAAGGACCCAGGTTCTACGCCCCAGAACCCACATAAGACAGATGCACAAGGGAAGCCATGCGTCTTGAGTTTGTTTGCAGCAACTAGAGGCCCTGGCATGCCCATTCTCTCTCCCTCTCTCTCTCTCTCCCCCTGCCTATTTCTGTATCTCTCTCAAATAAATAAAAATAAAATATTTTTAAAAATTTTATTTAAAATAAAGTATTAAAAAATTAAATGGAATGATGAGGATTACCCATTTCTTCATTCCCAAACACACTGCTCAACTTTGTGTTCATGTAATGTGGGTGGAAATCAAGAACAAAAATGAGAATGATCAACGCCATGCAGTTCTTTCTGGTGAAAAGCTTAGCCTCATGTCTTTGCCCTTTTTTTTTTCTTTCAATTAACTATTAAAATATGTCAAGCACACAAAAAAATATAAAATTCTAGGGAAGAGAAAGGAAGGGAGGGTACTTAATAGGTTGATATTGTATATATGTAAGTACAATGATTGAGATGGGGAGGTAATATGATGAAGAATGGAATTTCAAATGGGAAGGTGGGGGGGGGAATTACCATGGGATTTTTTTTATAATCATGGAAAATGCTAATAAAAATGTAAAAAAAATAAAAAATAAAAGGGCAAAAAAAATGTAAAAACCAAAAAACTAAGAAAATAATAAAAATGTAAAAACAAAAAATAAAATAAAATTCTAACAAAACCTAGTGTACCTACCACCCCATTTAAGACAAAGAAGCACTCACCACAAGGTCAAAGCAGGTTTGCTTCTCCCAGCTGTATTATGCTCTCTTGAGTTTGGTTCATCATTACCACACATAAATATGTCTACATCCCTGAACCACTAAGCCCGAATCCTGTAATTTTGCCCCCCACCCAAAGGCATTGAGCAATGTCTGGAGATAGTATGGATTATCACAGGATGGTGGGGTGTCATTGCACCCAGCAGTAATTTAAATTTTGTGATTTTTAACTTTTATAAATAAATATGAAATGCCTAGCCAGGCATGGTGGCACATGCCTTTAATCTCAGCACTCAGGAGGCACAGGTAGGAGGATTGCCCTGAGTTCGACGCCACCCTGAGACTACATAGTGAATCATAATGAATTCCAGGTCAGCCTGAGCTAAAGTAAAACCCTACCTCAAAAAAACAAAAAGAGGGCTGGAAAGATGGCTTAGCGGTTAAGCGCTTGCCTGTGAAGCCTAAGGACCCTGGTTCGAGGCTCAATTCCCCAGGACCCACATTAGCCAGATACACAAGGGGCACATATGTCTGGAGTTCATTTGCAGTGGCTGGAGGACCTGGCATGCCCACTCTCTCTCTATCTGCCTCTTTCTCTCTCTCTCTCTGTCACTCTCAAATAAATAAATAAAAATGAACAAAAAAATTTAAAAAAAAAGAAATACCTAGTATAATAGAGTCAACCTTGCAGAATGTAGTTAAATATCAATGGACATCAGTTATTATATATCTTCAAGAAAGAAAAACAAACAGGAGTAGGTCTTAGGAGCAAAGTCAATACTAAAAAAAATTTTTTTTCTAGGTGTGATGGCACATGCCTTTAATCCCAGCACTGAGACAGAGGCAGGAGGATCACCATGAGTTCGAGGCCACCCTGAGATTACAGAGTGAATTCCAAGTCAGCCTGAGCTAGACTGAGACCCTACCTTGAAATAAAAATGTATTTTTATAGTAGAGAAGTCAGCACAACAGATACACACCATGCTACAAAACAGACATTAACAACCCTGCAAACGTGACCATAGAAGACAGGAGAAGTCCTGCACAGGAGGGTGACTACCAATAATTATATGGGATTGTGTGTTTTTCAAAAGCTAGAAGGATTTTGAATGTTTTTATCATAGAGAAATAATATTTAAGATTTCTTAAAATCACTGTGGTTCAGATCTGTTACACTTTTCCTTTACCCTAGAAAGACACTCAAATTTCCCCCATAAACCTACAATTACTGATCCCAAGAATTCCCCTCAATGACTGAGCTGTGGTGAGACTTTAGCCTGAGCCAGCAGGAAAACAAGACTTTAAAGTACAGGAGCGGCACATGCATATACACTGGAGCATGCAGTGGCCAAAGCCCTTCAGAGAGCAACTGGTCTCTATCCATCTATCAGAACGCTGGCAGAGAAATGGCTTAGCGGTTTCAGCATTTGCCTGGGAAGCCTAAGGACCCAGGCTCAATTCCCCAGGACCCACGTAAGCCAGATGCACGAGGGGGCGCATGCGTCTGGAGTTTGTTTGCAGTGGCTAGAGGCCCTGGCATGCACATTCTCTCTATCTGCCTCTTTCTTTCTCTCTCTCAAATAAATAAATAAAAATACATTAAGAGCACTCCAGCAGACGTGCACATGTGCACCAGAACATTCATGTGACGATCTCCTCTCTGCACAACGTCAATAGAAAAATGTCTACCAATAAAGTATTGTGACTGCATCCAGTCACTGGAATACTTGCAGCCATGAAAGAACACAGTAGACTTTTCCATGTGTCCTAACATGGAATAAATAGTCAGCAACATGAATAAAGTGAAAGAAACAAAGTACAGACGAGTAAACACAGCTTAGTGACATTTGTACTTACAGGGGGAAGAGATTTTTATTTTCTGTGTATTCACATCTGTGCTTACAATGTGCTTACAAGTGTTCTGTAAGAATTTGTAAGAGGCGTGGTGATGCACGCTTTTAATCCCAGCACTCAGGAGGCAGAGGAAGGAGGAACCCTGTCAGTTTGAGGCCAGCCTGAGACTACATAGGGAATTCCAGGTCATCCAGGGCTACAGCAAGACCCACCTCAAATAAATATAAATAAATAAGAATATGTAAGAAACCAGTAATAACAATAGCCACCTGTGTTCGTACCATTGAACCTTTCCATTTTCATTGAGTCATGCAAATGCATCCTTGTTGGTTAAAAAGCTAGCTACGAAATATAACTTTACCCTGGTGACACTGCACACCAATAATTCAAAGAGAAAGAGATGTGGGGGGAGGAGGAAAAAAGAGTAAACAAATGCAATCTTATAAGTGACTTGTTCAAAAACTGATCTGCTTAGTTTAATTCTCTCATTGCTGATCGTTACTGATATTTTACAGCCTATTTTAAGATTTAAGTTTTGCCAAACTTGATGTCTTAAAACCAACTCATTTAATAAATGAAGGCTGGAGAAATGGCTTAGTGGTTAAAGCACTTGCCATGAAGACTAAGAACCCAGGTTCGATTCCCCAGTACCCATATAAGCCAAATGCACAAGGTGAGCCCCATGTCTGGAGTTCGTTTACAGTGGCTGGAGGCCCTAGCATGTCCATTCTCTCTACCCTCCTCTTTCTCTCTCTCTAATAAATAAATCAATTTGTTTGTTTGTTTGTTTTCATGGTAGGGTCTCACTCTAGCTCAGGCTGACCTAGAATTCACTATGTAGTCTCAGGGTGTCCTCAAACTAACAGCAATCCTCCTACCTCTGCCTCCCAAGTGCTGAGATTAAAGGCGTGCACCACCACGCCTGACTCTAAATCAAAATTTTTTTAAAAATCTTGAAAGTATGTAATTTCTATTTGAGCTTTTTTTAATGAATATAATTATCAAGGATAAATCTCATTTAAAATAAATTAGGTTAAAATAAATCATATATTTTGTGAGAACAGGTCTTCAGTTTATCACATTTAAAAAAAAAAACCTGAAATAACAAAGAGACCCCTATAAGGTAGTGGCAAATCATTTACTCCCTGGTGAATGAATTTTAACAGTAAATGAGACAAGATGCTCACCAGGAAAAAAAAAAAAAAAAAAAATCAAGTGTCTCCTATGACTGGCTTCCACTTGGACAAAGTGTTTAACACACACACATACACACAGAGGTGCGAGCGCACTAAGATATAAAATTAAGGTGGAAAAGCATGTCACAGTTCAGATACCCTTGGTCCACTGAACTCAAGTCTTTCTGTGTCTCAGCAAGGGGGTGGGGGGAGGATTAATCTATCTCAACAGCAATAACAAAAAAAAAGAAAAGGGCTCCCGGGGCTCCTTGGCAACAGAACACCATATGGCAAAGGCTAGCTCTCTTCAGACAGCTACCACTTGGTGACTGATTACTTTCAATGAGACAGGCCTGTACAGACCTCTTCAAGCCCAAGGAAGAGGAGGTGGGGGAGACCGTGGCGGCTGTCTCTCCAAGCAAGAAGCAAAGCATCCTGCTGCTGCTGATGGACCTGGTCCATGTAATGCCCTGAATGGATGGTCTGTCTGTCCTTTGCAAGTGTGTTGATGGACCGGGTGGTGAATGCCAGCATCCTTGGGACCCCCCCCCCCTTGTCCGCCTCCTCCCACGCGCGCAGGCCCGGGTGTAGGGGTTCGGGGGTGAAGGGGTTCGGGCGTAGAGGGGTTCGGAGGGGGGGATGCTTACCGGTGGGAGCGCTGTCCAGGATGCGCAGATCGTAGGCCCCGGAGCAGCGGTAGTTGGCGGCCGTGCCGTTGTCCCACACCACCACCACCTCCTCGGGACTCTCGAAGCTCCTCACGGTGCCCACATGGCCTTCGCCGCCGTCCTGTTTACCCCACTTCCAATCGGGGCCGCGTACGACGCGGGCGCCCACTCCTTCCACCATCACCCGGTTATTACGAGAGTTACTCATCGGGGCCCGGGCGGTGGGCTCAGCCGCTGCCGCCAACGCCAACGCCGGAGGACCCGTGAGGGAGTTGGGCCCGGGCCGTACTCTGGGCGCCGGCGGAGGCGGCAGCGAGCCCCGCGGGACTTGCGAGTAACTCACGAGGACTACGGCGGGGTCCCCTCCGAGCCGCGCCCCCCACCCCGCAGACCCGCGGCGGCGGCGGCGGCGGCGGCGGCGGCCGTGGGCGGGGACTCTCCCGCTTCCTCCAGGCTCCCCCGCAGGGTTACACCGACGGCCGTCAGGATCTCAATCACGCTCTCCCTAGCTCTGCCCTCCCCCTAGCAGGGTTACAACGACGGCCGTCCGGGATTTCAATCACTCTCTCCCTAGCTCTGCCCTCCCCCTAGCAGGGTTACAACGACGGCCGTCGGGATTTCAATCACTCTCTCCCCAGCTCTGGCCCCGCCTCGCAGGGTTACAACGACGGCCGTCGGGAATTCAATCACTCTCGCCCCAGCTCTGCCTCCGCCTGGCAAGGTTACCACGACGGCCGTCGGGAATTCAATCAATCACGCTCTTTCCCTTCCTCCCCCACCCCCTCCTCCTCCTCCGGCCGGGAAACGCAGAAGGCCGGAGGGGAGGAGAGAGGCTCGTCCGGAGCTGACCGAGTGGCGACGGCCTCCACGTTCGCCGGAATGCACGCGCCACCTCCTCTTCCTCCGCGTAGCGGCGGTGATTATCGCCCGACGGGGCCCGATGAACGCCCGGACCCCGAGGCGGGGACCCCCTTCTCTCTATCCTGCCCCCCCCGTCCCGCGCGCACGCCGCTGCCGCCGCCGCCGCCGCGCTCCGCCCCACCACCGAGTCCCCGCCGCCGGCCGAGAGAAAGAGCGGCTCCACATCCGGGTACCGCGGCGCGTCGGCGGGGACCGCGAGACGCGGGCGGCAGCGGAATCCCGGGCGAGAATGAGGATGGGAAGGGTTTGGGGGAGGCTGGGGCGGGGGGGGGAAGAGACGAGCGGGATGCCAGGACGGAAAACGAACGCTAGGAAAGCGATCCCTAAGCGCCTAGCCCGGATCGCGAGGGCAGTGCGCATGAGCAAGGCCGGGAACACCGGGAAGAGGCAGCTTCCATTCGAAGCGGCGAAGGGCGGGACCCCCGGGGTGGTGCCCCCCCCCCACCACCACCACCCCCTACCCGGTGCTACGGCGCGTCCCATTGGTCGCGAGGAAAGAGGCGGGACCGAGCTGGAGGTGGGGCTGGAGGAAGTGAGGATGGAGCTGGGGATGGGGGAGGCGACCCCTGGCCGGTGAGGATGCTGCTAGTGGGGTGAAGGCCCCTAGGCGCAGGGGGAGGCTGTGGACTTGGGATTGCACACCGTTTTCTTCGGCTTGTATACGATTTGTTTTTGTTTTCGAGATCAGGGCCGCCTCACTCTGTAGCCCCAAGCTGGCCTGGAACTCACCGGGATCCCTCCCCAGTCTCTTCTGCCCTCCCCAGTGCTGGGATCAAAAGGGTGCAGGAATAGGGCTGGAGAGATGGCTTAGCGGTTAAGCGCTTTCCTGTGAAGCCTAAGGACCCCGGTTCGAGGCTCGGTTCCCCAGGTCCCACGTTAGCCAGATGCACAAGGGGGCGCACGCGTCTGGAGTTCGTTTGCAGAGGCTGGAAGCCCTGGCGCGCCCATACTCTCTCTCTCCCTCCCTCTACCTGTCTTTCTGTGTCTGTCGCTCTCAAATAAATAAATTAAAATGAACAAAATATTTAAAAGAAAAGGGTGCAGGAATAGGACAAGTTTGTATCACACATTCAGGGTGACTTCTAGTCCCTGGACAGTTTAGAAACAGCTTAAACCAGAGTGGGAGATTGGTGATGTGTTTTTGTGGTTGTTGTTTCTAAAGGACAACAGAATGCTGTTAGGTCTGGTGAACTTCAATAAAGCCTTTCCGATGGTGTCTCTCGTGTGTATGCCTTTTCCTAAGACGTAAGTCGGTGTCAAAAGGCAAAAAGCAAGTTTGAGGGTTTGGGAATCGTTTCTGATTTGTACTACTCGAATAATAAAAAGGAATGACATTTTTATTTAGGTTTTTTTAACTTTTTTAAAAATTTTATTTATTTATTTTAGAGCAAAAGGCAGAGAGAGAGAGAGAGAGAGAGAAAATGGGCACGCCAGGGCATCCAGCCACTGCAAACGAACTCCAGACGCGTGCGCCCCTTGTGCATCTGGCTAACGTGGATCCTGGGGAATCGAGCCTCGAACCGGGATCATTAGATTTCACAGGCAAACGCTTAACCACTGAGCCATCTCTCCAGCCCTTAACTTTTTTTTTTTTAAATTGAGACAGAGAAAGAGAAAGAATGGACCTCGCCAGGGCCTCCAGCCACTGCAAACGAACTCCTGATGCCTGCGCCCTTGTGCATCTTATGCTTTCATGGGTCCTGGGGAATCGAACCTGGGTCCTTTGGCTTTACAGGCAAATGCCTTAACCGCTAGGCCATCTCTCCAGTCCAGGAATGACATTTTAAAAACATCGACTCAGCCCTACTTATTGATTCATGCCTGTAATACTCACCCATAGAAGGAGGATCACTACCAGTTCAAGGCCAAGCCTGGCCTATGTAGGGAATTCCAGGCCAGCCAGGACTACATAGCAAAACCCTGTCTCAAACCCTAAAAACATTGCATCAGCTGGATGTCGTGCATGCCTGTAATCCCGGCACTTGGCCAGGCTGAGGAAGGAGTGTCATGAATTCCAGGGCTGCATAAACGATGCCACCAGCCATTGTTTCCAGGTTGGCTGGAACTCATAATGATCCTCCAACCTCAACCTCCCTAGTGTTGAGATTAAAAACCTGTGCCACCACACCTGGCCTTAATTTTTCATGTAACTACCTAACAAGAACATGGCAATTATAGGATCCCAAAGGTCACTAAAAACTAATTTTAAAGACCTACAAGAGTTAAAATATTTGCTTCCACACAAGGCAGCTAAATTCTCGTTATGCTTCAAAATATCTCACCCGCAAAGTTTTAAATCAGTTTGGTGGTTTGAATTTTGTGTACGCCTTCAATCCCAGCAGTTGGGAGGCAGAGGTAGGAGGATCACCATGAGTTGGAGGCCACCCTGAGACTACATAGTGAATCCCAGGTCAGCCTGGCCCAGAGTGAGAGCCTACCTCGAAAAACCAACACAAATAAATAAATATAAATAAATAAAATTACCACTGTCCTTTTACGGTAGTGCGGAAGCCTCATACTCGGTCCCTAACAGGTGGAGCCTTTGGGAGGTGGAGCCCTGCGGGGGGGGGGTTGTCACTGGGGGAGGGTCTTGGGGGGTATCAGTCCAGCCCTCTTGGGGCTCAGAGCTTCTCTTGCTACTTCCTGCCTGCTAATGTGATGTGAAGATGTGAAGCCTCGCTTGCCCCATCACGATAGAAACTTCCCCTGTAAATGTAAGCCAGAATAAACCCTCTCCTTTCATAAGGTGCTTCTGGTTGCGTGTGTGGCTCCAGTGATGAGAAAGTAACTGCTACACTGATGCTAATCAATGAAGGGCGCTTGCAGCCAGCCAGTGGCTCAGGAGAATGAGGTGGAGGGGGGGGCTGAGGTGTGACGTGCCAAGTCCATCTGGGATACAGAATGAGTTCCAAGTGGCTATATATACCAACGCTTAACGCTTCTCTTTGTGCTCTCTTCTGGCTTCTTTTTTTTTTTTTTTTTTCCTTGTCAAGCAGTTAAATTGATTATGGGCATTACTAAGTTGATTTTTAAAAATATTTTAAAATAAAATATAGCTACTTAACAGTTATATATACTTGAGTTTGACTTTATAAGATAAATTAATTCAAGGAAAAGCCAACTGAGATGTCAGATTCCTGACACGGTAGCATTGCATTTTATATGAAGTAGATCGTTATGGCTTTCCATATGTTTAATTGTATTGGGCTCATCCAGGAGTTTAATATGTACTATGACATAGTATAATAAATGTAAAATTAGTTCTTGGGGGAGGGATACTAGAATGGTTGAATCCAAGGCCTTACACATGCTAAGCACATACGTGCTGTGCCACTGAGCGGCACTTACCTCTGGACTTGAAATTTTTTTTTTTTTCAGTTTTACAAGGTGACAGAGAGAGGAAGAGTCAGAGAGAGGAGAGAGAGAATGGGCGCGCCAGGGCCTCCAGCCACTGCAAACGAACTCCAGACACATGCATCCTCTTGTGCATCTGGCTTACGTGGGTCCTGGGGAATTGAGCCTTGAACCGGGGTCCTTAGGCTTCACAGGGAAGCATTTAACTGGCTGGAGAGATGGTTTAGCAGTTAAGCGCTTCCCTGTGAAGCCTAAGGACCCCGGTTCGAGTCTCGATTCCCCAGGACCCACGTAAGCCAGATGCACCCATTCTCTCTCTCTCTTCCTCTGTCTCAAATAAATAAAATAAAATAAAACAAGAAGCTGCCGGGCGTGGTGGCACACAACTTTAATCATAGCACTCAGGAGGCAGAGGTAAGAGGATCGCTGTGAGTTTGAGGCCACTCTGAGACTACAGAGTGAATTCCAGGTCAGCCTGGGCTAGAGCAAGACCCTATCGCAAATAAATAAATAATATAAAACAAGGGGCTGGGCTGGAGAGATGGCTTAGCAGTTAAGGTGCTTGCCTACGAAGCCTAAGGACCCAGGTTCCATTCTCCAGGTCCCACATTAGCCAGATGCACATCATGGCACAAGCATCTGGAGTTTGTTTGCAGTGGCTAGAGGCCCTGGTGCACTCATTATCTCCCCCTCTCTCTCTTTCTCTCTCTCCCTCCTTCTGTATCTAATAAATAAATAAAACAATAAAAAAAATAAACAAGAGGCTAGAGAGATGGCTCAGTGATTAAAGGCACTTGCTTGTAAAGCCTGAAGGCCTGGGCTCAATTCCCCAGGACGCACATAGAGCCAGATGCACAAAGTGACACATATATCTGGAATTCATTTACAGTGGCAAGAAGCCCTGGTGTGTCCATCATCTTTCTCTCCTCTCTCTCATTCTCTCTCAAATAAATTAAAAAAAAAAAAAACAGAATCTTACTTCATCTTAATGAATAGATGAAATTCTTTGAAGCAGAAAGGAGAAATCTTAAGTGTTGTTTGTTTTTTTTCTTCTGAGACAGGGTCTTATATAGCCTAGATTGCCCATGAACTTGCTATGTAATTGATGATGACCATGAACTCCTGATTCTACCAAGTTCTGGAATTATAGATATGTGCTACTATGCATGGCTGGTTTTCTTTTTGTTGTTATTGTTGTCTTGCTGTTTTTTGTTTTGTTTTTTTTTTTAAAGCCCTGTGTCCAGAGCCTTTGTTCCTTCTCTGTAATTTGAACTATAGCAAGAGCTAGGTAGTCTCAATGAAGGAATGGTAAGGCAGTCTTCCCTTCCACCTCCTCTTGAGCTTTACAGGAATTGCTCAAAACTTCTGGAACACTATTAAGTACAAGTATAAAAACCTTAAATTAGTACTGGAGACAGTAGTTAAGGTGCTTACCAGCAAAGCCAAAGGACTCAGGTTCAATTCCCCAGTACTCACAAAAAGCCAGGTACACAAGGTGTCGCATGCATCTGAAGTTTATTTGCAGTGGCTAATAGGCCCTGAGGTGGCCATTCATATTCATTCTCTCTCCTTCTCTCTCCTTCTTCCCTCCCTCTTTCAAATAAATAATTATATATTTTGTGTGTTTGTTTTGTTTTTCAAGGTAGGGTTTCACTCTAGCCCAGGCAAACCTGGAATTCATCATGTAGTCTCGGGGTGGCCTTGAACTCATGGCAATCCTCCTATCTCTTCCTCCCGAGTGCTGGGATTAAAGGCATGAGCCACCATGCCCACCAATAAATATTTTTTAAAAAGTTTTTTAATTTTATTTATTTATTCGAGAGTGACACAGAGAGAAAGAGGCAGAGGGAGAGAGAGAGGGAGAGAATAGGCGCACCAGGGCCTCCAGCCACTGCAAACGAACTCCACACGCATGCGCCCCCTTGTGCATCTGGCTAACGTGGGTCCTGGGGAATTGAGCCTCAAACAGGGGTCCTTAGGCTTCACAGGCAAGCACTTAACCATCTCTCCAGCCCAATAAATATTTTTTAACATCAAATTAGCCCAATATCTATAACTGAAATAAGGAAAATGAGGCTGGTACTAATGAAGCAACTTGTCCAAAAACACAGAGGAACTTAAACTAGACTTAAGACTATAATGTACTTACTAGCAGATGGGTATATCTCTCTGTATATAAACATTCTCTTATCTGTCTCCTTATTAAATGTGTTCTGGATGTCTCACACTATTGTGTTGCTATGACTATTTCATAGCCTTTGAATGAATAGTTTGACAGTGGTCTCCAAATGGAATTTTCTTTCTATCTTCTACCTGACCTGGAACTTACTCGGTAACCCCAAACTGACCTTGAACTCCCAGAAATCCTCCTACCTCAGCCTTCTGAGGCATGCCCCACCACACCTGGCTTTCTTTCTTCCATTGCTGAGGATCAAACACAGGGCTTGGATATGCTAGACTAGGAGTGTAGTACTGAGCTGCATCCCCTGCCCTCCATCCATTATTGATCATACATATTTTTGGTACAAAACCTTTGTACAAATTTTGTGTAAATTCTGAACAAAATGTGTACTTCATTTTTTAACTTATTCATTTGAGAGAGAGAGAGAGGGGCAATAGAGAGAGTGGACACACGAGGGCCTCCAGCCACTGCAAACAAACTCCAGATGCATGAGTCACCTTGTGCATCTGGCTTACTTGGGTACCAGGAAATCAAACCTGGGTCCTTAGGCTTTGCAGGTAAGTGCCTTAACTGCTAAGCCATCTCTCCAACCCCTAAAATGTGTGTTCCATATACATATATATTTACTTATGTATAAAGTATATGGGAGGTGCTTAGCACACATGAGCCATGGGTTCAGTCTCTGACATAACACACATAAATAAATAACCACGTTATACTCAAAATAGACCATATTAGGGGATAAAGAATCTTTCTAGTTTTCATGCTTTCTTTTCTCAGACCAAGACATCATTGCTATATCCTCAAAGATATAAATTGGTATTACCTTTTTAAAAATATTTTTATTTATTTATTTGAGTGAGAGAGACAAAAGGCAGATAGAAACAGAGAGAGTGGGGAGCACCAGGATCTCCAGCCACTGCAAACAAACTCCAGACGCATGCTGCACCTTGTACATCTGGCTTACATGGATCCTAGGGAATTGAGCCTGGGTCCTCTGGCTTTGCAGGCAAATGTCTTAACCACCAGTCCATCTCTCCTGCCCAGTATTTTCTTTTTTTATTATTTTTATTAGCATTTTCCATGATTATAAAATAATATCCCATGGTAATTCCCTCCCTACCCCCCCCACACTTTCCCCTTTGAAATTCCATTCTCCATCATATTACCTCCTCACCAGTATTCTCTTTTTTTTGTTGTTATTTCCTTGTTTTTGGTTCCTCAATGTAGGGTATTTTTCTAGCCCAGGCTAACCTAGAATCCACTATGTAGTATTAGGGTGGCCTTGAACTCACAGAAATTCTCCTACTTCTGCGTCCTGAGTGCTGGGATTGAAGGCATGTGCCACCATGCCCAGCCTTAAATTGCTATTCTACAAAGTAGATATGCCCCCACTTTGGAGACCACTGTGTTATACGTGTGCCTATCAAAATTAGAACTCAGTTGTTTTACATACATGTTAACTACACACTTATTAAATACTTGGAGTCATTCAAAAGTTACCACAAGTAAGATAAATAAATCTGCTCAAGAATTGAAAACAGGGGCTGGAGAGATGGGTTAGCGGTTAAGCGCTTGCCTGTGAAGCCTAAGGACCCCAGTTCGAGGCTTAATTCCCCAGGACCCATGTTAGCCAGATGCACAAGGGGGCACACGCATCTGGAGTTCCTCTGCAGTGGCTGGAGGCCCTGGCATGCCCATTCTCCCTCTCTCTCTATCTGCCTGTTTCTCTGTCTGTCACTCTAATAAAAAAAATTAAAAAAATTAATAAAAAAAAAATTTTTTAAAGAATTGAAACAGGTATGCTGTTTTACTTATTTTGCTATGAATGAATTTCTGGCTGTTTTAAAGACTATAAAAAATGTGGAATATGGGCTAGAGAGATGGCTTAATGGTTAAGGCACTTGCCTGCAAAGCCAAAAGACCCACGTAAGTCAGATACACAAGGTGGTGTATGTGTCTGGACTTCATTTGCAGTGGCTGAAGGCCCTAACACACCAATTCTCTTTCTGTCTGCCTCACTCTCAAATAAATGAATGGCCAGGTGTGGTGGCGCACACTTGTAATCCCAGCACTCAGGAGGCAGAGGTAGGAGGACCACAGTAAGTTCGAGGCCACCCTGAGACTACATAGTGAATTTAGGTCAGCCTTAGCTAGAGTGAGACACTACCTTGAAAAATGTGTGTGTGTGTGTGTGTGTGTCTGTGTCTGTGTGTATGTGTATGTGTGTGGAATATTTGGACAGAAGCTTGATTAGTTAGAATAACACTCCTTTAACAAGTAGACCTCAAAATATGTTAACAATTAAAACATATAAACTCAAGGGCTGGGGGAGATGCCTTCTCAGTTAAGGCGCTTACCTGCAAAGCCAAAGGACCAGGTTCAAATCACCAGTACCCACAAAAAGCACAAGGTGGCATATGTGTCTGGAGTTTGTTTACTGTGGCTAGAGGCCCTGGTGTGCCCATTCTCTCTCTTTCTCTGTGACTTTTTCTCTTATGCATGCAAATAAATAATAAATAAAGAAAATATTTGTAAATACATATAAACTCGGATTGAGTATTCTCTGTGTGTATGTTTGAGATGAGTGTGTCTGCATGCATGTACTGAGGTGCTTGTGGAAACCAGGAGACAGCTTTCAGCTGGTGGTCCTTACCTTCCACATCATTTAAAAAATATATTTTATTTTTCTTTATTTATTTGAGAGAGAAAGAAAAATAGACAGGGAGAGAGAGAGAATGGGCACACCTGGGCCTCCAGCCATTGCAAATGAATGCAGACACATGCACCACTTTGTACATCTGGCTTATATGGGTCCTGGGGAGTTAAACCCGGGTCCTTTGGCTTTGCAGGCAAGCACCTTAACCACTAAGCCATTTCTCCCGCCACCCTGAGACTCCATAGTGAATTCCAGGTCAGCCTGGGCTAGAGTGAGACCCTACCTCGAAAATCCACAAAAAAAAAAAAAAAAAAAAAAAAAAATCTCAAGGGAAAGCCCTGTGATGGCAGGAGAAAGCCCAGAGGTTGACATCACCTCTGCCACAGAAAGTGGCAAAGGGCAGGAGAGAGGGCCAAGCTCTCTGCCAATGGGGAGCTGGAAACAACCCCCCTAAGCCCATCCCCAACAACACACCTCCAGCAAGGCTCCACCTCCCAAATTGCTCCCAGCTGGGAACCAAGTATTCAGAGAATGGGAGACAGGGCAATTGATTCAAACAACCACAACCAGCTAAGGGGGCAAGGTGTACCCCAGTTGCCATTTAGATGGTATATTTTTTTTACCATTTTATTTTTTTCTCAATTTTTATTAACATCTTCCATGATTATAAAAAAATATCCCATGGTAATACCCTCCCTCCCCCACACTTTCCCCTTTGAAATTGCATTCTCCATCATATCCCCTCCCCATCTCAATCAGTCTCTCTTTTATTTTGATGTCATGATCTTTTCCTCCTGTTTTGATGGTCTTGTGTAAGTAGTGTCAGGCACTGTGAGGTCATGGATATCCAGGCCATTTTATGTCTGGAGGGAGCACGTTGTAAGGAGTCCTACCCTTCCTTTGGCTCTTACATTCTTTCCGCCACCTCTTCCGCATTAGACCCTGAGCCTTGGAAGGTGTGATCGAGATGTTACTCAGTGCTCCAGTCACTTCTTTCCAGCACTATGATGCCTTCTGAGTCGTCCTAAGGTCACTGCCTAGATGAGGTATTTTAAGACATCCCTGAACTCCTAGCAACTTCACCAAAGTGACAAAACTTTAAATTTTCGTAGAATTTCTCTCCCATCATCTGTGGCCTACTAAGGCATCTAGAGCTCTCTCGACACCCTAGCTCGCAAAAGCAAATCAGTTTAGCACCATCACTGCGATGGGCGGGAGCGATGTTGAGTGTGAGGCCTTTGCACATGATGAGAGAAGGCCACAGACTCAACACAGCTCCAAGGGAAGAGCCCGGAGCAGAGCACCTAGGCAAAGCAACGTGCAATTACGAGAAAAGGCATTTTCACGTCAATAGCTACAGCAGCTGGAGCTGAGTCTCACTTTGCTGCAGTGGGGAAAAAAAAAAAAAAAAGCCCATTTAGAACAGCAGTTACAACTGACTCACCGTCTGACTCCATTTACAGTAATTCACAGGACCATTTTCCTGTTCAGGCTAAATGGGCATCTCAGACAGGAAGGGGACAGGAGTCATTATCCCTGGGTTTGTTAAGTCTTTGTTGTTGATACTCTGTTCAGTTCGATTCCTCACCTCATAAGAAAGTGGTATTGCTTTTGGCTTTTTAAAAAATATTTTTAATTATTTGTTTATTATTTATTTGAGAGAGAGAGAGAGAAAGAATGGGCGTGCCAGGGCCTCTATCTGCAAATGAACTCCAGACGCATGCGCCACCTTGTGCATCTGGCTTACGTGGGTCCTGGGGAATTGAGCCTGGGTTCTTAGGCTTTGCAGGCAAACGCCTTAGCCACTGAGTCATCTCTCCAGCCCACTTTTGGCTTCTTTTGTTTTGTTTTGTTATTTGAGGTAGGGTCTCGCTCTGAGCAGTGAGATTCCCCAGGCTGACTTGGAATTCACTGTGTAGTCTCAGGCTGGCCTCGAACTCAAAATGATCCTCCGACCTCTGCCTCCCAAGTGCTAGGATTAAAGGTGTACACCACCATGTTCGGCCCAGAAAAAATAATAATAATAAGGTAGATCTAGTAGTCGCTACCAAAGAACTATGGGAGTTAAGAACTCTAATTGCCACTCTGACCCTACTGCCCACCTTAGTAACCTTACTTACCTTCCCTTGGTGGCTAAGCACTGGCACCTGGCCTCTTTGACTCTGTTTTGAAGTCAGAGAACACAGTGGTGAAATCCACCATCACCCAAAGTCTGTTGCGAGGAGTTCCATCAATGGGGCTTTGGGGAAATGCAGGTGAGGGTCTGGGGGAGATGGTTCAGTCAGCAAAGCATTTGCCACACACGTGTGAGGACCAAATTCAAGCGCACGCCGTTAATCCCAGCACTCGGGAGGCGGAGGTAGGAGGATCGCCCTGAGTTCGAGGCCACCCTGAGACTACCTAGTGAATTCCGGGTCAGTCTGGACTAGAGTGGAACCCTACCTCAAAAAAAAAAAAAAAAAAAAAAGGAAGGAAGGAAGAAAAAAGGAAAGAAAGAAAATAAATGCTAGGTGGCTGTGAGAAGCCACCTAGAATTCTAGCACTCAGGAGGTGGAGAAACAGCATGCCTGAGGCAAGCTGTCTACCCAGACTAATGGAATCAGGGAACTCTGGGTTGAAGTGAGATACCCCGTCTCAATAAATAAGGTAGAGAGCAGTGCGCACACACACACACACACACACACACAGAGGCACACACGCACACATTCACACATGTGAATTTGCATATTTACATGCACACACATACAAATGCAAAAAGAAGAGCAAAGTATAGGCGATTCCTTCACCGAGGCAGTTTTCCATGTCTTAGAACAATGTCTTCCTGGAAAAAAAAATTGTTTTTCCTTGTCCCCAAGCTTTTGGATTTGCTTTTTTTGTTTGTTTTGTTTTCCGAGGTAGGGTCTCACTCTAGCCCAGGCTAACCTGGAATTCACTATGAAATCTCAGCGTGGCCTCGAACTCACGGAGATCCTCCTACTTCTGCCTCCCCAGTGCTGGGATTAAAGGTATATGCCACCACACCCAGATGGATTTGCTTCTTTTATTTATTTATTTATTCATTCATTCATTCATTTTGGAGAGAGAGAGACAGAGAGAGAATTGGCACGCCAGGGCCTCAGCCACTGCAATCGAACTCCAGACACTTGCGCCACCTAGTGGGCATGTGTTACCTTGCGTTTGCCTCACCTTTGGGTGTCTGGCTTATGTGGGATCTGGAGAGTGGAACATGGGTCCTTAGGCTTCGTGGGCAAGCACCTTAAATGCTAAGCCATCTCTCCAGCCCATGAATGTGCTTCTTGAAATTATATCTGGAGGGCTGGGAATGTAGTTCAGTGGTAAAGCACTTGCCTAACGTGTGCCAGACTGTGGGTTTGAATCTCAGCGCTACCGTAATAAAAGTATACCATGGGAGTTTGGGCATTTCAGTCTACTGAAAGCCAGCTAAAGCTTTAGTCTATTTTCAGTAAGCTGTCTCCTATTTGAGTTCCACAATATATAGGAAGACTATGATCAATGCTCCCATGTTAATAAGTTCAGACTAGTCCATTGTTAAGTACTATTCTTTTATGGCTAGCATGTTTTTTTAGTAAAAGACGAAAGATTTATTTCTAGCATTTTTATATTTATTTATTTATTTATTTGAGAGGGAGAAAGAGAGAAAGAGAGAATAAGAATAGACATGCCAGGGCCTCCAGCCACTGCAAACGAGTTCCAAATGCATGCGCCCCCTCGTGCATCTGGCTTATGTAGGTCCTGGAGAGTCGAACTGGGTTCCTGTGGCTTTGCAGGCAAATGCCTGAACCGCTAAACCATCTCTCCAGCTCTATGCCTAGCATTTGTGTAACCCATTCTCATATATTTTCCCAAGTCCTTGGCAAAATAAATTTGCAAAAAAAATCTGTAATACAACAGTCACACATCACCTGACAGGGAGACTTCTGAGAAATGTGTTCAGTGATAAACATCACAGAATGTGCTTACATACACCTAGATGGTGTCACACGCTATGCACCTGGGCTATGTGTAGTAACTACCAATGTATATTCAGTGTGTCATTTGTAGAGACACAGTCATGCAGCCTCGATTGGCTTGGTTTGGTTTGGTTTTCATTTTTCAGCACTCTTCCCTCAAGTGAAACTAGGAAGCACCTCCGAGGAAGTCACTACAATGTTTTCAAACAAAAGGAGCCTAGTCTCAGAATTTGAATAAAAAATGCTTTTTATTGTTTTAAATAATTTTGGGGGGCTGTCGAGATGGCTTACCAGTTGAAATGCTTGCCTGTAAAGCCAAAGGACCCAGGTTCAATTCTCCAGGGCCCACGTAAGCCAGATGAACAAGGTGGCGCATGCATTTGGAGTTCCTTTGCAGGGGCTGAAATCCATGGCATGCCCATTCTCTCCCTCTCTCTCTCTCTCTCTGTCTCTCTCTTTCTCTCTCTCCTTCTCTCCCTCTCACTCTGTTTCTCTGTCTCTCAAATAAATTTTTTTTAATGTTTTAATTTTTTAAATCAATAATTTTTATTTGTTTGCAAGCAGAGCGAGAAGAGAGACAGACAAAGAGAAAGAATGGACATGCCAGGGCCTCATGCCACTGCAAACGAACTCCGTACACATGCCACTTTGTGCATCTGGCTTTACGTGGGTATTGGGAATTGAACCCAAGTTGTTGGGCTTTGCAGGCAAGCGCCTCAACTGCTGGGACATCTCTCCCAGGCCTTTAGTTCATTTTCCCATCCATCCTAACACACTTGCATTTGAGAAGCCCCCAGGGTTGATGCTTGAGGAAGTCATAATAAACGTGTGTGTGTGTTCTCATGCATGCGGGTATACGCGTCTATGCGTGTATGTGTGCATTTGCGTGTGTGTGGAGGGCAGAGGTTGATATTAGGTGACTTTCTCCATTGGTCTCCACCTTATTGAGCCAAGGTCTCTGGCTTGAACCCAGAGCTCACCAATTCAGTTAGTCTAGCTAGCCAACTTGCTTTGGGGTTCCCCCGTCTTCACTTCCAGAGTGCTGGGATTGCAGACAGGCTTCCGTGCCCACTGGACATTTTATGCGGGTACCGGGGATCCTAATTCTGGTCCTCACACTTGCACGGCCAGCGCTTGCCCCTCCAAGCCATCTCCCCAACCCATAGAAAACACGTCTGTAGCCGGGCTTGTTAGAAATGAACCCCATGGGGATGGGTGACAGCTCACTTGATCAAGCACTCTTGCCATGCCAGCATGAGATCCTGAGTTTGATCCAAGAACCCACATAAAAAAATAGCGGGCATGGTGGCATCTGTCTGCCAGAGCACTGGGGAGGCAGAGATGGGATGACCCCTGAGGCTTCTTGGCCAGCCAGGCTAGCCTGATTGGTGAACTCCAAGCCGATGGGACACCCTGTCTCAAAGGAAATAAACAGTGTTCCTGAGGGTGACAACCAAGGTTGTCCTCTGGCCTCCACATGTGCGCACACACACACACACACACACGCATGCACAAATGCACACACACACACGCACATGCATTCACAAATGTACACACACACACACACACACACGTACAAACATGCATATCACCCCCACACGAAGAAATACAGAAATCATATTAGAGACGTCTAATAACCCTAACCCTCAGACTGGCTCCTGGAGGCTCTGTGCTCAGAAAGCAGCCAGTGTCACCCTCCCTCCCACACCTCTGCTGCGTGATTGTCACTGGGAGTGGCGACGTACCTGAATCTTCCTGACACATTTGTCCCAGCACTTCAGGTACCCCACCAGCAAGTAACAGTCTTTGCCTTTTTTTTCTCCTACATCCCATTTACGAGTGAGAACTTGAGTGCGCTAAGACTCCTGAAGTCTTAGATTTGTTTTGTGTTCTGTTGTTTCTCAGGAAGACATTACAGAACATTTTCTTCCTCCTCCTCTCCCTCCTCCTCCTCCTCGCATGTGATCAGACACTCAGCTTATAAATTCCAGCATCTCCTCAGGTTATCAAAGGGTTCTGAGTAGTCTTCAGCACTGTGTTACAGAAGATGTGAACTGGCGGGCAGTCCAATAGAGTTCCTGGTACCAGCTGGGTTGGTGGTATGAGCCTAAAGTCCAGACTGCTTGGGAGACTGAGGCAAGAGGATCATTTGAGGCCGGGAGTGAGAGGTCAGCTTGGACAACAGAGAGAGATCTTTACTCAAAAATAAATCAGTACGTAAGAGCCAGGCATGGTGACCGCACACTGTTAATCCCAGGCAGAGGTAGGATCTCCATGAGCTCAAGGCCACCCTGAGACTACAGAGTGAATTCCAGATCAGCCTGGGCTAGAGTGAGACCTTATCTCAAAAAACCAAAATCAAGAAAAGTAAATAAATAAATAAATAAGAAGGGCTGGAGAGATGGCTTAGTGGTTAAGGCAGTTGCCTGCGGAGCCTAAGGACCCATGTTTGACTCTCCAGATCCCAAGCCAGATGCACAAAGGTGAGGCAAGTGCAAGGTCGCACACGCCCACTAGGTGGCGCAAGCACCTAGAGTTCAGTTGCAGTGGCTGAGGCCCTGGTACTCAGAATTCTCTCTCTATCTCTCTCTCACTGTCTCTACATAATAAATAAATAAAATAATAAAATAGAGCCAGGCATGTTGGCACATACCTTTAATCCCAGCACTCTGGAGGCAGAGGTAGGAGGATCACCTTGAGTTCAAGGCCACCCTGAGACTACATAGAGAATTCCACGTCAGCCTAAGTTATGGTGAAACTCTACCTCAAAAAAAAAAAAAGGCTCAGCCTAAATAATGGTACCAAACTGCCTGTATTTACTGAAAAGAAAACTAATAAATTAAATTAAAAAAAAAAAAAGGCTGGAGGGATAGCTTAGCAGTTAAGGTGTTTGCATGCAAAGCCAAAGGAACCAGGTTCAATTCCCCAGGACCTACATTAGCCAGATGCACAAAGGGGTGCATACATCTGGAGTACATTTTCAGTGGCTAGAGGCCCTGGCACACCCATTCCTGCTCTCTCGCGCTCTCTCTCTCTCTCTTTCTCCCCCTCCCTCCCTCTTTCTCTGTCAAATAAATAAAAACTAAAAACAAAACAACAACAATAATAATAATAGCTGGGGGTGGTGGCATACGCCTTTAATTCCAGCACTCGGGAGGCAGCGATAGGAGGATTGTCATGAATTCAAGGCCACCCTGAGACTACACAGTGAATTCCAGGTCAGCCTAAGCTAGAATGAGAACCTACCTCAAAAAAATCAAAATAATAATAATAATAATAAATAAATAAATAAGAAGAGCTGGGCGTGGTAGCTTACTCCTTTAACCTCAGCACTCAGGAGGCAGAGGTAGGAGGATCATTGTGAGTTCAAGACCACCCTAAGACTACAGAGTGAATTCCAGGTCAGCCTGGGCTAGAGTGAGACTCTACCTCAAATAATAATCATAATAATTTAAATAAATAAACAAATTTCCTTGTGCAAAACTCTTGACCTCCATTATTTCTCTACCTCCAGAATCTCCACAATGATAACATTTCACTGGAGCAGTCAAACTCAACTCAGTATCTTTCTCTTTTTAATATACATTTTTTTACTTGCGAAAGAGAAAGAGGATGGGAGGGAGAGAGAGAAAGTGTGTGTGTGTGTGTGTGTGTGTGTGTGTGTATGTGTGTGTACACATGCATGCATGCACACACAAGGGTCTTCTGCCACTATATACAAACTCCAGACACATGTGCCATTTTGTGTATCTGGCTTTATGTGGATACTGGGGACTCAAACCCAGGCCATCAGGCTTTGCCTTTAACCTCTGAGCAATCTCTCCAGCCATCAATATCTTTCTTCCCTTCCCCCCGCCTGCTCTGTATTCTGCTCATATTTCTCTGGTTATATGTCACATGGACAAGTAGTCAGACACCCAGCTTGACTTCAAGGCCTGTAACACCCTTGCACTCTCTTGGGAATCTCATCTTAGCCCATGATGAGTGGAAGGGGCTGCTAAAGTCGGTTTTTCGAGGTAGGGTCTCACTCTGGCCCAGGCTGACCTGGAATTCACCCTGTAGTCTCAGGGTGGCCTCGAACTCATGGCGATCCTCCTTCCTCATCCTCCCAAGTGCTGGGATTAAAGGGGTGCGCCACACCACCAAGGCCGGCCTGAATCGTCTGTGTGTGTAGATTGGTGAGGTGTGCGTGTGCATGCATGTTTGCATATGTGGCGCACTTGTGTGCACGTGCACATGAAGGCCAGAGGTCGACATTGCATGTCTCCTTGGGTCACGCTGTATTGTGTTTTTTGAAGGCAGTGTCTGTCACTTGTAGACTCAGCCAGCCAGTGTGTCCTAGTGATTTCCCCCATGTGGGTCTCCCAAGTGCTGGGGTTGTAGTCAGGGCACCCTCCTCCACCTGTTTACATGGGGTCTGGAGAGCCGAACCCTGCTTTGCTCACACACGTACAGCGAGTACTTGATCCACCGAGCCATCTCCTAGTCCTGTTCTCCATTGTGTTTATTGAGACAGGATCTCTCAATCTCTCTCTCTCTTTTTTTTCAAATTTTTATTAACAACTTCCATGATTATAAAAAATATCCCATGGTAATGCCCTCCCTCCCCCCACTTTCCCTTTTGAAACTCCATTCTCCATCATATCCCCTCTTCCTCTCAATAAGTCTCTCTTTTATTTTGATGTCATGATCTTTTCCTCCTCTTGTGATGGTCTTGTGTAGGTAGTGGCAGGCACTGTGAGGTCGTGGCTATCCAGGCCATTTTGTGTCTGGGGGGAGCTCGTTGTAAGGAGTCCTGCCTTTCCTTTGGCTCTTACATTCTTTCCGGCACCAAATCTCACCCAGATGGGACAGTACTGTGTCAGTTGAGTTGACCCACCTCACAGTGAGGCTTCACTCAGCGTATCATTCTCTACTTCCATAAAGATAGAACTCCAGGAGAAGAAATGTCTGCTCCACTGAAATTTCATTCAAATGGGGAAGAGGGGGGAAAAAGAATAAAAGGGTTGGAGAGATGGATCAGGGGTTAAAACACTTGTCTGCAAAGCAAAGCCTAAAGACCTGGGTTTGATTCTCCAGTACCTACATAAAGCCAAACGCACAAAGTGGGGCATGACTCTAGAGTTCATTTGCAGTGGCTAGAGGCCCTGGAGTACCTATTACTCTTCTCTCTCCCTATCTCTCTCTCTCTCTCTCTCTCTCTCATGCATGCAATTTTTCCCTCTGTCTCTCTGCTTGCCAATGAAATAAATAAATAAATAAATAAATAAATTTTTAAATGAGGAAGACGGTCTGGACAGATGAATTGGTGGTTAAGGCGCTTGCCTGTGAAACCTAAGGACCCATGTTCAATTGTCCAGATCCCACAAAAGCCAGATGCAGAAAAGTGAGGCAAGCACCAGGTCGCACATGCCCACTAGGTGGCGCAAGCGTCTAGCATTGGATTTCAGAGGCTGAGGCCCTGGCGCACCAATTCTCAATCTCTCTCTCTCAAATAATAAAAAGAATTTTTTGAAGAAGTGGGGAAAAGGGGGCATACATACAGCTTAGTGTAGCAGGATGATAAAATGATGCAACTTGTTTCATTTCTGCAAATGTACTAAGACATATAATACCATCCCCACATTCCAAATTGTGTGTGAGACTTAGAGTGTGATTAGTACAGGAGGCAGTCAAGAATTTATCTTAGGGAGCCGGGTGCACACCTTTAATCCCAGCACTTGGGAGGCAGAGGTAGGAGGATCGCCGTGAGTTCGAGGTCACCCTGCGACTACATAGTGAATTCCAGGTCAGCCTGAGCTACAGTGAGATCCTACCTAGAAAAAAAAATTTTTTTTTTAAGTTTTATCTTAGAAGATGAAGGGATAGCTTGGAGGTTAATGTGTTTGCCTACAAAGCCAAAGAACCCAGGTTCAATTCCCCAGGGCCCACGTAAGCCAGATGTACAAGGTGGCACATGAGTCTGGAGTTCATTTGCAGCATCTGGAGGCCCTGGTGTGCCCATTCTCTCTGTGTCTCTCTCAAATAAATTAATAAACATTTTTTTATTTATTTTTATTTATTTATTTGAGAGCGACAGACACAGAGAGAAAGACAGATAGAGGGAGAGAGAGAGAATGGGCGCACCAGGGCTTCCAGCCTCTGCAAACGAACTCCAGATGCGTGCGCCCCCTTGTGCATCTGGCTAACGTGGGACCTGGGGAACCGAGCCTCGAACCGGGGTCCTTAGGCTCCACAGGCAAGCACTTAACCGCTAAGCCATCTCTCCAGCCCAATAAACTTTTTTTTTAAAAAAAGAATTTATCTTAGAAGCCAGGGATGGTGGCTCACGCCTGCATCCCAGCAGTTGAAGGGCTGACTCGGGAGGATTGCTGAGTTTGAGGTCAGCCTGGGCTACATAGTGAATTGCAGATAAGCCTGGGCAGCATATTGGCACCCTACCTCAAAATAAAAAAGAAAAATAAGGATATATCTTTGGAGCACTTGGGTTTCCTACAACTAGCAGGTTAAAGGGAAGAGAGTGAGATTAGAGGGTTTCTTTGGAGAAATCTTTGCTGGGAGTTTACACACTCCCAAGAGAAAGAGGAAGGATGATTGTTACAGTCAGGTTCACATTGCTGGTAGAAAACACCTAACCAAAAGCAGCTTCTGGGGAAAAAAGGTTTATTTGGCTTACAAGCTCAAAGGGAAGCTCCATGATGGCAGGGGAAAAATGGCATGAGCAGAGGGTGGACATCACCCCCTGGCCAACATAAAGTGGACAATAGCAACAGGAGAGTGTGCCAGACACTGGCATGGGGAGACTGGCTATAACACCCATAAGCCCGCCCCCAACAATACACTCCCTCCAGGAGGCTTTAACTTCCAGTTGTATTCAGCTGGGGAGACTATCATCCAGACCACCTAAGTTTGTAGGGGACACCTGAATCAAACCACCACAATGATGATCCTTAATCTCAAGGTTAATAAGAGATCGTTTAAGGAGTTTTGATATATGGACTATCACAATTTGGAGGACCCAATGAATAGATGGAACTCTATTTTTTTACTTTTTAATTTTAATTTTATTTTATTTACTCTAGCCCAAGCTGGCTTGGAATTCACTATGTAGTCGCAGGCTGGCCTTGAACTCATGGCGATCCTCCTACCTCTGTCTCCTGAGTGCTGGATGATGGGACTCATTCTTGACATACATAAAGAGCAACACATTTAATTTAATATAGCAAAGCAGTAGGGCTTTGGGAAGTGCTGTGGTTGCTTTCCCTGGAAGCAGGTGGATGGGGCAAGGTTTCCATAAAGCAAAAATAAAAGGTTTCCATAAAGCCGTTGCAAATGAACTCCAGACTCATGTGCCACCTTGTACATCTGGCATACGTGGGGCCTGGGGAAGTGAACCTGGGTTCTTTGGCTTTGTAGGCAAACACATTAACCTCCAAGCCATCCCTTCATCTTCTAAGATAAAAACTTAAATAAGGAAGGGAGAGGGAGAACGGGTGTGGGGGGAAAGGCAGAGAGAGAGAGAGAGAGAGAGAGAGAGAGAGAGAGAGAGAGAGAGAGAGAGAGAGAGAATGGGTGCACCAGGGCCTTCAGGCATAGCAAACGAACTCCAGATGCATGCGCCACCTTGTTCATAAAGCTTATGTGGATCCTGGGGAATGGAATCTGGTTCCTTTGACTTTGCAGGCAAACACCTTAACTGCTAAGCCATCTCCAGCCCTTGTGTTTTTTTTTTGTTTTTTTTTTTGTTGTTGCTTTTTTGCCTTCAACTGAATTTTTTTAATCCTCTCCTTTTCATATTAGATTTGTGTTAGCGTTAAAAAAAAAAAAAAGGTGACAAGGCTTTCAGAAAAATCTCAGTAGTAGACATGGAGAACAGATGGCCACCAGAAAGGTGACTTACTCTGTACAAATGTGCTGACAGTCATATTTTTGGGACACTGAAAAATCCTTGACCCAATGTAAAGCTCAAGTGCAGTTTATAGTAAAAATAATTACCACAGCATCGTCCCGTGCAAAGGAAAATAATTACCACAGCATTGTTCCGTGCGAAGGAAAATAATTACCACAGAATCGTCCCGTGCAAAGGAAAATATATGTTTTAACCAGCAACGGACATGCTGACTATTAAAAGGAATACATCCAAATCCTACAGTTCTTTGGAAACAAAACAAAAGTAAGTTTTCCTAGAGACATCGCTGAAAGTCATTACAAATATCTTTTTTAATACATTATTTATTTATTTGACAGAGAGAGAAAGAAAGAGGGAGAGAGAGCTCACACCAGGGCTTTCAGCCACTGCAAACAAACTCCAGATGCAGACACCACCTTGTGCATCTGGCCTACATGGGTCCTGGGGAATTGAACCAGGATCCTTCAGCTTTGCAGGCAAATGCCTTAACCGCTAAGCCATCATCTCCAGTACCATTACAAATATCTTAAAACAGTCTTCAAAAACTGGCAACGTGGCTGGGCGTGGTGGCACACTCCTTTAATCCCAGCACTCAGGAGGCAGAGGTAGGAGGATCCCTGTGAGTTCGAGGCCACCCTGAGACTGCATAGTGAATTCCAAGTCAGCCTGAGCTAGAGTGAGTCCCTACCTCGGAAAACTAAAAAAAAAAACAAAAAACAAAAAAAAACTTGCGACTTGGCTGTTTGTGGTGGCAGTTTGGGCTACATAGTGAGACTCTGCCTCAAATTCTATTCTTTGAGCCTATACGTGTATATATTGGTGAATGTGCATGCGGAGGCCAGAGTGGAACTCTGGATGCATTCTGCATTGCTCATCAATGACTTTCTTGAGACGGAATCTCACCCTCAACATGAAGCTGTGGGTTTTGGTCAGTGAGCCCAGTTTCCACCCCACTGCAGATTAGGGTTACAGATACGTCCGGCCATGTTCAGTTTATGTGGGTTCTGGGGAGATGAATTCAAGTTCCCCCAGGCCCTCCTAGTGCCTCATGCATAGGCAGATGCACTCTTAACCACAGAGCCATGTATCTCCTCAGGCCCACCTTTATTTTCTTAAGAAAATGGTTTTCCTCAGCCAGGCGTGGTGGCACACCCCTTTAATCCCAGCACTCGGGAGGCAGAGGTAGGAGGATCGCCGTGAGTTTGAGGCCACCCTGAGACACCATAGTGAATTCCAGGTCAGCCTGGACCAGAGTGAGACCCTACCTTGAAAAAAGAAAAATGTAAATGGTTTTCCTTCATATTTTTATAGGGAATTTAATATCCAAAAAGAGTATTTAGTAAATATTATCTATCCTAAGTAATTTTTTCTTTTTTCGAGGTAGGGTCTCACTCTAGCTCAGGCTGAGCTGGAATTCACTATGTAGTTTCAGGGTGGCCTCAAACTCATGGTGATCCTCTCATCTCTGCCTCCCGAGTGCTGGGATTAAAAGTGTATGCCACCATGCCTGGCCTTATTTTAAGTAATTTTAAACTGAGATTTAATTTCTAATAGCAAGTGAAATTTCACTGAATCTTAAGAACTTTTAACCACAAACTTAGAACTGTCTTGCAAGTTACATTCCTAATATTTGGCTTGCCTACATTAAAAATTTCTAAAGCTTTTCCTTCAATATCAAAGCTCAGATTTTTGGACCACAGTGCACAGATTAAGTAGGTTAGAGATCTGTCTGTCACCTACAAAGTTATACGAGAGATTCCAATTCAAGTTGACAGAATGTAAACTAGAGTTAAAGTGCTATATTAAAGAAAAATAATAACTTTAGTGGGACAGTTACAATAAGTGTTCTATTTAGAAGACATGGCATTATAAGAATAGAAAAAGTTAAGATCATCATTCTACAATTGTTCAATTTTGCTTTTTTCATTTTAAGAACATTGTCTTTTTCAGAGAATGGCAGCTAACTGGTCACACTCGAATCATGTGTCCACACTTGACCAGAGGCCTCACTCATATGTTACGTTCAAACATTTTTCCAGTTCTACTTGTAAGTCAGCTCATTTATCATTTATCTTAGTGCTTAAGAACTGCAAAGGAGCTGGGCGTGGTGGCGCACACCATTAATCCCAGCACTCAGGAGGCAGAGGTAGGAGGATTGCTGTGAGTTCAAGGCCACTCGGAGACTCCATAGTGAATTCCGGGTCAGCCTGGACTAGAGTGAGACACTACCTCAAAAAAAAAAAAAAAAGAAAAAGAAAAAAAAGAACTGCAAAGGCATTTGTTGTTGTTTGTTTGTTTGTTTTGGTTTATTGAGATAGGGTCTCACTTCAGCCCAGGATGACCTGGAACTCAACTCTGTAGCTCCAGGCTGGTCTCAAATTCATGCTGGTTCTACCTCCTCAGCCTCCTAAGCACTGGGACTAAAGGCGTGTGATACGCCTAGCTTGTTTTAAACTTGTTACAATACCTGAAATAAATTACAAAATTTCCTAAGAGTTGAGGTATTCTGGTTAGTGATCAAAACAGTGTGGTCAGGTGAAAGCAAATCTAATAATACAAATGCAGTCCACAGCAAGAAACATAACTTTTCTCCATGAAGAGTTTAGCCATTCTGTAGAGATGTATCATTTCCAAGTCCCAATGGAAAGAACGGAGTAATTTACCAATTTCATTTTCTACTATGTGCCTTTTAGCTACCTTACTTCAAAACAAACAAACAAAAACATTTGCAGGACATAACATTGAGTAACAGTACTGAAGGTGATTGTTACAGACTCTTAAACTCTGTGTATTAAATGGTTGCATCTTAATTATTTATACAGATCATTGACCCAATAACATAAAAATAGGGAAGAGCATCTGGAAGTTTATCTCCTCCAATGTTGAGAGATAAGTGGGTTAACCATTCTTCCCGTTATTTCTGCAGGCAAATCCTGATTTATATTAAAATCTGATGAACATGAAAGTGTCACTTTTCAGAAGAGTGCTCAGAACTGAAACATCTCAGTCACACCTTCCAAGGCTCAGGGTCCATTGGGAAGAGGTGGCAGAAAGAATGTAAGAGCCAAAGGAAGGGTAGGACTCCTTACAACATGCTCCCTCCAGACACAAAATGGCCTGGATATCCATGACCTCACAGTGCCTGACACTACCTACACAAGACCATCATAATAGGAAGAAAAATGATGATGACATCAAAATAAAAGAGAGACTGATTGAGAGGGGAAGGGGATATGATGGAGAGTGGAGTTTCAAAGGGAAAGTGAGGGGAGGGAGGGCATTACCATGGGATATTGTTTACAATCACGGAAGTTGTTAATTTAAAAAAATTTAATTTAAAAAATGTGCACTCCCATGCTAGGCCACTTTAAAAATATTTATTTATTTATTTGAGAGAGAGGAGAGAAAGAATGGGTGTGCCGGGGCCTCTAGCCACTACAAATGCACTCCAGACACACGCGCCACCTTGTGCCCCTGGCTTTACATGGGCACTGGGGAATTGAACCTGGGTCCTTTGGCTTTGCAAGCAAGCACCTTAACCACTACACATCTCCTCCTCCTTCTCCTCCTCCTCCTCCTCTCTCTCTCTCTCTCTCTCTCTCTCTCTCTCTCTCTTTGTTTAGCCAGATGCACAAGGGGGCACACGCATCTGGAGTTCGTTTGCAGTGGCCGGAGGCCCTGGCGCACCCATTCTCTCTCTCTCTCTCTCTCTCTCTCTATCTGCCTCTTTCTCTCTCTGTCTGTTGCTCTCAAATAAATAAATAAAAATAAACGAGGGGAAAAAAAGGGAATTGGCTGCTGGAGAGATGGCTTAGTGGTTAAGGCACTTGCCTGAGAAGCCTAAAGACCCAGGTTCATTTCTCCAAGTCTCATCTAAGCAAGATGCACAAGGTGGTGCATGCATCTGAAGTTTATTTGCAGTGGTTAGAAACCCTGGTGTGCCCATTCATCCCTTCTCCCTCCCTTCCTCCTTCTCTCTCTGTCTCTAAGGAATAAATAATTAATTAATTAAAAAAAATTTAAACAAGGGAATTGGAAGCTGAGTGCATTGGCGCACACCTTTAATCCCAGCACTCAGGAGACAGAGGCAGGAGGAGCACTGTGAGTTCAAGGCCAGCCTGAGACTACAGACTAAGTTCCATGTTATCCTGGCCTACAGTTAGACCCTGCCTCAAAAGGGGGGGGGGGGGTAAGTGGACTGGAAAGATTGCTCAGTGGTTAAAGGCACTTGCTTACAAAGCCCGATGGCCCTGGGTTCAAATTCCAAGTACCCATGTAAAGTCAGTTGCACAAGGTGGCACATGCATCTGGAATTCATTTTCAATGGCAATAGGTCCTGGCCTGCCCATTCTCTCTCTCTCCTTGCAAACAAATAATAAACAAAATATTGTTTAAATATTTTATTTATTTATTCTTTTGAGAGAGAGAAGGAGGCAGATAGAAAGAAAGAGAGAATGGGCATACCAGGGCCTCCAGCCACTGCAAACAAACTCCAGATGCGTGCGCCTCCTTGTGCATCTGGCTTATGTGGGTCCTGGGGAATCGAACCTGGGTCCTTAGGCTTCGCAAGCGCCTTAACCACTAAGCAGTTTCCCCAGCCCAGTAAATAAAATATTTTTAAAAGGGAACTCAGTGAATCAAGGGAAGTTTCAGCACTACAGGAAAGAATGGCAGAGCAGAGGCTGGACATTGCTTCCTGCCACAGCAGCTGGTAGAAAGCAACAAGAGAGGGCTGGAGAGATGGCTTAGCAGTTAAGCGCTTGCCTGTGAAGCCTAAGGACCCCGGTTCGAGGCTCGGTTCCCCAGGTCCCACGTTAGCCAGATGCACAAGGGGGCGCATGCGTCTGGAGTTCGTTTGCAGAGGCTGGAAGCCCTGGCGCGCCCATTCTCTCTCTCTCCCTCTATCTTTCTCTCTGTGTCTGTCGCTCTCAAATAAATAAATAAATAAATAAATAAATAAATAAATAAATAAATAAATAAAAAGAAAGCAACAAGAGAGGGCCAGACAAATGGCTTAACTGTTAAGGCCCTTGTCTGCAAAGGGCCAGGTTCAATTTCCCAGTACCCACGTAAGCCAGATGCCTAATTGGCACATGTGTCTGGAGTTCATTTACAGTGACTAGAGGCACTGGCATGCCCATTCTCTCTCTATCTGCCTCTTTCTTTCTCTCTCCCAAAATAAATAAGAAAGCAACAAGAAAGTGAGTTCTGGCAAAGAGAAAGCTAGGCTATACTACCACAAAGCCTGCCCCCAGCAACACACCTCCTCCAGCAAGGTTCCACCTCCCAAGTTGTTATCAGCTGGGGACCAAGTATTCAAAACACCTGATTTTTTTCTTTTTCTTTTCTTTTTTTTTTTTGAGGTAGGGTCTCACTCTGGTGCAGGCTGACTTGGAATTAACTATGCAGTCTCAGGGTGGCCTCAAACTCATGGTGATCCTCCTACCTCTGCCTCCCAAGTGCTAGGATCAAAAGCGTACGCCACCACGCCCGGTTCAAAACACTTGATTTTATGGGTGTTGTAGTGAGCTTCGTGTTGCTGGGACAAACATCCAAACCAGACATGGTTTAAAGGAGGAAGGGTTTATTTCAGCTTACAGATCCAAGGGGAAGTTCCATCAATGGAGAAAAAAGCTGGTTCCCATTCACAAAGCCGAACACCACCAAACAGCCAGCACCTCAAATAAGCACGGCCAGAGCTCAAAACCACTCTGCACACCTTTAGGCTGGAATTCAGATCCGCCCCCCAAACATACCTTAGGGGCTAGACCCCAGGATCCACTCCCAGACACGTCTCTTTTCAGCTGGAAGTTCAAGTCTCAAGCTTTAATAAAAACACCTGGGGGCTGGAGAGATGGCTCAGTAGTTAAAGCACTTGCCAGCAAAGCCTAATGACCCGGGTTCAATTTCTCAGTACCCACGTAAAGCCAGATGCATGAAGTGGTGCATGCATCCAGAGTTGGTTTGCAGTAGCTAGAAGCCCTGGTGCACCTACTCTCTCTCTCTCTCCTCGCAAATAAATAATAACATAAAACACCTGAGACTATGGGGGGACATACATTTTAAACTGCCACAGTTGGGGACCTTTGATTCAAGCTACCACAGGGGATTTATTAGATTAGCTTATACAATACAGGATGTGTGGCCCAACAATGACTATCTGCACTCCAGAGAGGCTGGGAGCTCAGTAGTTCTTCAGACAATAAGGCTGGGTGCCTCTGCAGTCCCAATCTGGCACTGGAGGCCTGGAGGATTCCTGGAAAACCGCTGGTCTTCACACCATGGTGGAACGCTGGAGAAGCTGGGTTCTGAGGTCAGCAAAGGCAGAAGCAACAGTGCTAACAAACAGGGGAGATGGGCTCACCAGCAAGAAGCAGAGATAGGCAGGCAAAAGCTTTGCCCTCAGACATCTTTTTTAATTTTTTAAAAAATATTTTGGTTTGTTTAAATTTATTTATTTGACAGTGACAGAGAGAGGAAGAGGCAGATAGAGACAGAGAGAGAGAATGAGCGCGCCAGGGCCTCCAGCCACTGCAAACGAACTCCAGACGCGTGCGCCCCCTTGTGCATCTGGCTAACGTGGGTCCTGGGGAATCGAGCCTCGAACCTGGGTCCTTAGGCTTCACAGGCTAGCGCTTAACCGCTAAGCCACCTCTCCAGCCCCCCTCAGACATCTTTAAATCTGTGCCACCACCCAAAGGTGTTGCTCTCTCTGGGGGACAGGCTTCCCCTCTCAGTTAATCCTTCTGGGAAACGTTCACCATCACATCACGGTACATGCCTGCCTGCACTCACACATATGAACACAGACACATTATGTACACACGTACACCAAAAACCATCCACAAGAATCTACATAAAGCACTGGCAAGCAGCAGCTTAGTACAGCAAGGGCATCCTTTGAGCTCGTGCCAACGCCCTAGATTGCTGGCCTCCACATGAAAGAAAAACAAAACCCTATCTTAACTAAACACCACATATAAGTTATATGAAACGTCTATCTCCCTCACCACTCTTTCAAGATATTTGGCTATGATGTGGGAAGCAGATAGATCAGTAACTACGGGGAGACGTGTGATTAGGAATAGATTTGTAAGATAGGAAAGGCTTGAGCTGGTTTAATTGCTTATCAGAAAGAGCCAGGGTGATGACTGCTGAGGAGACTCAAAAGCCAAAGTGCTGAGAAATGACAGTGGAGTGTTCAGCACCACGTGAGACATCTCTATCACACCCTCCAAGGCTCAGGGACCATTGCAGAAGAGGTGGCAGAAAGAATGTAAGAGCCAAAGGAAGGGAAGGAGCATTTTTTTTTAATTATTTCGTTTATTTATTTGAGAGAAAGAGAAAGAAAGGCAATTAGAGAATGGGTGCACCAGGGCCTCTAGCTACTGCAAACGAACTCCAGACACATATTTATTTTTTAAGTTAAAAAGACAGAGAGAAAAACCGGGTGTGTTGGCGCATGCCTTTCATCATAGCCCTCGGGAGGCAGAGGTAGGAGGATCATCGTGAGTTCCAGGCCACCCTGAGACATAGTGAATTCCAGCTCAGCCTGGGCTAGAGTGAGACCCTACCTCGAAAAAACCAAAAAAATAAAAAAATTTTAAAAAAGAGAGAGAGAGAGCCGGGCGTGGTGGCGCATGCCTTTAATCCCAGTACTCGGGAGGCAGAGGTAGGAGGACTGCCGTGAGTTCAAGGCCACCCTGAGATGACAGAGTTAACTCCAGGTCAGCCTGGACCAGAGTGAGACCCTACCTCGAAAAACCAAAAAAAAAAAAAAAGAGAGAGAGAGAAAGCCACAGAGGGAGGGAGTAAGATGGGTAAATAGATGAAAGCACAACATGAAGGGACTGAGGGACTGGATCCCTTTTCTGATACTGCCTGCCAAACCACAAACTTGAAATGCATGTGCCATTTTGTGCATCTGGCTATATGTGGGTACTGGGGAATTGAACTCTGGGTGGCAAGCAAGTACCTTTAACCACTGAGCCATCTCTCCAGCCTCCAAGGTCTTTTTCTTTTTCTTCTTATATTTTAGGGAATTTTGTTTTTGTTTTTGTTTTTTGGAGGTAGGGTCTTGCTGTAGCCCAGGCTGACTTGGAATTTACTGTGTAGTCCAAGCTGCTCATGGGCTTTGGGGGCATTCTCCTCTCTACCTCCCATCTTTTTTTTTTTTTTTAATTTTTTTTATTTATGAGCGACAGACACAGAGAGAAAGACAGAGAGAGGGAGAGAGAGAGAATGGGCGTGCCAGGGCTTCCAGCCTCTGCAAACGAACTCCAGACGCGTGCGCCCCCTTGTGCATCTGGCTAACGTGGGACCTGGGGAACCGAGCCTCGAACCGGGGTCCTTAGGCTTCACAGGCAATCGCTTAACCGCTAAGCCATCTCTCCAGCCCTCTACCTCCCATCTTGCTGAAGCTGTACACGTGCAGCTTTGGGTGGGTTGTGGGAATGTGAACGCAAGGGCTCTTGCTTGCATGACAAGTACTTAACCCACTGAGCCAGCTCCCCAGCCCTGCCTCTCTTGTCAAATATTTTTTTGTTCATTTATTAATTTTTTTTGAGAGCAACAGGCAGAGAGAGAGAGAGAATGGGCTCCCCAGGGCCTCCAGCCGCTGCAAACGAACTCCAGACACGTGCGCCCCCTTGTGCATCTGGCTAACGTGGATCTTGGGGAATCGAGCCTCGAACCAGGGTCCTTAGGCTTCACAGGCAGGCGCCTAACCGCTAAGCCATCTCTCCAGCCCCCTGCCTCTCTTTTAAAGGGCTCCCAGGTAAGATCAGTTCTGCCCAAGATAATTTTGTGGGTTTTTTTTTTAGTGTTATGTAGTCTCAGGGTGGCCTCAAACTCACAGCAATCCTCTTACCTCTGCCTCCCGAGTGCTGGGATTACAGGCGTGCACCACCATGCCTGGCTCAAGATGATCTTCTTAAGAACTCAAAGTCATCTGACTAGGTACTTTAATGGTATCTGCAAATCCCTTTACCCTTATCATATAAAGTAACAATCACAGGTGCTGGAGGGACCGTTAAGGCGTTTGCCTGCAAAGCCAAAGAACCCAGGCTCGATTCCCCAGGACCCACATTAGCCAGGTGCACAAGGGGGCGCATGTGACTGGAGTTCATCCGCAATGGCTGGAGGCCCTGGTGTGCCCATTCTCTCTCCCTCTCTCTCTCCCTCTCTCTCTCTCTCTTCCCCTCCCTCTTTCTCTGTCAAATAAGTAAATAAAATTGAAAGTAACAATCACAGGAGTGATGCTCCACCATCTTCACCATCCTTCCCACCCTCAAGGGGCGAAGATGAAAACAACATTGTGTACATCAGGGGGATAACCCTCAAGGGGGTGTGCCTTAGAATTCTGCCTACCAAAGTGTCACCTAGAATAGGAAGGGACATTGCCTTCACCTTTGACCTTTGTTATATGTGTACACCCCTTAAGTTTGTAGAAATGCAACTTAACTGAGGCCCTGGAGTGCCCATCCCTCCTGTCTGTAGTAAATAAATAAAAATTAAATGTTAGGGCTGGGGAGATGGCTTAGCCCTTAAGCGCTTGCCTGTGAAGCCTAGCACCCTGGTTCGAGGCTCGATTCCCCAAGATCCACGTTAGCCAGATGCTCAAGAGGGCGCACGTGTCTGGAGTTCATTTGCAGAGGCTGGAGGCCCTGGCACGCCCATTCTCTCTCTCTCTCTCTCTCTCTCTCTCTCTCTCTCTCTCTCTCTCTCTACCTCTTTCTCTCTCTGTTGCTCTCAAATAAATAAATAAATATAAATAAACCAAAAAAAATTAAATGTTAAAAAAGGAAGGGCTGGCTTAGTGCTTAAGGCGCTTGCCTGCAAAGCCAAAGGACCTCGATTCAATTCCCCAGGACCCACGTAAGCCAGATGCATAAGGGGTGGAGGGGGCATGCATCTAGAGTTCATGTGCACTGGCTGGAAGCCCTGGTGCACCCATTCTCAATCTCTCTCTAATAAATAAATAAAAGTAAAATATTTAAAAAGAAGAAGAAGAAGCTGAGGTAGGAGGACTGTCACACATCAAAGCCAGCCAGGGAGTCATAGGAAGACCCTGTCTCAAAATGCTAAAAATGGGGCTGGAGAGATGGCTTAGTGGTTAAGCACTTGCCTGTGAAGCCTAAGGACCGTGGTTCAAAGCTCCATTCCCCAGGTGTCCCACGTTAGCCAGATGCACAAGGGGGCACACGTGTCGGGAGTTTGTTTGCAGTGTCTGGAGGCCCTGGCGCGCCCATTCTCTCTCTCTCTCTCTCTCTCTCTCTGCCTCTTCCTCTCTCTGTCTGTCACTGTCAAATAAATAAAAATAAACAAAAAAAACTTTTTTAAATGCCAAGCTTGGTGGCGAGCCCTTTTAATCCCAGCACTTGAGAGGCAGAGGTAGGAGGATTATTATGAGTTCACGACCACCCTAAGACTACGTAGTGAATTCAAGGTCAGCCTGGACTAGTGTGAAACCCTACCTCAATAATAATAATAATCAGCTGGGCGTGGTGGTGCACGCCTTTAATCCCAGCACTCGGGAGGCATAGGTAGGAGGATTGCCATGAGTTCGAGGCCACCCTGAGACTATATAGTGAATTCCAGGTCTGAGCTAGAGTGAGACCCTACCTCAGGAAAAAAAAAAAAAATCAGAAAACAATTCAGGATAAATAAGGGGGACTGGTGAGGCAATGGCTCAGCGGGTAGAGCATTTGCCATGCTAGTTAGTGTGGGCACCTCAGTTCAGATCCCCAGAGCCCACATAAAAGGCGGAAGCAAGAGTGTCTGTAATCCGAACCCGCCTGCGCCGAGAGGGGAGGTGGAGACAGGCGAATCCGGGAACCTCACAGGCCCGCCAGCCTGGAGCTCACAGTGGCGAACAAAACCCTTGTTTGACACCCACCTGTCACAGTCGGGTTCACATTGCTGGCGGAAATCACCCGACCAAGAGCAGCTCATGGGGGGGAAAGGTTTATTTTGGCTTACAGGCTCGAGGGGACGCTCCACGATGGCAGGAGAAAATGATGGCATGAGCAGAGGGTGGACATCACCTCCTGGCCAACATCAGGTGGACAACAGGAACAGGAGAGTGTGCCAAACACTGGCATGGGGACACTGGCTATTAACACCCATCAGCCCGCCCCCAACAATACTTCACCTCCAGGAGGCTTTAATTCCCAAACCTAGCATTCAGAGCACCTAAGTTTATGGGTGACGCCTGAATCAAACCACCACACTGCCTTAAACAAGGTGATGACCAACACTTGGAGTTGACCTCTTGACCTCCACAGGCATGCCATGGTATGCACATGCCCACTCATACAGCACACACACATACACACACACACACACACACACACACACACACACACTTATGAAAAAAGAAAAAAGAAAAACTTTCAAGAGAAAGCTGAGTGGAGGACTGACGGAGAGAGAGAAGAACTGATTTTAGCACATCCTCGCCGCTTTTCACATAACCACTCTTCACTGGCTGCAGATACATTTCCTTGCAAACAAGCTACTTAGGAATTAACAAGACAGGGTGTTTTCACAGAATCAAGGTGGCCAAAAATATTTCTCTTTCCAACTCCACATGATCAGAAAATCGCATCTCTGCATTAAAAGGAACAGAGAAATTATACTGGAGTTCGGTTGTGATTTATTTATCTCATTTATTTATTTTTTATTATTATTTATTTATTTATTTATTTTGGTTTTCTGAGGTAGGTTCTCACTGTAGCCCACGCTGACCTGGAATTCACTATGTAGTCTCAGGGTGACCTTGAACATCCATCCTCCTACCTCTGAGACGAAAGGTATGTGCCACCGCACCTCGCTTCAGTTGTGATTTTGATCTTCCATTGCATTTATAACCCATGTTATCTTTTCTCCTTCCCTCGCTCCCTCCATTTCTCCTTCCCTTCTTTCTTTCTTTGTATCACAAAATATGTCTTTTGAGGGCTGGAGAGATGGCTTAGCGGTTAAGCGCTTGCCTGTGAAGCCTAAGGACCCCGGTTCGAGGCTCGGTTCCCCAGGTCCCATGTTAGCCAGATGCACAAGGGGGCGCACGCGTCTGGAGTTCGTTTGCAGAGGCTGGAAGCCCTGGCGCGCCCATTCTCTCTCTCTCTCCCTCTATCTGTCTTTCTCTCTGTGTCTGTCGCTCTCAAATAAATAAATAAACAATGAATTTAAAAAAAATGTCTTTTGACTTTCTCCTCGAGAAGTAGAAAGAAACAGCATTAGGTTTTGGGTATCTTTGTGGGTTTTTTTTCCCCCCTCCAGTTGAGCTATGGTCTGTGAATTCATCCCCTCCACAGGAGGATATTCCCAAAGGGCACCAGTCACCTTGGAGGAAGCAGGGATCATTCATGTCCCTATTATGGATACGGCTCTGCTCCCATACTGTGAATGTAATAAACACCAAGTGATGCTGATGAAAGCTGTAAACAGATTTCTACTCAGAACTCTAGTGATGTCTAACTAGTCAAATGGCAGGTGTGTGTGTGTGCGGGGGGGGGGGGGCGGGGAGCAGTGCTCATACATCTGCCCCTTGACCCCTCTGTAAACCGTCAAGGCATTCCACCTGCTTCTTCCCTAAGCCTCCCCACCTAGCCATTCCTCCTTTCTCTTGTGAGTTCTTTTTGCCTTCTGTATTTTCACTCCTCTCAACCTGAGGATTTCTCACCCTCATTTCTTAGGATAGAGCGCTGAGCGCTCTTACAAAAGGTATCTGTCAGGGCAGTGGCCATGGTGACACACTACTGAAATCCCAGCACGTGGGAGGCCAAGGCAAAAGGATTACCATGAGTTTGAGGCCAGCCTGTATCAAAAAAACTAATAATAATAATAATAATAATAATAATAATAATAATAATAGGGGCTGGAGAGATGGTTCAACAGTTAAGGCACTTGCTTGCAAAGCATAAGGAAACAGGTTTGATTCCCCCAGTACCCATGTAAGCCAGATGCACATGGTGGTGCATGTGTCTGGAGTTCACTTGCAGTGGTCTGAAACCCTGGTGTGCCCATTCTGTATGTGTATATATATGTATATGTATATGTATATGTATATGTATATGTATATGTATATGTATATGTATATGTATATGTATATGTATATATTTGCCTCTTTCTCTCTCTCTGTCTCAAATAAATAAAAATAAAAATATGAAGGGCTAGAGAGATGGCTTAGTGGTTAAGCGCTTGCCTGAGAAGCCTAAGGACTCCGGTTCAAGGCTCAATTTCCCAGGACCCACATTAGCTAGATACACAAGGGGGCGCATGCGTCTGGAGTTCTTTTGCAGTGGCTGGAGGCCCTGGCGTGCCCATTCTCTCTCTATATATATCTGCCTCTTTCTCTCTTTGTCTGTTGCTCTCAAATAAATAAATAACTAAATATAAATATATATATATAAATAAAAATATGAAAAACATTAAAAAATAATAGGGCTGGAGAGATAGCTCAGCTTGGTTAAGGCACTTGCCTGCAAACCCTAAGGACCAGAGTTTGATTCCCCAGTACCCAAGTAAAGCCAGATGCCCAAGATGGCACAAGCATCTGAACTTTGTTTGCAGTGGCTAGAGGCCCTAGCACACCCATTCTCTCTCTCTCTCTGCCTCTTTCTCTCTCTCAAATAATTAACAAACAAATATATTTTTAAAAATAAGGGGCTGGAGAGATGGCTTATGGGGCTAGAAAGATGGTTAAGGCGCATGCCTGAGAAGCTTAAGGACCCAGGTTCGATTCTCCAGGTCCCATGTTAGCCAGATGCACATGGTGGCGCATGCATCTGGAGTTCATTTGCAGTGGCTCGATGCCCTGGCGCACCCATTCTCTCTCTCTCTCTCTCTCTCTTTCTCTCTCTCTGTCTGTTTCTAATAAATAATTTTTAAAATTTTTTGTTTATTTTTATTTATTTATTTGAGAATGACAGAGAGAGAGAGAGAATGGGCGCGCCAGGGCTTTCAGCCACTGCAAACGAACTCCAGACACGTGCGCCCCCTTGTGCATCTGGCTAATGTGGGTCCTGGAGAATTGAGCCTCGAACCAGGGTCCTTGGCTTCACAGACAAGCGCTTAACCGCTAAGCCATCTCTCCAGCCCATAAATAATTTTTTTTAATCTTTAAAAAAATTGAAATTCTTTTTCTACTTGAAATGTCAGCACTTATATGACTAGTGCTAAATTTAGGGCTATTGTTATTACAATAAGACATAGAACTAAGGTGGGGGTCACACTACTTTATAAATAAGTAATTTAATGATACTTGTGACTCCTTATAATAATTCATGTAAAACTATAATAGATATTTTAAATTCCTTTGTTTATTTGCACATGTGCATGTGTGTCACACCAGGTTCTTTTGCCACTGCAAGCAAATGCCAGATGATTGCACCATGTTCGCATCTGGCTTTATGTAGGTGCCAGGGAATTGAACCCAGGCCATCAGGCTTTGCAAGCAAGCACCTTTAACCACTGAACCATCTCCCCAACCCACATATATATGTAATTCACCACTGCAAACGAACTCCAGATATATGTGCCACAATGCATCTGGCTTTACGTGGGTAATGGGGAATCAGACTTGGGTCATTAGGCTTTACAGGCAAGTCCTTAACCTCTGAGCCATCTCTCCAGCCCTAAACACACTCTTTTAAAAAAAAATCTTTTATTCATTTGCAAGCAGGGACAGAGAGTGAGTATGGGCACACCAAGGCTTCTTGCCACTGCAAATGAACTCCAGATGCATGCACTACTTTGTGTATCTGGCTTATGTGGGTACTGGGGAATCAAAACCGGACCATCAGGCTTTGCAAGCAGGTGCCTTTAAATGCTGAGCTGTCTCTCCAGCCCACCAACATACTTTAAAAACAGGAAACATAGGGCTGGAGAGATGGCTTAGAGATTAAGTGCTTGCCTGTGAAGCCTAAGGACACCGGTTCGAGGCTGGATTCCCCATCCACGTTAGCCAGATGCACAAGGGGACGCATGCATCTGGAGTTCATTTGCAGAGGCTGGAGGCCCTGGTGTGCCCATTCTCTCTCTCTCTCTCTTTCTCTTTCTCTCTCTCTCTCTCTGCCTCTTTCTCTCTCTGTCTGTCGCTCTCAAATAAATAAAAATAAACAAAAATATTTTTAAAAACACACAGGAAACATAGCCAGACATGATGGCACACGCCTTTAATCCCAGCACTCAGGATGCAGAGGTAGCAGTATCGCTGTGAAATCAAGGCCACCCTGAGAATCCATAGTGAATTCCAGGTCAGCCTGGATTAGAGTAATACCCTACCTCAAAAATAAGAAATAAAAATAAAAACAGGAAACATAAACACAGTAATAACATGCAATATTTCTGCAAAATAACCCCTTATTTTCATTAAATATCCATCCTGCCTTCATATTTCTTATTGTCTCATGTAATTTTTTTTAAAAGGTGAGTTTGATTGGCCATGGAGGTTCACACCTATAATCTAGGTACCCTGGAGGCAGAGACAAGAAGATCGCCACACATTTGAAGCCAGCTCAGTGTGTACCCACACAACCTGGGCTATAGTTTCTGGAATTCTTTGTTTTGTTTTGTTTTTTGACGTAGGGTCTCACTCTAGCTCTGGCTGACCTGGAATTCACTATGTGGTCTCAGGGTGGCCTTGAACTTTCAGTGATACTCCTACCTTGCCTACCAAGTGCTTGGATTAAAGGCACGTGCACCATGCCTGGCTTCAATCTAGGTTATAGAGTGAGACCCGATCTCAAAATGCACACATACAAAAAGGGAACATGTTATCCTTGGAAACTCATATTTGGGCTGCTATGCAATGTTTACATAAGCTTCTTCATTTCATAGTCTTGAAAATTTTGTTTTGACACATTCATCAGTGGCAAAAAAAATAAAATAAAATCAGGGAAAACCTATCGGAAAGGAGAAATTCTATGTCACTGCTTTTGAAAGTACGCATAGTAAAAGGGTCTATTAGGGCTGGAGTGATGGCTTAGCGGTAAGGTGCTTGCCTGTGAAGTTTAAGGGTCTACGTTCAATTCTCCAGGTCCCGCATAAGCCAGATGCACAAGATGGTGCATGCACCTGGAGTTCGTTTGCAATGGCTAGAGGCCCTGGTGCCCCCATTCTCTCTCTCTTTCTCTGTCTCTAATAAATACATAAATAGTAAGTATTTTTTAAAAGGGGTCTATTAGCACGGTGGTGCGTGCCTTTAATCCCAGTGCTTGGGAGGCAGAGGTAAGAAGTTCGTTTGTGAATTCGGGTCAGCCTGGGACTACAGAGTGAGTTCTAGGTCAGCCTGGGCTAGAGTGAGACACCACCCCAATAAAAACAAAACAAACAAACAAAAAGTAAAACAAAAGTTTTAAAGGGTCTAGTTTTTAGTTGGGCATGGTGGTTCATTCCTTTAATCCCAGCACTTGGGAGGCAGAAGTAGGAGGATCACCATAAATTCAAGGCCACTCTGAGACTACCTAGTGAATTCCAGGTCAGCCTGGGCCAAACTGAGATCCTACCTTGAAAAACAAATGGGGCTTGGGTGGAGACATCGCTTAGTGGTTAAAGTGCTTGCCTGCTAAGCCTGAGGACCCAGGTTCAACTCCCCAGAACCCACCTGAGCCAGATGCACAAGGTTGCGCATGCACACAAGGTGGCGCGGTGCACGCATCTGGAGTTCATTTGCAGCGGCTGGAAGTCCTGGCGTGCCCATTCTCCTTCTCTCTCTCTCTCATAAATAAAATAAATGTTTAAAACTGGGTCTTTTTTGAGATAATTGATACTACTCATCCATTGAGGACCAGTATTCAGAAAACACTACAAATTAACTACTGGCTTATATGATTCTATATGGTTCTTGGTTTACTAATACCAGGGAAGGTAGCTAAACTCAAAAGCTCTTGCCTGTGTCTCAACTAGTAGCAAAGACCTAGCTTTGGTTAACTAACGTTGCCTCAGACACCACCCAAAACTTAGTCACTGAAACAGTAATGCGTGATGATGTCTGAGGTCTGTAGGTTGGCTATAGGTTGTTGAGGTCCCTGATGCCCCCCCCCCCCCGCAAACATTGTAGGCCGTTGCCAAGGCACTAGGTTTCCCACCAGGAATAGATGGAAAGACCCTATTGCTGAAGACTCCACATACTTGGGTTGCAAGGTCACTGAGAAACCCTGCTGGAACTGAGCTGATAACCTCCTCCAACAGCTGGACAGTTCTTGCTTGAGGCTGTAGTGTGGTTATGGGCAGATGGTATCTAGGGCCAGAGTTATCTACAGGATAGGTCAGGTGGAACACCCAAGGAAGCTTCTTGGCTCACATGACTGGCTTCTGCTGGCTTGGCAGGAACATCTATGGCCTACATAGGTGTTTTAAGATGAACAGCCTGTCCACGGGGCTACAGTGAGCTTCCTGTCGCTACACAGTGGTCTCAGAGTACAAGGGCTTTTCACAGCAGCTCGCATCCCCTGTTTCAAAGGCCAAGTTAGAACTTGTACAGCAGCCGGGCGTGGTGGCGCACGCCTTTAATCCCTGCACTCAGGAGGCAGAGGTAAGAGGACTGCCATGGGTTCAAGGCCACCCTGAGACTACATAGTGAATTCCAGGTCAGCCTGGGCTAGAGTGAGACCTTATTTCAAAAAGAAAGGAAGGAAGGAAGGAAAGAAGGAAGGAAGAAAGAAAGACAGAAATTGCACAGCTTTCTATGACATAGCCTCAAAAATCAGATTCGCCAGGCGTGGTGGTGCATGCCTTTAATCCCAACGCTTGGGAGGCAGAGGTAGGAGGATCACCGAGAGTTCGAGACCACCCTGAGACTACATAGTTAATTCCAGGTCAGCCTGGACCAGAGTGAGACCCTACCTCAGAAAAACCAAAATTAAAAAAAAAAAAATCAGATTCCAGGGCTGGAATGATGGCTTAGGGGTTTAGGTGCTTTCTTGCAAAGGCAAAATTCCCAGGTTTGATTCCCTAGGACCTAAGTAAGCCAGATGCACAAGGTGACACATGTGTCTGGAGTTCGTTTGCAGTAGCTAGAGGCCCTGGATAGCCATTTTCTCTCTCTCTCTCTGCTTCTTTCTCTCTCCCTATCTCTCAAATATCTCTACCTCTCAAGTAAATAAATAAAATAAAATAACTTTTTTTTTTACTTTTCGAGGTAGGGTCTCACTCTGGTCCAGGCTAACCTGGAATTAACTATGTAGTCTCAGGGTGGTCTCGAACTCTCGGTGATCCTCCTACCTCTGCCTCCCAGGCGTTGGTGTGTGCCACCATGCCTGGCAAATAAAATATTTTTAAAGAAAAAAGCAAGAAACCCAGGCCCAGAAAACCAAACGTCACATGTTCTCTCTCATATGTGGATACTAGCTACAAATAACTGGACTTCTGTGTAAGTAGGAAGAAAACTCGGTACCACAGGCCAGTAAGCTAGAAAGGAGATATAAAGGGAATAGAAAGGGAGGAAGGGAGGGACTTAATAGGATGGTATTGTATATATGTAAGTAGAAGAACAGATTAATGGGAGTGAAATGAGGTCAGGGAAAGAGACTGAGTAAAGGAAAGGTGGAGGGAGGGCTAATCAAAATCTAAGAAGATATAAATAAGTCATATGGAAACCTACTTTTTTTGGACAATGGAACACACAGGAGCCATAGATTGTTAATAGAAAATTTTCAGTGCCAGGGATGGGATACCTTCCAGTGAGTTGTTGGCCAGAGAGGTCCCTGATGCCCCCCAAACATTACAAGCCATTGCCAAGGCACTATAGGTTTCCCACCAGGAATAGATGGGAAGACCCTATTGCTGAAGACTCCACATACTTGGGCTGCAAGGTCACTGAGAAACCCTGCTGGAACTGAGCTGACAACCTCCTCCATGTAGACCAGCTGACAGAGAGCTGGAAGAAGCCACACTACATGCAGTTCAATGGAAGAGAGAGAAATCATCAGTGAAGATACCCAACAGTAGACACTGCAAGCCTTATATTTGTCGGTCAGGCCAAATGAGCCAATGGGTGCAACAGTGGCACATCTGTTATGGGGGAAACCAACTGCCCTCTAATTTGACTTGAGGCCCGCTCCATGGAAAGGGAATACATCCCTGATACTGAAAACCTACAACAGGGGTAGTCATGAGCCCTAGGAGTGTAACATCTGCTGCTGTTTGGCTGAAAGTATATACTATGCTCACCAAACTACCCAGTAAGTATTTCTCTTAACATTCATAACCATATATTAATGACACTCTCACTTTTGGTAGAAAACCTTCTCTTTTCAGATGGCAGTGACCTTGGGATGACTCAGGAGGCACCATGGTGCTGAGAAGAAGTGACAGAGGAGTGCTCAGCACTGAAATATCTTAATCATAACTTCCATGGCTCAGGATCCATTGTGGAAGAGGTGGCGGAAAGAATGTAAGAGCCAAAGGAAGGGTAGGACTCCTTCCAACGTGCTCCTCCAGACACAAAATGGCCTGGCTATCCATGACCTCACAGTGCCTGACACTACTTACACAAGACCATCATAATAGGAAGAAAAGATGATGACATCAAAATAAAAGAGAGACTGATTGAGAGGGGGAGGGGATATGATGGAGAGTGGAGTTTCAAAGGGGAAAATGGGGGGAGGGAGGGAATTACCATGGGATATTGTTTCTAATTATGGAAGTTGTCAAAAAAATATTTAAAAAAAAAAGAAAGAAGGGAAGGAGGGAGTGAGGGAGGAAGGAAGGAAGGAAGGAAGGAAGGAAGGAAGGAAGAGGAGAAGGGGAAGTAAGGAAGGAGAAAGAAGAGAGAGGAAGGAAGGAAGGGAAGGAGGGAGAGAAAGAAAAAAAGAAGAGGAAGAAATGAATGTAGAGTTCATTCTGAGCCAGAGATTTTTCTAAAACCTCTCATTTAAAATTGTGTTATGGAAGCTGGAGAGATGGCTTAGTGGTTAAGGCACATGCCTGTAAAGTCTAAGGACCCAGGTTTGATTCTCCATGTCCCACGTAAGCCAGATACACATGGTGGCACATGCATCTGGAGTTTGTATGCAGTGGCTAGAGGCCCTGGTGTGCCCATTCTCACTCTCTCTCTCTGTCTCTCTCTTTCTCCCTCTCTCTGTTTCAAATAAATAAATAAATAAAATCTTAAAATTGTAAGAAAGAAAGAAAGAAAACAAGAAAGGGGTTGGAGAGATGGCTTAGCGGTTAAGATGCTTGCCTGCAAATACAAAGGACCCAGATTCAATTCCCCAGGTCCCACATGAGCCAAATGCACAAGGTGGCACATGTATCTGGAGTTTGTTTGCTGTGGCTAGAGGCCTCGAACTGGGGTCATTAGGCTTCACAGGCAAGTGTTTAACCACTAAGCCATCTCTCCAGCCCAAAATAAATTTTAAAGTAAGAAAAAAAATCAGATCACCCCAGAGGGCAAGTTACAGCCCCTATGGTAGGCTGGAAGGACAAGGCAGGCACTCCCATGGCCTCTGCACCAGAAGACTCCCAGAGGTGCAAGAAGCTATGCAGGGCCCAGGAGATGGCTGAGTCAGTCAAGTGCTTATGACATAAGCACAAGAACCTGCACCTACATAAATGCTGGGCAAGGCCTGGAGGGATGGCTTAGCGGTTAAGGTGCTTGCCTGCAAAGCCAAAGGATCCAGGTTCAATTCCCCAGGACCCACGTTAGCCAGATGCACAAAGTGGCACATGTGTTTGGAGTTCATTTGCAGTGGCTGGAGGCCTCGGCACAACCACTCTCCCCCCCTCTCTCTCCCCCCCGCCTTTCTCCGTCAAATAAATAAATAAATAAAAATAAAAATATTAAAAATAAATAAACAAATGCTGGGCAAGTGTGGCAGCCCACCTGTAACACCAGCACTTAGGAGGCAGAGACAGGAGGATCTCGGGGGTAAGCTGGCTGGCTAGGTTAGCTGAACTGGTGAGCTCTGGGCCCACTTGAGAGACCTTATCTCACATTTCTTCCACACTCCAAACAAAGAGCTCATATTTTCCTCTCAAGACAGCTAGTATCTGTGTGCCTTCCACCAAGGAGGTGTTTTGGTTATTTAGGCTGATCCAAACATTTTCTTAAAAATATTTTTAATGATTTATTTATCTATCTATTTATTTATTTATTTATTTATTTATTTATTTATTTATTTATTTATTTATTTATTTGAGAGAGAGAAAGCAAGGGTAGGGGAGAGACAGAGAGAAAGAATGGGTGTGCCAGAGCATCCAGCCACTTCAAGGGAACTCCAGATGCATGCGCCACCTTGTGCATCTGGCTTACCTGGGTCCTGGGGAATTGATCTGGGTCCTTTGGTTTTGCAGGCAAGCGCCTTAATGGCTAAGCCATCTCTCCAGCCCCTGACCCAAGTATTTTTTTATAACCCAGTGTTGCATGGCAAATTTCCTCCACATTGAAAGGTGTAAACAACTATTGCAAGCTTTATCAAAAGCAACTGATTGCTCAACCATGTTTATTGCTGCTCAATTTATAATAGCTGGGAAATGGAACCAGCCTAGATGTCCCTCAACTGATGAGTGGATAATGAAGATGCGGCACATTTATACAATGGAGTTCTACTCAGCGGTAAAGAAAAATGAAGTTATGAAATTTGCAGAAAAATGGATGGACCTGGAAAGGATTATACTAAGTGAGGTAACCCAGGCCCAGAAAGCCAAGCGTCACATGTTCTCTCTCATATGTGGATCCTAGCTACAGATGATTGGGCTTCTGCGTAAGAATGAAAATACTTAGTAGCAGAGGCCAGTAAGTTAAAAAGGAGACATAAAGGGAAGAGAAAGGAAGGGAGGAGGGTACTTAATAGGTTGATATTGTATATATGTAAGTACAATGATTGAGATGGGGAGGTAATATGATGGAGAATGGAATTTCAAAGGGGAAAGTGTGGGGGGGGAGGGAATTACCATGGTATTTTTTTATAATCATGGAAAATGCTAATAAAAAGTTAAAAAAAAAGAAAAAGCAAACAAAAAGATATATATGAGGGGGCTGGAGAGATGGCTCAGTGCTTAAGGTGCTTGCCTGCAAAGCCTACTGCCCTGGGTTTGATTCACCAGTGCCCACATTCTATTAAAAATGTTATTTAAAAAAAAAAAAAAAGCAACTGGAGCCAGGCGTGGTGGCACACACCTTTAATCCCAGCACTCGGGAGGCAGAGGTAGGAGGACTGCCATGAGTTCAAGGCCACCCTGTGAGACTACATAGTGAATTCCAGGTCAGCCTAGGCTAGAGCAAGACCCTTCCTCAAAAAAAAAAAAAAAAGCAGCTGGGCCAACTCACCAGAGAAGGTGTGGGGAGGGTCATCAGATACCCTCTAGCTGAGATTTAAGCACCCCCCCCCCCGTTATAACAATAGGATACAATAATGCACAAGATCTCGTGACCTGAGGTGTGGAAAGATAGAGTCTGTAGGAGGAAAAGATCTAGAAACAACCAGCTCCATTGAGGTGGTGTCTCTGGAGTCTCCATGCTCTCTAAGTAAGCCTTCACCCCTTGGCTGAGGGTGGAGCATCACAAGTAATCCCGTTAGAGCGAGTCCCACTGAAGGGCTGCTCTGCAGTCATACTCCTGGACAGGGACAAGGAACTTCTAGAAGCATCCACAGGGAAGTTGGCATTTAGGGTATGATGAGATTTCTCCATGGTGCAGCTGTTCTGGGGACCTGATGCTCTGTAAGTAAATCATTGTCCTGAGGCTGAGGGAAGAGCATCCAAACAGTAACATCTTTATTTATTTATTTTTCTCAATTTTTATTAACGTTTTCCATGATTATAAAAAGTATCCCATGGTAATACCCTCCCTCTCCCCCGCCCACACTTTCCCCTTTGAAATTCCATTATCCATCATATCCCCTCCCCATCTCAATCAGTCTCTCTTTTATTTTGATGTCAGGATCTTTTCCTCCTCTTATGAGGGTCTTGTGTAGGTAGTGTCAGGCACTATGAGGTCATGGATATCCAGGCCATTTTATGTCTGGAAGGAGCACGTTGTAAGGAGTCCTACCCTTCCTTTGGCTCTTCCAAGCAGCAACATTTTTAAACCGTTTTGATTTTTATTTATTATTTATTGAGAGAGAGAGAATGGGCGTGCCAGGTCCTCCAGCCACTGCAAACAAACTCCAGATGTGTGCATCCCCTGTGCATCCCCAAGGAGGAATTTTGATAAGATTTGCTTTGTGTCATAATATACGGTCTATTTTAGAGAATGTTCCATGTGATGCTGAAAAGAATGTCTGCAGCATTTGGGTGAAATATCCTATAGATATCTGTTAGGTCCATTTGTTTTATGACCTCATTTAATCCAGATGCATCTCTGTTTATTTTTTGCCAGGATGACCTGTCAATTGATGAGTGTGGGCTGTTGAAGTCACCCACCACCACTGTGTTTGGTGTAATCTGTGACCTCAGTTCTAATAGGGTTTGTTTGATGAAATTGGGAGCCCCCATGTTAGGTGCATATATGTTTAGGATTGTAATGTCCTCCTGTTGGAGTGTGCCTTTAATCAATATAAAGTGACCTTCCTTATCTTTCCTAACTAATGTTGGACTGAAGTCTACTTTGTCAGATATTAGGATAGCAACCCCTGCTTATTTTCTAGGCCCACTTGCTTGAAACACCATTTCCAACTTTTCATGCCAAGATAGTGTCCATTCTTTGTAGAAAGATGAGTTTCTTAGAGGCAACAAATTGAAAGATCCTACTTTTTAACACAGTCTGCAAACCTATGTCTTTTGGTTTGGGCATTGAGGCTGCTGATATTAAGAGTTATTATTGAGGGCTGGAGAGATGGCTTAGTGGTTAAGTGCTTGCCTGTGAAGCCTAAGGACCCCGGTTCGAGGCTCAGTCCCCCAGGTCCCACGTTAGCCAGATGCACAAGGGAGCGCACGCATCTGGAGTTCATTTGCAGTGGCTGCAGTCCTTAGGCTTCACAGGCAAGCGCTTAACCGCTAAGCCATCTCTCCAGCCCTTGAGTATGTTTTCTTTTTTTTTCCAGGTTCCTTATATGTTTGCTTTTCCTTCTCTTCAGCATGGAAGATCCTTTTCAAGATTCTGTAGAGCTGGTTTTGTCTTCAAATATTCCTTAGCCTGCTTTTGTTTTGTGGAATGCCCTTATTTCGCCATCTATTTGAATGGATTTCTTTGTAGGATAAAGTAATCTTGGTTGACAGTTGTTATCTTTCAGAACATCATTCCAAGCCCTTCTGGCTTTTAAAGTTTGTGTTGACTAATCTGCTGTTATCCTGATGAGCTTGCCTTTGTATGTGACTCGATTTTTCTAACTGCTTTCAATATATTTTCTTTCGTTTGTGTGTTTGGTAGTTTAATTATAACATGGCGAGGAGAGCTTCTTTCCAGGTTTTGTCTGCTTGGTGTTCTAAAGGCTTCCTGTATCTTCACTGGCTTCTCTTTCCCAATTTGGGGGAAGTTTTCTTCTATGATTTTGTTGAAAACACCTACTATGCCTTTGGAGTGAAATTCTTCTCCTTCTACTATGCCCTGAATTGTTATATTTGATCTTTTCTTTTATTTATTTATTTATTTAAGAGCAACAGACACAGAGAGAAAGACAGATAGAGGGAGAGAGAGAGAATGGGCGCGCCAGGGCTTCCAGCCTCTGCAAACGAACTCCAGATGCGTGCGCCCCCTTGTGCATCTGGCTAACGTGGGACCTGGGGAACCGAGCCTCGAACCGGGGTCCTTAGGCTTCACAGGCAAGTGCTTAACCGCTAAGCCATCTCTCCAGCCCTATTTGATCTTTTCATAGTGTCCTGAATATCTTGAAATTCCCATTCATACCTTCCCATTAGTTTGTCTTTCTCTTTGTTGGACTGTATTAGAACTGCTAGCTGGTCTTCTAGTTTCAAAGAGGAACTTTAACACAGGAATCTCCATCAGAGTGGCTGCTTTGGGGGGGGGCCCACATTCCTCTTTGTGCTCTGTGACCACCCCCCCATAAACTCATTGGTTTACCAAACTGGTATTGGTGTAACTATACTTGGCTCTGACATCTGAACCCTATTTGGGGTGAAGACATGTGTCCCAGGCTCCCCAGGGGAATCGTTTGCCCCGCAACACCCAGAGAGCTGTGTAGGCCCACAGGTTTTGGTACCTGACACCCCATGCATGGATATAGATCCCATTCAACTCCAGGACAAGAGGAAAGAGCTCATCAACATCATGTTGCCCTGGCCAAAGTCACAGCCGCAGTCACGCCTGACTTAGAATACTGTTTGTTCTTTCTGGTTTCCCCCAGGGCGGGAACAGCACAGGTCACGGACAGAGCACATGTGTAGGAGGAACAAGATGGGTTCGGTCTCCAGCACCCGGAACCGAACCAAAACAAACATTCTCCAAATCTCATATGTTTCCCCCTGCCACTGGGCCAAAACTCAACAGTAGATCTAACCCACTGGCTCCTCTCCCAGCCCCTGCACAAGGTTCTCCCCTAACTGGACAATCTGTATAAAAGCCCCCAGATGCCATTCTCCCTCTCTCTCTCTCTCCCTCTCTCTCTCTCCCTCTCTCTCTCTCTCTCTCTCTCTCTCTCTCTCTCTCTCTCTCTCTCTCTCTCTCTTCAACCCCCTTTCTGAAGTAAGGTGTGTATTCTCTCCATCTATCTCTGTTTCAGCTTCTCATCTGCCTCTCTCCCTACGCATGCACCTCTTTATCTCTGTCTCCCTTCTTACTCTCTCTCTCTCTCTTTTTCTCCCCTAGGGAAGGACTCGCTGTAGCTCAGGCTGACCTGGAATTCACTATGGAGTCTCAGGGGGGCCTTGAACTCACGATGATCCTCTTACCTCTACCTCCAGAGTTCTGGAATTAAAGGTGTATGCCACCACACCAGGCTTCCCTTCTCTTTCTCTCACTCTTTTCTCTCTCTCTCATCCTGCTTCCCACCTTAGACACAGCTTCCCCTGCTTTTCCTCCCCAATCCACCCTAGGATTTGCGCCACTTGCTCAGCTGGACCATGTCACAGCAGCTGCAATGGTGGCCACAGCTATGGTCTCCCCCACTCTCCCTGACCTGCCCTTCCCACCTTAACCCGGGCTGCTGGGAGTTGCTAATAAGTGAACTTAAGTGTGTACCCTAAAGAAAGTGTGTCTCAAGCTGGGCATGGCAGCACACGCCGTTAATCCCAGCACTCGAGAGGCAGAGGTAGAAGGATCACCATGAGTTCGAGGCCACCCTGAGACTCCATAGTGAATTCCAGGTCAGCCTGGGCTAGAATGAGAACCTACCTTGGGAAAAATAATAATAAAAGTGTTTCAGACCCTTTGTTTGAACCCTAACAAATAATGTTTGTGGGATTGCTAACAAAATGTGATGATGGTACAAGTGGGCTCCCAGCAGGTCTGACTCTGACTTCCCCGTTTACATTAGGTTTTGTTCAAGTTGTTCCTGAGAGTTCCACTAACGCATCCTTGGGATCATAAGATCTTGTTGCAGCCTCTACACAGCAAACTGATCCACTCCTCAAAGGTTCCTATGTGTAAGATTAAAAGCAAAATGTTTTCCCGGCATGGTGGCTCAAGTCTCTAATCCCAGCACCTGGAGGCAGAGGTAGGAGGAACGCTGTGAGTTTGAGGCCACCCTGAGACTACATACTGAATTCCAGGAAAGCCTAGGCTACACTGAGACCCTACCTTGAAAACAAACAAACAAAGTGCTAGAGAGATGGCTTAATGGTTAAGGTGCTTGCCTGCAAAGCCTAAGGACCCAAGTTCAGCTCCCCAGTGCCCAGGTAGAGCCAGATGCACAAGGTGGTGCATGTGTCTGGAGTTCGTCTGCAGTGGCTAGAAGCCCTGGCACACCCATTCTCTCTCTCTCTCTCTCTCTCCCTCCCTCTAATAAATAAATAATTATAAGGTAAGATACTTTATTTGGCTTAGCTTTGAATCTTTTTTGTTTTGTTTTGTTTTTCGAGGTCTCACTCTAGCCCAGGCTGACCTGGAATTCACTAGGTAGTCTCAGGGTGGCCTTGAACTCACAGCGATCCTCCTACCTCTGCCTCCCAAGTACTAGGATTAAAGGAGTGCGCCACCACGCCCGGCCTTAGCTTTGAATCTTGAAACAATGTTAACTAATCAAGTTCTGTATGCTACTGTGTAACTTGATGTGAAATTTAATAGGTACAAAAAGGACATTAGTGGCAAATAATTCTCCTCCTGCCCTTCATATCACATTTTCACTCTCTGAAGGCAGCCACTGTTTTTAGTATCTTTTGCATCGTCTGGGATATCTACTTGAGAGGTAAATTTTCTATGTTTTATATATATATATATAAAATTGTGATGATGTGCTCCTATTTAAAACTCATCTACTACTATATATTAGTGTTTCAGCTAGACGAAGAGGTGCATTCCTGTAATCCCAGCACTTAGGAGATAGAGGCAGGTGGGTTGTTGCAAGTTGTAGGCCAGTTTAGTCTACATAGAAAGTTCCAGGTCAGCCACCATGGCTATTTAGCAAGACCCTGCCAAAAAGAAAGAAAGGGAGAGAAAAGTTTCAGCCTTCCTTTTAGTTAGATGTGTGTGTGTGTGTGTGTGTGTGTGTGTGTGTAAGTGTTATCTATACAATGACTTTGTGCTTAAAAATATCATTTTTACTGTTTGATCAATGTTCACTGTGACATTTAAGCACAGAAACATGTAAAAAAATCTCAAAAAAAAAAAAAATTAAGCTCTAAGCCTGGCAGGTGGCGCACACCTTTAATCCCAGCACTCGGGAGGCAGAGGTAAGAGGATCAACGTGAGTTCAAAGCCACCCTGAGACTCCATAGTAAATTCCAGGTCAGCCTGGGCTAAAGTGAGACCCTACCTCAAAACAAAACAAAACAAAAAATCTCAGTGGGTTCCATACGCTTGAATAGTTGCTTAAAAAGTGGAAACTTTATTTTATTTTATTTTATTTTTTAAATTTATTTATTTATTTGACAGCAACAGAGAAAGAGACAGAGAGAATGGGTACGCCAGAACCTCCAGCCACTGCAAACGAACTCCAGACGCGTGTGCCCCCTTGTGCATCTGGCTAATGTGGGTCTTGGGGAAACGAGCCTCGAACCGGGGTCCTTAGGCTTCACCGGCAAGCGCTTAACCGCTAAGCCATCTCTCCAGCCTGAAACTTTATTTTAAAATGTTCTCCATACATAGGTAAAATTGAGTTACCAATATTTATTGACCATGAATAGATTTGTGGGACTTTTCTTTTTTTAATTTTTATTAGCATTTTCCATGAGATTTGTGGGACTTTTCTAAAAGTCTCTATTCATTTTCTATTGCTACATACCAAATGACCACAAACAGCAGTGTAAAAACATGTATTTATTATCTCACAGTTACTGTAGTTCAAGAATCTAGGAAAGGGCTGGAGAGATGGCTTAGCAGTTAAGGCATTTGCCTGCAAAGCCAAAGGACCCAGGTTCAATTCCCCAGTATCCATGTAAGCCAGATGCACAAGGGGGTGCACACGTCTGGAGTTCATTTGCAGTGGCTGTAGGCCCTGCCACATTCATTCTTTCTCTCTTCTCTCTCTTCTGTCAAATAAATAAATAAAATAAAATATTGTGGGCTGGAGAGATGGCTTAGCGGTTAAGCGCTTGCCTGTGAAGCCTAAGGACCCCGGTTCGAGGCTCGGTTCCCCAGGTCCCACGTTAGCCAGATGCACAAGGGGGCGCACGCATCTGGAGTTCGTTTGCAGAGGCTGGAAGCCCTGGCACACCCATTCTCTCTCTCTCCCTCTATCTGTCTTTCTCTCTGTGTCTGTCGCTCTCAAATAAATAAATAAAAAATTTAAAAAAAAAAACAACAATATTGTTTAAAAAGAGTCTAAGCAAGTTTACCTGGGTCTTCTGCTTGGGATCTCATAAGACTGAAGTCACAGTGTTTAGCAGGCTGGTTTTTTTTGTTGTTGTTGTTGTTTGTTTTTGGGGTTTTTTGTTGTTTTTTTAATGAGATGGGGTCTCACCCTAACCTAGGCTGACATGGAATTCACTATGCAGCCTCAGGATGGCCTTGAACTCACAGAGATCCTCCTACTTCTGCTTCTGGCATTAAGGGTGTGTGTGTGTGTGTTTGTAAGAGAGAGAGAGAATGGGTGCACAAGAGCCTCTAACCACTGCGAACGAACTCCAGGTACATGCGCCACCGTGTGCATCTGGCTTTACATGGGTATTGAATTCAGGTTGTTAGGCTTTGCAGGCAAGTGCTTTGACAGCTGAGCCATCTTTCCAGCGCTGAAGGCTGTGTTTTGATCTGGAGACTGGACTGGGAAGGAATCTGCATTCAAGTTCATTTCCCTGCAGCCCTGAGAGTAAGCGCCTTCATGTTCATCGTCAGCTGACAGCCACCTGTAAGCCCCTGAGGCCATTCCCAGTTTTCTGCTGCGTGGCTGTCCCCCTTGGTGGCTTCCTTCCTCAAGGTTGGCAGGACAACTCTAGCTCTTGTCCCCTAAGAGTCTCGTAGGACAAAGCAATCATGGAAGTGGTGACATCTATCGCCTGGCAATATTCTGTTGGTGAGAAGTAAGTCACAAGCCCTATCTGCTCTGGTGATCATTTTTAAGTCTGTCTACGACACATGCTTTATGTCATCAAGATTTCTCCTTGAGATACAAATAATAGATTTAGCAGAAAATGACACAGGGGGTTCATGAGCGTTTTACACCAAGTTATAAAGGCTGAGTACATTGCTTCGCTCTTTTTACTTCAAGTACAGGCTATGTCAGAACTTCAAAAATAAATATAGTGAAAGCCGGGCGTGGTGGCGCACACCTTTAATCCCAGCACTCGGGAGGCAGAGGTAGGAGGATCACCGTGAGTTCAAGACCACCCTGAGACTCCATAGTGAATTTCAGGTCAGTCTGGGCTACAGTGAGACCTTATCTTGAAAAACCAAATCAAAAAAGAGGGGGGTGTTCCCTGGTGGCTCATGGGAGACAGATAGAGGACAGTGCTGGGGAGAACAAGGATACATCAATATGTCAAGAAGAGAGCTGTCTACCAGGAGACGGGTCACCTCCACCTCATCTGCCCGGGCCCAGAAGTCATTACAGAGGAAGAGGTGACGGAATACTGCTCTCACCACCAGCCTGAAAACCAGTTTCAGGAAAATGGTGACAGACACTGTGGCCACTCAAACCTCATAAAAACAGAGATCCAGAGTCCACAGAGAAAGCACCACTGAGTCAGGTTTCTATCTTGCTTGCCAAAGCTCAGGGATGAGGGGGCGGAAAGATTGTAATAGCCTCAGGGTGGGCGGGAATACTCTGAGACACGGTGTTTCTCCCATCCCTGAAGACACTGACTGAAGCCTCTTGGTCCCCACAATGAATACCAATAACCCCACCAAAGACCCTCAGCAAAATTGGGGCATGGGGGAAGGGGTCTATGTGTGTAGCTTTTTTATGCAAAAAGTCAATAAATAAAAAATTTAAGAAATATATAAAAATAGAAAAAAATAAAAACCATTCCCTTTTTCTTATTTTTTTAACCTCTGTACAAATAAAGTGACTTCGTTTACTTTTTTCACTTAAAACAAAAGAGGGCTGGAGGGATGGCTCAGCCTTTAAGGCATTACCCTGCAAAGCCAAAGGACCCAGATTCAATTTCCCAGGACCCACATAAGCCAGATGCACAAGGTGACACATGGTGAAGCATGCTTCTAGAGTTTGTTTGCAGTGGCTAGAGGCCTTGGTGTGCCCATTCTCTCTCTCTCTCTCTGTCTCTAATAAATGAATAAAAATAAATAAAATTTTAAAAAAAGAATGGCAGGAGAGATGACTTAGTGGTTAAGGCACTTGCCTGCAAAGCCTAATGACCCAAGTTCGATTCCTCAGGGTCCACGTGTAAGGCAGATGCACAAGGTAGCACATGCATCTGGAGTTCCTTTGCACTGGCTAGAGAATCTGCAGTGCCCATTATCTTTCTCTCTCTCAAATAAATAAATAAATAAATAAAATATTAAGAAATCTGGGTGTGGTGGTGGAACGCCTTTAATCCCAGCACTGGGGAGGCAGAGATAGGAGGATCACTGTGGGTTCGAGGCCACCCAGAGATGACATAGTGAATACCAGGTCAGCCTGAGCTACAGTGAAACCCTACCTCAAGAAAAAAAAAAAAAAAAGAAAGAAAGAAAGGAAGAAATTAAAAAGAAGAAATCAGTTTTTGCAGGCATCTAGCATTAACCTCAGCTCTTCCCCTTAGAAAGGAAATTTCTTTCTTTTTTAATTTTATTTTTATTTATTTATTAGAGACAGAGAGAAGGAGAGTGTGTGTGAATGGGCATGTGAGGGCCTCTAGCCACTGCAAAATGAACTCCAGATGCATGTGCATCTGGCTTATATGGGACCTGGAGACTCGAACCTGGGTCCTTAGGCTTCACAGGCATGTGCCTTAACTGCTAAGCCATCTCTCCAGCCCAGGAAATTTCTTCATCTTGCTGTACCCTTCCATCCGCAGATCCCACCGGATGCAGTCCCCTTTTCCTTTGAAACACCTTATCTCCATCTCTTTTTAGCTCAGTGCTGTTGTTTGGACATCATGGATCAACTTTGAAAACTTGTGTTGAAATTCGGTCCCCAGTGTAGCCATCTTGAGAGAGGTTGATAGGATGTGAGAAGGGTCACTGCCTTTCCTGAAAGGCCGGGTTAATTCTCATGGAAGCGAGTGGGTGTTCAGTATCATGGGACTACTCAATTTACTGGAAGAGCACGTCACTCCTCCCATTTTGTCTTTCCTGCATAGCCTACTTGCCTTCTGACCCCCACTACGTATGGCAGATGTGGGCATCCAATCTTGGCCTTCCAAGATCCAGAAATGTAAGCTAGCCAACCCTCCTGTATGAATCACCCATTCGGTAGTACTTTGTTATAGCAACAGAAAATGGACGAAAATTCTAAGGATTTGTTCACGTCCAGGTCATTACTGTCAAGTTACCTCCTTATGTGCTTGAAGTGGACTTTTTTTTTTTTTTTTCCAAGGTAGAGTCTCACTCTAGCCCAGGCTGATCTGGAATTCACTATGTAGCTTCAGGCTGGCCTCGAACTCACAGCGATCCTCCTACCTCTGCTGGGATTAAAGGTGTGAGCCACCACGTCAGGCGACATTTCTGTTCTTACTGCCTGCTCAGCATCTAAATGGTCGCCTGTGCTTGGGGCATCCTCATCACATGAAGCAGAGTACCTCCTCCCCCAAAAGGTGAAAAGTAAGATCTGGGGTGTCGTTCAGTGGTAAAGTACCTGCCTGGCATGCGTGAGACCACGGGTTTCGGTCCTTAGCACTGCACACAGCAAGAAGCCTTAGCTGTTAAGATGCTTGGCTGCGAAGCCCAAGGACTCACGTTTGATTCCCCAGTGCCCACATGAGCCACATGCACGAGGTGGCGTATGTGTCTGGAATTCACTTGCAGTGGCCAGAGGCCCTGGTATGCCCATTCTTTCTCTCTCTTTCATAAATAAATAAATAAATATGTAAAAAAAAAATTGGGCTGAAGAGATGGCTTAGTGGTGAAGGTGCTTGCCCGCAAAGCCAAAGGACCCAGGTTCAATTCTCCAGGACCCACATACACCAGATGCACAAAGGGGCACATGTGTCTAGAGTTCTTTCACAGTGGCTGGAGGCCCTGGCGCTCCCATTCTCTCTCTCTTTCTCTCTCTGCCTCTTTCCCTCTCTCAAATAAATTAAAAAATTAATAAATAAAATAAAATTTATTTTTTTTAAAAAAGCCAAGTAGTTGTTTCTGAAGTCCAAGTCCATAGCAGGCAGGATACTACAATGCAGCCTAGACTGCAGTAGGCAGCTGCTCTCATCGCAGAGAAGGTAAGGAGCAGATCGCAGGGCACCCCACTGTAGAGGGGGCAGAAACAGCAGCTCCTGCTTTGAAGGCATCAGTGTCGGGTCCAGAGCAGAACCAGCACCCAGCGAGGGGGTGAGGGGTGGATGTCCACTCCAGGAGTAAAACTCCGAGCAGGCAACGGTGTTGTGATCGTGGGATCAGCAGCGCAACTTAAATGATTATTTTTTTATTTATTTTGTTTATGAGAGAGAGGGTGAGAGAGACAGAAAGACAGAGAGAGAGAGAATTGGCCCTCCAGGGCCTCTAACCACTGCAGTCGAACTCCAGACACATGCGCCATCTTATGTGCATGCATTACGTTGGGCATCTGGCTTACGTGGGTTCTGGGGAGCCGAACCTGGGTCCTTCTGCTTCCCAGGCAAGATCCTTATCTGTGGAGACATCTCTCCAGCTCCACTAGTACAGGTTTTTTTCATTTTGAGACAGGGTCTCATGTAGCTCAGGTTGGCCTCAAATTTATTATGTAGCTGGGGATGGCCTTGAACTCTGGAACCTCCTGTTTCTACCTCCTTTTTTCTTTAAATATATTTTATTTGTTTATTTTTATTTATTTGTTTGAGAGGAAGAAAGAGGCAGATAGAGAGAGAATGGGCATTCCAGGGCCTTTAGCCACTGAAAACAAATTCCAGATGTATGCGCCACCTTGTGCATCTGGCTTTGCTGGCAAGCACCTTAACCACTAAGCAATCTCTTCAGCCCTATTTATTTATTTATTTATTTTAAAATATTTATTTATTTGAGAGAGACATTTACTGGGAAATTAAACCTGGGCCATCAGGCTTTGCAAGCAAGCACCTTTTACCATTGAGCAATCTCTCCAGCCCCATTTCTGCTTTTTAAATGCTAGGACTGTACCATAATACCCAATTTGTTCAGTGCTAGTGATAAAACCAAGGGCCTCATGAATTCCAGACAGGTACACTAGTAACTGAGCTGCTCCCTTCCATCCCCAATCTACATCTTTTGAAGGTATTGTTCTAACTTCCAAGCCTGGCTCTGGCTCTTGTAGAGATTTCATCCACTATCAAATGCCATCATAATACATTATAAGCCAGGTGTGGTGGTACACATCTTTAATCCCAGCACTCGGAAGCAGGAAGAGGATCACTGTGAGTTTGAGGCCACCCTGAGACTACATAGTTAATTCCAGGTCAACCTGGGCTAGAGTGAGACCCTACTTTGAAAAACCAAAAAAAGAAAAAGAAAAGAAAGAAGAAGAAGAAATAATAATATATTATAAAAGTTTGGGGGGATTGGGCTGGAAAGATGGTTCAGTGGTTAAAGATACTTGCTTGCAAAGCCTGATGGCCCAGGTTCAATTCCCCAGTACTCATGGAAAGCCAGATGCACAAGGTGTGACATGTGTCTGGAATTCATTTGCAGTGGCAGGAGGGCCAAGTGTGTTCATTCACATTCTCTCCCTCTCTCTCCTTGCAAATAAATAATTTAAAAAAAATTTTTTTTTAAAGAAAGCATTTAAAAAGCTGGGCATGGTAGTACACACCTTTAATCCCAGCACTTGGGAGGCAGAGGTAGGAGGATTACCATGAGTTCGAGGCCACCCTGAGACTACATAGTGAATTCCAGGTCAGCCTGAGCTAGAGTGAAACCCTACCTTGAAAAATAAGAAAGCATCTAAAAATTGATTTTTTTTTCTTTTACTAAGAACCCTTTAGCTCCCCTCCACACCCGCCTACACCAGACTCACTATAATTTAGTCACTTACTCCTCTGTTACAACTAACTGTCAAGCCTTTGATCTGCTATTCATCGAGAAGCTGGCTGAAAATAAATACAACTCCGAACTCATTTTCTCACCTATAATAAACCGAGAGTCAGGCACCAGTTAAGTGAGACCACACTATGAATGATCTCCTAATAGGAAAGAAACTCTCGCATCACAAAGAGAGACGCTGGGACGATGACTCAGTGGAAGAACGCTTGCTTAGCACGCACTAAACCCTGCATTCAACCCTGGCACCATAAACACACAAACAAAAAAGGTGCCTGCTGTTGGGCATTTGGCCCAGGCCTGGGTGTGGTGATGCACATCTGCAATCCCAGCACTTGGGAAACTAAGGCAGGAGGCCTGTGAGTTTCAGGTCTACATAGAGAGTTCCATGGCATCCTATATAGCAAGACCGTGTCTCAAAAAGAGGAGAAAGATGGAAAGAAGGAAGTGAAGTGGGGGGGGAGGACACATGCCTTTAATCCCAGCACTCCGGAGGCAGAGGCAGGAGGATCACTGTGAGTCTCAGGCCAGCCTGGGACTAGAGAGTAAGTTCCAGGTCAGCCTGGACTAGAGCAAGAGCCTCCCTCGAAAATAAATAAATAAATAAAAATTTTTAAAAAAGAATGTTCCTCTGGGCTTGGTGGCGCACGCCTTTAATCCCAGCACTCGGGAGGCAGAGGTAGGAGGATCGCTGAGAGTTCGAGGCCACCCTGAGACTACAGAGTGAATTCCAGGTCAGCCTGAGCTAGAGTAAGACCCTACCTCGAAAAACCAAAAAAGAAAAGCAAAACAACAACAACAAAAAGAATGTTCCCCATTGCCATGGTGGCACACATCTATAAGTCCAGAACTCAGGAAGCTGAGGCAGAATGATTATGCATTGGAGGTCAGCTACCCCATGAGATCTTGTTTTGGAAAAAAAAAACCACTCAAATGTTTCATGAAACGTGCCAGTGTGGCCCCTAGCCCGTGTGTTAGTGTTTGCTGCATGTGGAAATACACACAGCAAGAACACACAGTAAGTCCTTTAGTCCTCTGAGCAATTCCATATGGTAAAAGTTATTTGACAGATTTAAGAAAAAAAGCCGACAGGGTCCATTGCGGAAGAGGTGGAGGAAAGAATGTAAGAGCCAAAGGAAGGGTAGGACTCCTTCCAACGTGCTCCTCCAGACACACAATGGCCTGGATATCCATGACCTCACAGTGCCTGACACTACCTACACAAGACCCTCATAATAAGAAAAAAGGGGGCTAGAGAGATGGCTTAGCGGTTAAGCGCTTGCCTGTGAAGCCTAAGGACCCCGGTTCGAGGCTCGGTTCCCCAGGTCCCACGTTAGCCAGATGCACAAGGGGGCGCACGCGTCTGGAGTTCGTTTGCAGAGGCTGGAGGCCCTGGTGCGCCCATTCTCTCTCTCTCCCTCTATCTGTCTTTCTCTCTGTGTCTGTCACTCTCAAATAAATAAATAAAATTTTAAAAAAATACTAAAAAAAAAAAAAGAAAGAAAAGAAAAAAGGATCATGACACCAAAATAAAAGACTGATTGAGAGGGGAAGGGGATATGATGGAGAATGGAGTTTCAAAGGGGAAAGGAAGGGAATGACCATGGGTTATTGTCTACAATTATGGAAGTTGTCAATAAAAAATAAATAAATAAAAGAAGAAAAAAGAAAATGAGCCAAATGTGGCGGTGCAATCCCTTTACTAGACTTGGGAGGCAGAGGTAGAAGGATCACTGTGAGCTCAAAGCCAGCCTGATACTACATAGTGAATTCTAGGTAGAGCAAGACCCTACCTTGAAAAAAACCAAACAGAAAAAGACAAAGATCTGGGCGTGGTATGGGTAGGCTGAGGTAGGAGATTGCCATGAGCTTTGAGGTTAGCCTGGGCTACAGAGTGTGTTTCAGGCCAGCCCCGACTCTGGAGTCGTTCTCTGTCTGGGGTGGGCAGGAGGAGGGAGAGGAAACTGAGAACCTGAGATTCAATTTAAGCCACTGACTTATTCTAGACATTAATCACCAACAAGCTTCAAAGCCAAAGGAACTGTTCACATCTAGCTCATCCCATTTCTCTAGCCAGTGGCAGAGCATTCAGTTACTGTCTTACCTACGGCTGACAACGATTAATCGACCAGTTCAAAATAGTTAGTGGAGGGCTGGGCAGAGGCCTCGGTGGTTTAAAGGCACTTGATTACCAACCCTGCGTACAATCCCCAACACCCAAGGAAAGCCAGCCACAGTGCCTTCCTGCAATCCCAGCTCCTATGGCAATGGGAGGTGGAGCCAGGAGATTCCTGAAGCTGAGTCTGGCCTTCTCAGAAGCAAAACATTAACAAGAGCGCCTCCCTTTCAAAGGTGGAAGGAGAGGACTCAAACCTGAGGTTGCCCTTTGACCTACTCAGACACACACCCCACACCAAAAATAAACAGTGGAGAGGATATTCAGTGTTACACACACACACACACACACCATATACACAGAAAAATAGCTAGAGGAGAGGATAGTATTCAATGTTATACACATAAACAGTGGAGAGGATATTCAGTGTTACACACACACACACACACACCATATACACAGAAAAACAGCTAGTGGAGAGGATAGTATTCAACGTTATACACATAAATAGTGGAGAGGATATTCAGTGTTACACACACATACACACACCACATACACACGAAAAATAGCTAGTGGAGAGGATAGTATTCAACGTTACACACATAAATAGTGGAGGGTATACTCAACGTTTTACACACACACACACGCACACATACACACACCATACACACTAAAAATAGCTAGTAGAGAAGATAGTATTCAATGTTCCCAGCCACACGCGCGCGCGCGCGCGCACACACACACACACACACACACACACACACACGACATATGTCTGAGGTGGAAGATATACTAATTCGGGCTGGAGAGATGGCTTAGCGGTTAAGCGCTTGCCTGTGAAGCCTAAGGACCCCGGTTCGAGGCTCGGTTCCCCAGGTCCCACGTTAGCCAGATGCACAAGGGGGCGCACGCGTCTGGAGTTCGTTTGCACTGGCTGGAAGCCCTGGCGCGCCCATTCTCTCTCTCCCTCTATCTGTCTTTCTCTCTGTGTCTGTCGCTCTCAAATAAATAAATAAATAAAATAAATAAATAAATAAATAAAGATATACTAATTCCCCTGATCTGATCATTACGGATTGTAGACATGTATTGAAATCTCACACAATATCCCATAAATATACACATACACATTCACTAAGTGCTGATTAAAATGAGCACCGCGGGCTGGAGAGATGGCTTAGCGGTTAAGTGCTTGCCTGTGAAGCCTAAGGACCCCGGTTCGAGGCTCAGTTCCCCAGGTCCCACGTTAGCCAGATGCACAAGGGGGCGCACGCGTCTGGAGTTCGTTTGCAGAAGCTGGAAGCCCTGGCGCGCCCATTCTCTCTCTCTCCCTCTATCTGTCTTTCTCTGTGTCTGTCGCTCTCAAATAAATAAATAAATAAATAAATAAATAAAATAAAATAAAATAAAATAAAATAAAATGAGCACCGTATGTGATGCAATGCCAATCCGGTGACATTTCTCACCATCTCAGGGAGTACCTTCCTAGGGTCCCGTTTCTCTTGCCACCCTGGTTTTTAAAGTACCCTCTGGCTTTTGTCATGGTGCCCATGCACAAGCCCCGGAGACCCAGCTTCACAAACGGTCGGTCTCCTGTGTGCCCTCCACCGGGATCAGCCTGGATTTCTCCACAGCTCTAGAAGCAATCAACCCACACGCGATCGAATCTACTTTCTTGATAATTTCTTTTTTAAAGTTTTATCTTTATTTATTTGAGGAAGAGAGAAATAGGCAGGTAGAGACAGAGAGAGAGAGAGCATGGGCTCAGCAGGGCCTCCGGCTGCTGCAAACGAACTCCAGATGTGTGCACTTACATGAGTCCTGGGGGATCAAACCGGGGTGCTTTGGTTTTGTAGGCAAGCGCCTTAACCTCTAAGCCATCTCTCCAGCCCCAAATCCTACTTTCTTATGCTGACCTTTTCGAGTCCTTCATTGAAGACCCTAAGCTACTTGAAAAGACCCCCAGAGGCAGCCCGGGGCGTGGCGGTGCACACGCCTTGAATGCTCAGCTCTGGAGAGAGACCGAGGTGAAGGAGGCTGGCCGTGAGTTCGAGGCCAGCCTGAGACTACACAGTGAACTGCAGGTCAGCCTGGGCTAGATGCATAGAGAGAACTGAAAAGTCTAGTACGAGCTGCCCTGAGTCCATTCTCAAGGATCATTCCGCTCTTTGGCTGATGGTCTCGGATTGGGGTGGGGGGGGGGGGCGCTAGGATTCACTCGGGTCAGCGTGCACGAAAACTTGCCGAAGCTAGACAACCCCCCCAACCCACCCCACCCCACCCCACGCGCCTCTGCTTTCCCGTCCCGCCTCCAGCCAGCCGCCCGCGTGCGGTCAGTAAGCCCGAGACCCGGGAGGGCGGGGGAGGGGGGGACGGAAGAGGGACGGAGTCGGTCAAGGTCACCGGGGCCGGCGGCCTCCGGTGAACCCTGCGGGCGCACAGCGCGATCTCGTGTCTCCTCGGCTCCCCGCGCGCCCTCGGGCCACGCTTACACACACCCCCGAACCCCGGGTCCCGGTGACCTCCTCTCCCCGATCCGCCCCTATCCCGGGAGCCCCGGAGGAAGCGCGATCGTCTGGAAGGTTCCCGAGTGTCCGGCGGGGGAGGGGAGGCGCCCAGGAGGTGTGGGCGGAGCCGGCGGGCAGGGCGGGGGGCCACGCCTCCCTGCCGGAGGGGGGAGAGGAGGAGGAGGAGGAGAGGGAGGAGGAGGAGGAGAGAGAGGAGGAGAGGGAGGAGGAGGACCGCTCGCCTCGCCCGCTGGGCGGAAGCAGTCGGTGGAGGAGCCGTGGAGAGAGTCCGGGAGGACACCGAGGGGCGCCCCCTGCGGTCATCCCCTCCTCCCGACCAGCCGTCCCCGGAGAGGTGTCCCCCCCACCCTTCTCTCCCCGGTCCCCGGAGCTCGGGTGCACGCACGCACCCCCGGAGATCCCCTTCTCCAGCCCCGGGTGGCTCGTGCCGCGCCTCGGCATGGACCTGCGGCTACTCTCCCGGGACCTGTCCCTCTACCTGGAGCACCAGGTGCGGGTGGGTTTCTTCGGCTCCGGGGTGGGCTTGTCCCTCATCCTGGGCTTCAGCGTGGCGTACGCCTGCTACTACCTGAGCAGCATCGCCAAGGTGAGCCGGCGATGGGGGTGGCTTGCAGGAGGGAATGGCTTGGCTTAGGGTGGCGGGGCGGAGAGGTGGGGGGAACGGTGCCTCACCCCCAAGGATGGGTGTTTATTGTTTTATTTATTTACTTTATTTTATTGGTGTGTGGGGGGGGTGGACTTCCCATCACATGCCTGATCCTGTGCCCAAGCTGCAGCTGCCGGGTCCACTGTTGGCACGGCGCTGCATTTGGGAGGATGATACGCGCGCGGTCACCTATCCTCCCCTTCCCCCGGGGTGGGTGGGCAGGATTGCCCTCCACCACCGTGCAAGACTTGTTGTGATCGTAACTCTTTTGCCCGGGAGATGCCAGGAGTGTTAGAGGCAGGGCGTGGGGGGGGGGGGGTGAGGGATGATGGAACTGGGGGAACAGCTACCAGCGCAAGCCCACGCAGTCGCTGGGTGTCCTGCTTGATGGATTGGCTGAAACTTTGTCCTGGACCGTCCTTCACCGCTGCTCGGTTCTCCCTCCAGAAACCCCAGTTAGTGACCGGAGGGGAGAGTTTCAGCCGCTTCCTCCAGGATCACTGTCCCGTGGTGACAGAAACCTATTACCCCACTGTGTGGTGCTGGGAGAGCCGGGGACAGACGCTGCTCAGACCCTTCATCACGTCCAAGCCCCCCGTGCGGTACAGAAAGTAAGTTCACGTCCACCTTCGGAAATTTAATCTTCCAACTCCACAGCTTTCTGTCTGCACCCCCCCCGCCCCCCCCACACACACCCCCAACCCAGGTCTAGGTTTTAATAGAAGCTCTGGTTTAGTAAGTATATGGACCCGAAAAGGGGGAAAGGAAATAAAGAGATGCTCCGTTATCTCCTTGGGTTGCAGGAAAACATTCAGATATTCATCTCCCACGCACAGTGCAAATGGCTTATATACACCTAGAACCCGAGAAGTGCTCCAGGTTACTATCTTTCCGGTCTGTCATACATATGTCCTTGAGGACCTAGCCCCTTTGGTGAGATGCGCAAATTGTACTGATTATATCACAGCCACTCTTGACGCCAGGGTGAGACAAATGTGCGTCCCTCAGGTTTTGTGCTGCTCCTGTAAAAGGGCTTCCTAATGACAAGCAAGTGTGTTCTTTGATGACAGTGTCCTTGAGGTGTTGGACATATGTCCTCAAAACATATCAGTAACCAGGAGATTTAAATGGTACTTCTTCTTAATTTTCCTGAGTCATCGAGTCTTACTGGAGTTCTTTTGTTGTCTGAAACTAGCTGTCAGGAAATCCTGTTAAGTTCATGTATACTACGTGCTTTGTCATGAAAGACAGTGACATAAATAGGTCCCTGTGAGTGAATGCTGTAAAAAGTTATTTCAAAGTGACCAAATAGTGTCACATTTATAAAAGTGAAAAAACTAACATCACAGCAGAACTGATAATACTTCATGAGTAAAACGTCTTTTGAATTGTTCCTTTCAGCGAACTTATTAAAACTGCCGACGGAGGACAGATTTCACTGGACTGGTTTGACAATGACAACAGCACATGTTATATGGAAGCCAGCACCAGACCCACTATCTTGTTGTTACCTGGCCTCACGGGGACGAGCAAGGAATCATACATCCTTCACATGATCCAGCTCAGTGAAGAATTAGGATACAGGTACCAGTGAAAGCGCTTTTCCCACTTTTCATTTAATCCCTACGAAAATACAAATATATATAGATAGATGCTTTAGGAATATATATTGCCTCTTATGTAGATGAAGCTGTTCCTTACATTATTATTTGCTGCTGCTTTTCCTTTTTCTAAAAATATTATTTATTTGAGAGAGAGAGAGAATGGGTGAGTGGGTGCACCAGGGCCTCTAACCACTGCATATGGATTCTATGTGCCACCTTGTGCATCTGGGTTACATGGGTACTAGGGAATCAAACCTGGGTCCTTAGGCTTTGCAGGCAAGTGCCTTAACCATTAAGGCACCTCTCCAGCCCCCTTTCCTCTCCTTTCCCCCCCCCCCAAAAAAGGTGCATAACTAAATCATTTCACGAGAAATGACATGTACTGTACAAGCCACTCAGCAAGCTTAGGTTGAATGAGCAAATGAAACTAGAATCACCCAGGATGCAGTAGACCCCACTGGAGAAAGTCACATGGAAAATAGCAGTGACCAGCTCCTGAGAGAGTGCACAGGGGTTCTCATGGCGCATTCTGTATTTGCGCCTTGGATTTGTTAATCTTGTTTCCCTGCCTTGCCTCCCAAGTGGCAAAATGATCCAGCATCCTTACTTTTTTGCCAAAGGCAATCTATGCCTCTTCTGTCCACTAGAGCTTGCAGGTGCACGTGGCTAGTGTCCAATTGATGCCACGGCATTTTTGAGGAACCATTATTCAGATTGGCCACCAAGTACAATTTAATTTTTCCAAGTGACTTAGCAGCTTTAAATTTCAGGTCCGGCTAGAATCCTATAGTTGGGTCATGATGAAAGGTGTTTGGTTTTGTTTTTCTTGTTTGTTTGTTTTTGGTTTTTCGAGGTAGGGTCTCACTCTAGCCCAGGCTGACCTGGAATTCCCTATGGAGTCTCAGGGTGGCCTCGAACTCATGGCGATCCTCCTACCTCTGCCTCCTGAGTGCTGGGATTAAAGACGTGCACCACCATACCTGGCAGGTGTGCGTGTGTGTGTGTGTACGCATGCGCACACGCCTTAGTCTTTTTTAGCTGATGGTAATTATTGTAATGGTACACTCTGTGACTTGTATTTAGAGTCATATCTTTTGTTCAACTTGAAACACTAGTTGATGTGGAAAAACTGAAGTTGTTTTATGTTACTAAAAGCATTTTGATAGAGAAAAGGAAGCCAGGTGTAGTGGTGCACGCCTTTTAATCTCAGCACTCAGGAGGCAGAGGAAGGAGGATCGCCATGAGTTCGAGGCCACCCTGAGACTACATAGGGAATTCCAGGTCAGCCTGGGCTAGAGCAAGAACCTACCTCAAAAAAAAAAAAAAAAAAAAGGAAATGACGTCAATGGTGAGTTCCATTTTGACAAGTTAACTCCAATCTTTTACAGATACAGCCTATTTTAAAAGCCCATGACGTCACATTCTCTCAAAACCTACGATAGAGTATTGCAGAATCATGGTTTGCAGAAATCTGCTAAGCAGTAGCAGGTGATCACTGTCATCCCACGTTAAAGCACCGTCTAGCTAGATATAAGGTTTCATGAAGCAGCTTTTCTTCTTGTGTGTGTGTGTGTGTATGTGTGTGTGCATGTTCCATTGGGGATGCATGTATGTGTGTATGCATTGTTCCTCAAGCACTGTCCACCTTTTTAAAAATATTTATTTATTTATAAAAATATTTATTTATTTATTTGAGAGAAACCAGACATGGTGGCACATGCCTTTAATCCCAGCACCCAGGAGGCAGAAATAGGAGGATCGCCTTGAGTTCGAGGCCACCCTGAGACTCATAGTGAATTCCAGGTCTGCCTGGGCTAGAGGGAGACCCCCTACCTCGAAAAACATCAAAACAAAACAAAACAAAAGCTTATTTGTGAGAGAGAGTGAGAGAAGCAGATAGAGAAGGAGAATGGACACACCAGGACCTCCAGCCACTGCAAACAAGCTCCAGAGGCATGCGCCACCATGTGCACCTGGTTTATGTGGGTACCGGGAAATCGAACCTGAGCCTTGGGTTTTGCAGGCAAGTGCCTTAACCTCTAAGCCATCTCTTTAGCCCATCCACCATTCTTTTGAGATAGTGTCTCTCGTTGCATGGAGCTCACAGTTTGTACTCACATGCTATTGAGCCCCAGGGATCTGCCTACCTTGTCTTCTCCAGTGTTTGGATTCTAAGCATGAGCCACCGTTCCTGGCCTCCCCCGGCCCCCGCCCTTAGGTTTTAGAGATTGAACTGAGGGCCTCATGCTGATAAAGCAAACGCTTTACTCATTGAACTATCTTCTCATTGCCTTTTCATTTCTCTCCCTCCCTCTTTCTTCCTTCCTTCATTTCCTCCTCTTTTCTTTCTCTTCCTCTCCCTCTCTTTCTTTGATTTAAAATTTTTTATTATTATTTATTTATTTATTTGAGAGCGACAGACAGAGAGAAAGACAGATAGAGGGAGGGAGAGAATGGGCGCGCCAGGGCTTCCAGCCTCTGCCAACGAACTCCAGACGTGTGCGCCCCCTTGTGCATCTGGCTAACGCGGGACCTGGGGAACCGAGTCTCGAACCGGGGTCCTTAGGCTTCACAGGCAAGTGCTTAACCGCTACGCCATCTCTCCAGCCCTGATTTTAAGTTTTATTTATTTGAGGCAGAAAAACAGAATGAATGAGGCAGACAGTGAGTGTGGACACACCAGGACTTCTTTCCACTGTGAATAAACTCCAAACACATGTGCCACTCTGTGCATCTGGCTCTACATGGATATTGGAGAATTGGACCTGGGTTGTTAGGCTTTGCAGACGTGTGCCTTTAATTGCCAAGCCATCTCTCCAGCCTCTTTCTTTCTTGTGAGATAGGGTATTATGTAGCTCAGGCTGGCCTCAAACTTGCTTCATAGCTGAGGATGACCTTGAACTTCTGATTCTTCTGCCTCTCCAAGTGCTGGGATTATAAGCAAGTGCCACCATACCAGGTGTATGGGGTCCTGGAGCTTGAACCCACACCTTTGTGCATGCTGAAAACAACCCCTCTACCAACTCTATCCCTGGCCTCTCATAAATCCTTCTGTAGTATTTAAATTGCTGATTCTGGATATGACCTGGCCTGTCTCCCAAAACTTGGAAACTGTTTTTAAAAACAGTGTAGCTGGCAGGGCGTGGTGGCGCACACACACCTTTAATCCTACCACTCGGGAGGCAGAGGTAGGAGGACCGCTGTGAGTTCGAGGCCACCCTGAGACTACACAGTGAATTCCAGGTCAGCCTGGGCTACAGTGAGACCCTACCTTGAAAAAAAAAAAAAAAGGTAACTGGGTTGGGGAGATAGCACAGTGGTTAAAGACACTTGCAACACCCGCCACTTTAGGTTTGATTTCCCAGTACACACATAATGTACGAAACGACCCACAGGTCATATTCATTCATTCCCTCTTTCTTCATAAATAAATAGAAATATTTAAAAATAAACAGAAACTTAGTTGATGGGGTCAGGGATGTAACCCCATGGAGAGCCCTTACCTAGTACATACAAGGCCCTGGGTTCAACTCCTAATACCACACACCCACAAAAAAACAACCTTGAGCTGGAGAAATGGCTTACTGGTTAAGCGCTTGCCTGTGAAGCCTAAGGATCCTGGTTCAAGGCTCGATTTCCCAGGACCCACGTTAGCCAGATGCACAAGGGGGCACATGCGTCCAGAGTTTGTTTGCGGTGGCTGGAGGCCCTGATGTACCCATTCTCTCTCTCTCTCTCTCCTCTTCTCTCTCTCTGTCTCTCTGCCTCTTTCTCTCTCTATCTGTCACTCTTAAATAAATAAATAAAAATAAAAAATTGTGTACTTGAGAGGCTATAAATGATGCTCAGTTATAGAGTGCATGCTTAATATGCGCAAGACCCAGGGGTTTGATTCTCAGCACCAGAAAACAAGAAACAAAAAAACAGTGTAACTGACAGCCGGTCGTGGTGGCGCAAGCCTTTAATCCCAGCACTCGGGAGGCAGAGGTAGGAGGATCGCCGTGAGTTCAAGGCCATCCTGAGACTACAGGGTGAATTCCAGGTCAGCCTGGGCTAGAGTGAGTCCCTACTTTGAAAAACCAAACAAACAATGTAGCTGAAACTCAAGGAGTAAACTGCTTTATCCCTGGTATTTTAGCTCCAGTGTTACCAGTATGCATGCCTAATAAACAGTGCGAGAACTTACTCCCAAACCTTCACTACCCCAGGCTTCAGAGTACTTGAAAGGTTCTCACTTTCCTATGGGTTAAAATTATCTCTCTTCTATTGATTCAGAAATTTTTCTTGAGGACGTATGATACAGGAAGGCTTGTACTGGGTTCTATGAAGAGATACAGAGTTTGAAAAATTGTCCTTGCTGGGCGTGATGGCGCATGTCTTTAATCCCAGCACTCGGGAGGCAGAGGTAGGAGGATCGCCATGAGTTCAAGGCCACCCTGAGACTACATAAGGAATTCCAGGTCAGCCTGGGCTAGAGCGAGACCCTACCTTGAAAAAAACAAAAAACAAACAAAAAGTTCAACAAAGGATAATAGGGATATATGATTTAATATTATTAAAGTTCAGAGGTTGAAAAATTGTACTTGTGAGAAGAAGCCCAGGCTAGATCAAGGCCAGCAGCTTGAAGACTAATCTTTTCAGGTTTACGGAGTTCTGATGGTGAATCAGACTGCCTTTGAAAGAAGTAGAATGGAGCCAGGCATGAGTGTGTTCATTTGGTGGCAGAGGGTCCTAAGAGCACCAAACAGAAGCTGCCACATCTGCAGAGGCCCGAACAGAGAATTCCTAGAGTAATCGCTTCTGCAGCATGCTACCTGCCATAGCTGGTCATGTGGCCGCTGTGGAGTCAGAGGAGGGACAGAGTCCTTGGCCCCTTGAGACAAAGACCTACGGAATGCTTTGGAGGTCTGGCACAGAGCACAGGTCATTTCAAAGACCACTGAAATACAGCATACCTTGGGAAGTTTGGCACGAGGCTGATTGAGTGTTTTATTTTGGGTGTGTATGCGCATGCCTGAGTGTGTGGACGTACATGTGTGCACAGGCCAAATGACAACATCGGGTGTCATTCCTCAGTAGCAGAATCTTTCACTGGCCTGAAGCTCACCAAGTAGGTTAGACTAAGTGGCCATTAAGTCCCAGGGATCCGTTTGTCTCGGTATCCCTATCACTGAGGGGACAAGGATGCACTATTGGCTTTTATAAATATATATTTTTTTATTTAATTTTTTGTTGATTTTTATTTGTTTACTTTGACAGTGACAGAGAGAGAGAAAGAGGCAGAGAGAGAAGAGAGAGAGAATGGGCGTGCCAGGGCCTCCAGCCACTGCAAACGAACTCCAGACACGTGTGCCCATTGTGCATCAGGCTAACGTGGGTTCTGGGGAATCGAGCCTCGAACCGGGCTCCTTAGGCTTCACAGGCAAGCGCTTAACTGCTAAGCCATCCCTCCAGCCCTATTTATATATTTATATATTTGAGAGGGGAGGGAGAGAAAGAGTCATATAAAGAGAATGGGCACACCAGGGCCTCCAGTCACTGCAAACGAACTCCAGACACATGTGCCCCCATGTGCATCTGGCTTATGTGGGTCCTGGGGAATCGAACCTGGGTCCTTAGGCTTCATAGGCAAGTGCCTTCCCTCCAGCCTACACCAGCACTAGGGAGGCAGAGGTAGGAGGATCGCCATGAGTGTGAGGCCACCTTGAGACTACATAATGAATTCCAGGTCAGCCTGGGCTAAAGTGAGACCCTACCTTGGAAACACACACACACACACACACACACACACACACACACACTAATGATTGATGAGATGGAAAGTAGGTCAAAGTTTGTGTCAGGTAATTACGAGCAAAGGTGTTCCTAACTGGGTCTAAGGTAAATGGAGTAAGCCAGGGAATGTGTGGCCTGCTCTGCTGTGGCCATCTTCATGGAGGAAGCAGTTGATGCAGAATAGTCTCTGCTCTTGGAGAGAGCCGAGAGGAAAAGATTGCTGAGACAGATAGGTTCTTCCAAATTTCATCAATCAGTTAAGCTTTCCGCTTCCTGGAAAGTGAGTAAACTAAGAAAGGAAAAGAAGCCAGGAGTAGGTTTACAGAGATAACAGCCTCATGGAAATCAGGTGCAAGATAAAGGCCATTTCCTCTAATAACTTACAACTGTCTGATTGATAAAGTTGTTGTTACAACAAATCTTATTCTTTTTACTTTTTTTTTTTTTTTTTTTTTTTTTTTTGAGGTAGGGTCTCGCTCTATCCCAGGCTGACCTGGAATTCACTATGTAGTCTCAGGCTGGCCTCGAACTCACGGAGATCCTCCTACCTTGCTGCTTTGTTTTTAAGACAGGGTCTCACATATAGCCTTAGGCTAGGTTAGAGCTCACTGTTTTGCCAATGCTAGCTTTTAAATCTCAGTTGTTCTGCCTCAGCCTCTCAAGTACAATCACAGAGCCTAGAGGGATGGCGTAGTGATTAAGACACTTGCCTGTGAAGGCTAAGAACTCAGGTTCGATTCTCCAGGTACCAAGTAAGCCGGATGCACATGGTGGCGCATGCATCTGGAGTTCATTTGCAGTGGCTAGAGGCCCTGGTGCACCCATTCTCACTCACTCACTCTCTCTCTCTCTCTCTTTCTTTCTCTCTGTCACTCACTCTGTCTGTAATAAATAAATAAATATAAATCAAGTATAATCACAGGCATATGATTGCAGGCATGCATCACTGTGTCGGTTTTCTAAAAAAAAAACAATACATGCTGGGGCTGGAGAGATGGCTTAGTGGTTAAGCACTTGCCTGTGAAGCCTAAGGACCCCAGTTCAAGGCTCAATTCCCCAGGACCCACGTTAGCCAGATGCATAAGGGAGCACACACGTCTGGAGTTCGTTTGCAGTGGCTGGAAGCCCTGGCGCGCCCATTCTCTCTCTCGCTCTCTGCCCCTTTCTCTCTCTCTCTCTCTCTCTCTCTCTCTCTCTCTCTCTCTCTCTCTCTGTCGCTCTCAAATAAATAAAAATAAACAAAACAAAAACAAATTTTTAAATACATGCTGGCCATGGTGGTGCATGCCTTTAATCCCAGCACTTGGGATGCTGAGGTAGGAGGGTTGCTGTTGAGTTTGATGTCAGCCTAAGACTATATAGTGGGTTCTAGGTCAGCCTGAGCTAGAGTGAGACCTTACCTCGAAATACCAACACACACACACACACACACACACACACACACACACACACACACACCCAGCACTGTGAAGATGGCTCAGGGGATAAAGTGCTCTCCACACAAATGTTAGTATCTCAGTGAAGATCCCTAGAACCAGTATCAGGCTCAACACCGTGATAGGCATCTGTAATCCCAGCATGCCTACAGTGCGAAGGGAAGCAGAGACAGAAGAATTTCCTGGAAGCCCTCAGACTGGCTATCCTGACATGGGCAGTGGAGAACAAGAGAGGTCACCTCAAATGAGGTGGAAGGTCAGGACCAGCACCCAAAAGTTATCCTCTGACCTCCACTCATGTGCCATGACACACTTGTGCACATACATGAACACACACACATACCAAAAAAAGAAAAGAAAAGAAAAGAAAGACTACTTGAGCTGGAGAGATGGCTCAGCAGTTAAAGGAGCTTGTTTACTTGGCAAGCCTGAAAGCTCATTGACCCAGGTTCTGTTCCCCAGGACCCACATAAATTCAGGCACACAAAATGGTGCATGTGTCTGGAGTTCATTTGCAGCGCAGGAAGCCCAGGTTCGCCCACACTCACTCTTTCTGTCTACCTCTTTCTCTATCTCTGTTGCTCTCGCTTTCTCACATAAATAAAATTAACATTAAAGTATATATTTGTTTAAATCTTCATTCACATACCTAAGGTCCCTCCTAGCCTATGAGTTTGGAGCCCAGCCTGGACAACAGAGCAAGATCCCCATTTGAAGGGGGGAAAAAGGCCTGTTTTCATAAATCTTTTTCCCTTTCTCTGAACTGATTTCCAGTGCTAAAACAAAAACATAGCCGGACATGGCAACGCGCACCTTTAACCCCAGCACTTAAGAGGCAGACATAGGAGGATCGTTGTGAGTTCAAGGCCAGCCTGGGACTACATAGTTCCAGATCAGCCTAGAATAGAGTGAGATCCTACTTTGGACAAAAAAAAAAAAAAATGCTTTTGAGCTGGAGAGATGGCTTAGCAGTTAAGGCGCTTGCCTGCAAAGCCAAAGGACCCAAGTTCGATTCTCCAGGACCCACATAAGCCAGATAGATGCACAAGGTAGGCATGTGTCTGGACTTTGCAATGTCTGAAGACCCTCATGTGCCCATTCTCCTTCCCTCTCTCTCTCTCTCTCTCTCTCTCTCTCTCCTTCTTTCTCTCACTCTCAAATAAATAAATAAAAATTTTAAAAATAAACAAGAAAACAGTAATTCTGACAAGCTCTGCAAGGCAGTGCCTTTAACTGCTGAGCCATCTTCCCAACCCCTAATTCTGACAATGTCTGAATCATCTTTACCTTGACCTTTTTTTTTTTTTAACCATTTATCATTATGCTTCACCCCCAATTAATACTAAAGAGTGACCCATCCAGAATTATCTAATAACAAGTTCATGGAGATCTAGGTTAGTCATTAAGTATTTTGGTACCGTGCAGTGTTGAGGACCTGTATTCCCAGGGGCACAGAGGCGAGCTGACTGAGTAGGCAGAAGGAGGAGTTATGCGAGACTCTGGAACAGAATTGGCTGCAACTGACAGAAAACTCCCAAGTAACAAAGACTGGTTTGTTGTTTCCTTTTGTTTTGTTTTGTGTTACCACATAGAGAAAGCACTGATCCCCCCCCCCCCTCGGCTCCCCGATGGTCTGCCAGGATCACGGCCGATTACGCGCTGCAGAGATTACCCACTGGCAGCAAAGATGCCAGTGTTAGCTAGAGTAAGACCCTGCCTCAGGGAAGAAAAAAAAAAGATGCCACTTTCTGTCTGAGAGACTCAAAGTGGGAGATGATATAAAAGTGGTTAAACTCTAACTTTTTTGCTTTCACATTTAGGGTTTGGGCCAGGGAATTTTTTTATATAAGACCAACCCCCAAATTTTAGGGGAGTGAGAGCCACAAATTTTATGTATTTTGATGATATTTCTGGCATCATTAGGGGGCCCTAAGGGTCGCCTGCGGACTCTGCCTAAGGGAAGAAGGATGAGGGAAGGAAAATTGAGGCACAAAAAACAACTTTGTGGAGGAGGGAGTTCTTAAAGTAGGGTCTCCCCCTAGCCCAGGCTGACCAGGAATTCACCATGTGTTTCTCAGGATGGCCTCGAACTCAGGGTGATCCTTCCACCTCTGCCTCTTGAGAGCTGGGATTAAAGGCATGCGCCACCACGCCCAGCAAAAGACTGAATTTTGACTCGCCCCCTTCCAACTGAAAGCACTATCTTAGAAATTATTTTAATTTAGCAAACAAACATTTTTACCTTGGTAACTCATTTGTTGTTGTTAAAAATGATGTGGTGGGATCTGGAGAGATGGTTTAGTGGTTAGGGCGTTTGTCTGCAAAGCCATAGGATCTGGGTTCAGCTCTCCAGGACCCACATAAGCCAGATGCACAAGGGGGCGCAAGCATCTGGAGTCCATTTGCAGTGGCTGGAGGCCCTGGTGCACCCATTCTCTCTCTCTCTCTCTCTCTTTTTGTCTACCTGTTTCTCTCTGTCTCTCTTAAATAAAAGAATATATTTAAAAAATAAGAAGATCAAGTGGGGAAAGGGAGGGCATTACCATGGGATATTGTTTACAATCATTACCATGGGATATTGTTTACAATCATGGTAGCTGTTAATAAAAAATGATGGAGCTGGGCGTGGTGGCGCACGCCTTTAATCCCAGCACTCGGGAGGCAGAGGTAGGGGGATCGCCGTGAGTTCGAGGCCACCCTGAGACTACATAGTAAATTCCAGATCAGCCTGAGCCAGAGTGAGACCCTACCTCAAAAAACCAAAATAAATAAATAAATAAAAGATGGAAGAGCAATAGAACAGGATAGCCAATGTGTGGCTCTGGCCACCACAGGTGAACGGACTCCACCACAGGCAAGAGCATAGGATCGTACAAGGGTCCACACACACACACACACACAAGCAAAAAAAAAAAATGCAATTTAAAACTGGGCGTGGCGGTGCACGTCTTTAATCCCAGTACTCGGGAAGCAGAGGTAGGAGGAGGATCGCCGTGAGTTCAGTGCCACCCTGAGACTGCATAGTGAATTCCAGGTCAACCTGAGCTAGAGTGAGACCCTACCTTGAAAAAAAAAAATTTTTTTTAAGTAATTTAAAAATGTTTAGGGGCTGAGTGATGGCTTAAGTGGTTGAGGCACCTGTCTGCAAAGCCTAAGGACGCAGGTTCCATTCCCCAGGATCCATGCCAGCCAGCTACACAAGGTGGCATGTGCGTCTGGAGTTAGTTTGCAGTGGCTGAAGGCCCTGGTAGACCCATTCTCTCTCTCTCTGACTCTCATTCTCTCTCAAATAAGTAAAATATTTTTAAAAACAATTAGGAATAAGCCAACTAATTGATTATTCATGAGATCAGTTAGATTAAGTTATGCATATTAGAAAGTGCTAAATGAAAAGCTTAGATTATTTATTGATATCCTGGGAAAAAAAATTATGGCAGATCTTGACAGGAGATCCCTTTCTCCAGAGAGCTCATTGTTTTAGATATTTCACTGTGAAATAATACGTCAGGCTGGGGCTACAGCTTAGTGGCTAATGTTTGCCTCAAGGCCCTGGGTTCTTTCCCAGCCCTGAAAAGAAAGAAAGAGAGGGAGGGAGGAAGGGAAGAAAAGAAAAGGAACCCTTAATCAACGAACTTTCAAGGACAGAGCTCTTTTTATCAGAGTTAGCATGCCCATAAGGGTGACTCTGTGTTCAGAACTCCCATCATCCTTGAGAAAAGAGACTAGAATGTTTCCAGCTTAGGTAGCTGGGACAGCACAGTGCGCTGGGAAAGGGACAAACCCTTCGTTCTTGAAACAGGTCTTCCGGGTTCGGATTCCAGCTGTCACACACTTCTAAGAACAGCTTAGTCTCCAGCAACTCAGTTTCCTCATTTATAGGAATACCTTACATCTTCCAGAATGTGAGGATTGCATATGATGCATCTGCAGAACATTGACTAGTCCCTAGCCAAGAATATACATTTAAGAGTATTATTGTGGGGCTGGAGAGATGGCTTAGCGGTTAAGCGCTTGCCTGTGAAGCCTAAGGACCCCGGTTCGAGGCTCGGTTCCCCAGGTCCCACGTTAGCCAGATGCACAAGGGGGCGCACGCGTCTGGAGTTCGTTTGCAGAGGCTGGAAGCCCTGGCGCGCCCATTCTCTCTCTTCCTCTATCTGTCTTTCTCTCTATGTCTGTCGCTCTCAAATAAATAAAAAAATTTAAAAAAAAGAGTATTATTGTGCCGGGCGTGGTGGCGCACGCCTTTAATCCCAACACTTGGGAGGCAGAGGTAGGAGGATCACCGTGAGTTCGAGACCACCCTGAGACTACATAATAAATTCCAGGTTAGCCTGGGCCAGAGTGAGACCCTACCTCAAAATTAAAAAAAAAAAAAAAAAAAAGTATTATCGGGGCTAGAGAGATGGCTTACTGGTTAAGGCGCTTGCCTGTAAAGCAAAAGGACCCAGGTTCGATTCCCCAGAACCCATGTAAGCCAGATGTACAGGTGGCACATACATCTGGAGTTCATTTGCAGTGCACCCATTCTTTCTCTCTCTCTCTCTTTATCTCTATCTCTTTCTCTCCTCTCTAACATAAATAAATTAAAAATAAATTCTTTTAAGTATCAAAAAAAATTAATGCCAGGTGTGGTGAGGCACGCCTTTAATCCCAGCACTTGGGAGACAGAGGTAGGGGGATCACTTTGAGTTCAAGGTCACCCTGAGACTACATAGTGAATTCCAGGTCAGCCTGGGCTAGAATGAGACCCGATCTCGGGGAAAAAAAAAAAAGTATTATTGAGCTAGAGAGATGATTCAGCAGTTAAGGTGCTTACCTGCAAAGCCTAATGATAATGACTCAGGTTCAGTTCCCCAGTACCCATGTAACAAAACCAGATGCATCTGGAGTTTGTTTACAGTAGGTGGAGGCTCTGGTGCATTTCCACCGCCCCCCCTTTCCCCTTGCAAATAAATAAATAAAAATGGAGTGATTCAGGGCTGTTGTGTGGCTTAGGGAAGAGCCTTAATATTCTAGGGTGACCAGATAGAAAGGAGGTACTGGCAGACCCTATTTCCAGAGAGAAACCGTTCTCAAAAGGCCTAGCTAGAGAGAATGCCTGGCTGGGCAGTGGGCAGACCAAGGAGGAGGAAGGAAATGCCTTGCTGAGGAGCGTGGCTGCTGTAGCCAGGTCTGTTTCGGAGCTCCTAGCCCTGTCTTGTGACTTGACTGTTCGCTATGAACACGATGCACGTGGAGCACTCAGCTAACTCAGCCAAGTGTTTAGACAGAATCTGTAAAGTATATCGGAGACCTGCCCTTGGATTCAAACGTCATCATGAGACCAGCAGAAAGCCACTAGAAAATATTTTAGGATCAGAGACGATGGGGTAGAAAAGGGAGATTCCAGGCAAGTGGCTTAAGAAGAGGTCAATTTAAAACAAATACATTTTATTTATTTATTTAAGAGAGAAAGAGAGAGGGAAAGAGGTAGAGAAAGGGAACGAGAGAGAGAATGGGCTCATCAGGTCCTTCAGCCACTGCAAACAAACTCCAGATGCATGCACCACCTTGTGCATCTGGCTTACGTGGGTCCTGGGGAATTGAACCAGGATCCTCTGGCTTTGTAGGAAAACACCTTAACCGCTAAGCCATCTCTCCAGCCCAAGGTCACTTTTGTTGTTGTTGTTTTATTTTTTTTAATTTTTTTGTTTATTTTTATTTATTTATTTGAGTGGGACAGACAGACCAAAAGAGAAAGAGGCAGGGAGAGAGAAAATGGGTGCATCAGGGCCTCCAGCCACCGCAAACAAACTGCAGACACGTGCGCCCCCTTGTGCATCTGGCTTACGTGGGTCCTGGGGAATCGAGCCTTGAACCGGGGTCCTTAGGCTTCACAGGCAAGCGCTTAACTGCTAAGCCTTCTCTCCAGCCCCAGTTGTTTTATTTTGAGGTAAGGTCACACTCCAGCCCGGGCTGACCTGGAATTCACTATGTAGTCTCAGGGTGGCCTTCAACTCACGATCCTCCTACCTCTGCCTCTCAAGTGCTGGGATTAAAGACATGTGCCACCGCATCTGGCTAAGAGATCACTTTGAAAAATAATTCTTGCTTTTTTTAATGTGTGTTTGTAGTAGGTGTGATAGGGTGTGGTACACGTGGGGGGTATGCACCTGTTTGTGCAGATGCTGTGCTCTGTTTGCACGCAGAGGAGGCTAGAGGAGAAAGTTGGGGTCTTCCTCCACTGATCATCTACTTCCCCTCAAGACGGAGTCTCTTCACTGACCCTAGAGCTTGCGGTTTCTTCACAAACTCCAGCAATTCTCAGACCTTCGCTCCCTACAGAACAGGGATTACAGATGTTTACATGAGGCCTAGGGATTGAGCCCAAGTGGTCTCCCAGGCCTCATGCTTGCATAGGAATGGACATTTTAAAAAGTGTGTGCGTGTTGGGCTGGAGAGATGGCTTAGCGGTTAAGCGCCTGCCTGTGAAGCCTAAGGACCCCGGTTCGAGGCTCGATTCCCCAGGACCCACGTTAGCCAGATGCACAATGGGGTGCACGCATCTGGAGTTTGTTTGCAGTGGCTGGAGGCCCTGGCGTGCCCATTCTATCTATCTTTGCCTCTTTCTCTCTGTCTGTCGCTCTAAAATAAATAAAATAACAACAACAAAAATTTTTTTAATTAAAAAAAATAGTGTGTGTGTGTGTGTGTGTGTGTACACAGGCAGTGTTCGGGTTGTTCCTCGCCCGTCCACCTCATGTGAAGCAGGGTTTCCCACTAGAGTCTCACTCTGCCGTCTTCCATCTGGGAATTTCTCCTGTCTCTGTTGACTTATGGTCGGCATCGGCAGCAGATGCCCACTGTGGCTTCCAGCTTTTCTATCTGGTGGTTGAGCTCCGGACCTCCAGGTTGAGCAGCAAGCCCTTTATCCACCCAGCCATCCCCCTAACCCATGCTATGGATATTTTTAAAATCTTTTTGTTTATTTTTACTTATTTATTTGAGAGTGACAGAGAGAGAATGGGCACCCCAGGGCCTCCAGCCAGGGCAAATGAACTCTAGACACGTGCGCCCCCTTGTGCATCTGGCTAACGTGGGTCCTGGGGAATCGAGCCTTGAACCGGGGTCCTTAGGCTTCACAGGCAAGTGCTTAACCGTCAAGCCATCTCTTCAGCCTGCTATGAATATTTTGATGGCTCCATTATAGTCTCTGGACTCCATTCCATTTTTCCTAAGGCGTTCTGATTTTTCTTTATTTGTCTTGTCAGGCAGATCATTTGAATTTGGCTATCATGCTTGGTCTCTTCCATGACAAGCAGTCATTAAAATCTCTTCTAAGAAGCTGGGTGTGGGGCTGGAGAGATGGCTTAGCGGTTAAGCGCTTGCCTGTGAAGCCTAAGGACCCCGGTTCGAGGCTCGGTTCCCCAGGACCCACGTTAGCCAGATGCACAAGGGGGCGCACGCGTCTGGAGTTCGTTTGCAGTGGCTGGAGGCCCTGGCACGCCCATTCTCTCCCTCCCTCCCTCCCTCCCTCCCTCTCTCTCTCTCTCTCTCTCTCTCTCTCTCTCTCTGTTGCTCTCAAATAAATAAATAAATAAATTTTTTAAAAAAATAATTCTATGCCTTCCGGGCATGGTGGCACACGCCTTTAATCCCAGCACTGGAGAAGCAGAGGTAGGAGGTAGGAGGATCACTGTGAGTTCGAGGCCACCCTTAGACTACATAGTGAATTCCAGGTCAGCCTGGGCTAGAGTGAGATCCTACCTTAAGAAACAAAACAAACAACAACAACAAAAAGAGAACTCTATGCCTATTCTGGGTCCTAACTGATTTTTCCTTCCTCACTTTCTGTCAGAGGCCCCTAAGTAGCCATGCTTCATATAAAAGACTTTATTTTGCACCCCACAGAACGTTTTCTATAGTCTTGCCTGTATCTTTATTCATATGGCTCACGACGTATAAGCTCCACGTTTTCCTCTTGCTGAAATCCTTAGCGTCTTTTCAGGGCTCAGCATAAGATTTATGCGCCTTTTCTGTGAAATCATTCCTAACCACTGCTGCCCATCCTGACCTCACTGGGCTTTACTATCCAGACCGTCCACTGGGCGTTGAATCCTGTATTATTACTGAGGCACATCACTTCATTGGCTGAAAGGAGAGTTCATAGCTTTCCGTCATAAGTAGAGAGAGGGTCATCTCCCTGAGGAACCTTGTTTTGTTGTGTTCCTCGACTACAGAGAAGTTGAGTTCAGTAGACATTTGGTTTAATGGAGTTTTGAATGAATGGGGCATTCTAATACGAATATTCACATGCAGTGCTTAAAACATGATCTGACAGCCACGTGTGGTGGTGCACGCCTGTGATGTCAGCACTTGGGAGGTGGATGCAGAAAGATCAGGAGTTCAAAGCCAGCCTTAGCTATATGAGACCTGTCTCCAAAAACCAAAAAACAAAAACAAAAAATAAAAAAACTTGATCCAGCATATAGTAAACATGGATACAGTATTATTATCATTATCTGAAATCAGTATAGTGACAGGAGCTGATTTCTGCAGGTTCCTCTCACTCTACCCTTTATTGTTTGTTTGTTTGTTTGTTTGTTTGAGAGTGACAGAGAGAGAAAGAGTGTGTGTGAGAGAGAGATAGAATGGGTGTGCCAGGGCCTCCAGCCACTGCAAACGAACTCCAGATGCATGCGCCCCCTTGTGCATCTGGCTAATGTGGGTCCTGGGGAATCAAGCCTCGAACCGGGATCCTTAGGCTTCACAGGCAAGCTCTTAACCACTAAGCCATCTCTCTAGCCCTCACTCTACCCTTTATTGATTGTTGTATCTATTGTGAGACTCAAAGATTTGGAGAATTATTAGAACTGGAAAAAATATTTACAAATATATTTACAAGGCTCTGGTGTGCCCATTCTCTTCTTCTCTAAATTAAATAAAATACCTTTTTGTTTGTTTCAAGGTAGGGTCTCACTCTAGCCCAGGCTGACCTGGAATTTACTATGGAGTCACAGCCTGGCCTCAAACTCACAGCGATCCTCTTATTCTTTGGGGCTAGAGTGAGACCCTTCCTTGAAAAACCAAAAATAAATTAATTAATAAGGCTGGAGAGACGGTTTAGCAGTTAAGATGCTTGCTTGCAAAGCCCATGGACCCAGGTTCAATTCCCCAAAACCCATGTAAACTAGATGCACTAGGTGGTGCGTGCATCTGGAGTTTGCAGTGGATACAGGCCCTGGTGCACCCATTCTCTCTCTAGCTGCCTCTTTGTCTCTCTCTCTCTTTCAAATAAATTAATAAAATGTTAAAATATATATGTTTGCCCATGTGTGTGTAATATGTACATCTTACATACATATGTATATATAATACATATATTTAATGGGAACTGGAAAATATTTAAGGCGGATAAAATATGTTCATCTTACATATTTAGAAATGAGGCCTAGAGGGGCTGGAGAGATGGCTTAGCAGTTAAGGCACTTGCCTGCAAAGCCAAAAGACCTCGGTTCAATTCTCCAGGACCCACGTAAGCCAGATGCACAAGGTGGCACATGCGTCTGTAGTTTGTTTGCAGTGGCTGGAGGCCCTGGCGTGCTTATTCTCTCTCCCTCTCTCTCCCTCTCTCTCTCTCTCTCTCTCCTTCTTCACTTGCTCTCTCAAGTAAATTAATTAAAAAATTTAAAAATGAAACCTAGAGCATTTCCTATTTTTATGTGTTTTAAAATTTATTGTTTATTTATGGGCAGAGAAAGAGAGAGAGAGAATGCGTGCATGAGGGCCTCCTGCCACTGCAAATGAACTCCAGACACATGTGCCTACTTGTGCGTCTGGCTTTACATGGGTACTGGGGAATCGAACCTGGGCTGTCAGGCTTTGCAAGCAAGTGCCCTTGACAGCTGAGCATCTCTCCAACCCACATGGACTATTTTTCTCTACTTCACACTGCTTTTTCTAGATGTCCAAACTCAGTCTGGTCCTATATGTGCAGTAGGAAAGAGCAGGTATGTTCTGGTAGACTCTGAACAGATTCAAAGCTATCAGACCCATTTCATAGCAGCCATGTTTCTCAACCAGTGGGTTGAGAAACCCTTGGAACCATCTAAAGACTTCTTCTTTTTTGCAGTGCTAGAGATTGAACCCGGGCCCTCACATATGCTAGTCTTTTCTTAAAAAAAAAAAAAAAAAATGGGGCTAAAGACATGGCTTAGTGGTTAAGGCGCTTTCCTGCAAAGCCAAAAGGACCTCAGTTCGATTCCCCATTACCCACGTAAGCCAGATGCACAACAAGGCGCATGCATCTGGAGTTTGTTTGCAGTAGCTAGAAGCCCTGTGTGCCCATTCTTTCTCTCTCCCCCTCTTTCTGTCTCTCAAATAAATAGATAAAAATATTTTTTAAATTTTTAATTAATTTATTTATTTTGAGAGAATAAGAGGCAAATAGAGGGAGAATAGGTGTGCCAGAGCCTCTAGACACTACAAATGAATTCCAGACACATGTGCCACCTTGTGCATCTGGCTTACATGGGTACTGGGGAATCGAACCTGGGTCGTCCTTAGGCAAAAGCCTTAACCGTTCAGCCATCTCTCCAGCCCACTAGTCCATTCTTTACGTGTGATCTGTATCCCCAGCCCTGGAAACATTTTTCATGGTGTCACTGAGGCAGGGTCCACCAGCTTCTGGTTAGTAGAGACAAGAGATGGCCGCTGTGCTTCCTAAGATGCGCAGAACAGCCCTCCCCCCAGAGAATTACTTGATCTGAAACATCAGCAGAGCTGAAGATGGAGAAACCCTGTGTTCCTGTTAGGAGTATCCCCTGTGCGTCCTGGTCTCTCGCTCTCCCTGAAAAGCCGTCAGTGTTCAGTGATGGGAATACTACCCTGGAGATCTTGTCCACTCCCTGGAACCTTCCAGGGTCCCGCCTGCAGATACTGTAGTCACAGTAAATTTCCAGACTCTTTGTTTTAAAATTTATTAATTTATTTATTTATTTTGATTTTTCGAGGTAGGGTCTCACTCTGGCCCAGGCTGACCTGGAATTTACTATATAGTCTCAGGGTGGCCTCGAACTCATGACGATCCTCCTACCTCTGCCTCCCGCGTGCTGGGATTAAAGGTGTGCACCACCATGCCTGGCTTCAAAACATTATTTATTAATATTTTTGTAGGGAATGAGAGAGACAGTTTTCTAAGATTTATTTTTATTTATTAGAGAAAGGGAGAGAGAGACAGAAGGGGTACATCAGAGCCTCTAGCCACTACCAACAAACTCCAGATGCATGTGTCACCATGTGCATCTGACTTACGTGGGACCTAGAGAATTGAACCTGGATCCTTAAGCTTCACAGGCAAACTCCTTAACCACTAAACCATCTCTCCAGCCCTTTTTTTGTTTTTCAAGGTAGGGTCTCACTCTAGCTCAGGCTGACCTGGAATTCCTCAGGGGGGCCTTAAACTCAGGGTGATCCTCCTGCTTCTGCCTCCCAAGTGCTGGGATTAAAGGCATGTACCACCACACCCGCTTTGAACCCGACTTTTTTTTATGGGTGCTGGAGATCCAAACTGAGGACCTCATGCTTGTGCAATGAGGCACTTTATGGATTGAAGCTATTTCCCCAGTCCTGTTTTCTTTGTTTTGGGAACAATCAAATAGTTAAAATATGTAGGGGAAAAAAAGTTTGCAGATCAGTTTTCCTTGTGTACACAACTGTTTAAAGCCATCTGGGATAAACTATCAAAATTGTTTGGAGAGAGCTATTAACAGCCTTCTCAATGCTCCTTAAGAGAATAGTTTTACAAGCAGCTCTTAAGCAAAGGGATTAAACATGGGAATCTGATATTCACCTCCTGGTGAATAGCTGCTCATTCTTCCTCATCCTTCTGCCCCACATGAAAACTAGAGTTTGAGATGGAGAGACGGCTCAGTGGTTAAAGGTTCTTGCTTGCCAAGCCTGACAGCCTGGGTTCGATTCCCCAGTACCCATGTAAAGCCAGACACACAAAGTAGTGTGTGTGTGTGTGTGTGTGTGTGTGTGTGTGTGTGTGTGTGTAGTTGGTTGAGGCCCTGGCACCCACCCCCTCAAATAATAAATAATCATAACCGGGCGTGGTGGCACACACCTTTAATCCCAGCACTGGGGAGGCAGAGGTAGGAGGATTGCTGAGAGTTTGAGGCCACCCTGAGACTACATAGTGAATTCCAGGTCAGCCTAGGCTATAAAGAAACCCTACTTTGAAAAACAAAACAACAAAAAAGGGCTGGAGAGATTGCTTAGTGGTTAAGGCACTTGCGTGCGAAGCCTAAGGACTCAGGTTCTATTCCCTAATACCCACATCAAGCCAGATACACAAGGTGGCGCATATATCTGGAGATTGTTTGCAATGGCTGGAGGCCCTGGCATGCCCATTCTCTCTCTCTCTCTCTCAAATAAACTAATAAAATATTTTTTTAATATTTAAAAATATATATATATATACAATGACAATTGCCAGAGAATATTGTCTGGAATAAGGATGGATGGAAAGGTCAGTTTGTCTTGTCCTCGCCCAAGAGAGCAGAGCTGTGATCCACTTTCCACAGTGGCCTTAGGCTGCAGCTCAGTGGAAGATTCCAGGTGTACTGGCTGCTTTTCCATGAGTTAGCACATCTGCCCTTTCTTCCCCTACCTGGCTGGCTTCGTGGCCTCTCAAAGTGGCAGTCACATGATGATACTTTGCTTCAGAAGCAATTTTTTTAAAAAAAAATAATGGATTCTTATCTGTTTTGGACCTCAAGGTGACAATTCCAGTGTGACTTAGGTGCTTATGCAAGTGAATGTAAGTGGCCAACTTAAATTTTATTTATAGCTAGTCTCTCTTGCCATTCTGTTAAGAAAAAAAAAAAAAAGATAAAAAGAGAGCCAGGTGTGGTTCAATGTGCCAATAGCCCTACCTGCTCAGGAGGCCAAGGGATGAGTCTGGGCAAATGTAAGTAAAATTTAAAATAAAAGAAGAGCAGGGCATGGTGGTACACGCCTTTAATCCCAGCAGAGCTAGAGGCAGAGGGAGGCCGATCACTGTGAATTCAAGGCCACCTGAGACTACATAGTGAACCTCCAGGTCAGTCTGAGCTAGAGTGAGACCCACCTCAGAACCCCCCCCCCAAAAAAAGTAATATTTCTAGATGAGTTTTTAACTGTTTTATTCCTTTTAGCTAGACCTCATAAGAATTGTCTAGACGGGCTGGAGGGATGGCTTAGTGGTTAAGACATTTGCCTGCAAAGACAAAGAACCCAGGTTCGATTCCCCAAGACCCATGTTAGCCAGATGTACAAGGGGGCACACGCGTCTAGACTTTGTTTGCAATGGCTAGAGTCCCTGGCGCACCCATTCTCTCTCTCTCTTTCCCTCCCTCTTTCTCTGTCAAATAAATAAATAATAAAAATTTTTAAAAATCCTCTAGATGTCATGTCACTGGTAGGAAAGGATTACTTTGCACAGATAGATCTAGAACTCCACCATCAATGGATGTGGTGTGTGTTGAAATCTGTAGGGCTGCCCTACCTCCGGGGAAAAAAAAAATCTGGACTCCCATGTTTGCTAAGATTTGAGAAACAAGAATGGGTTTTCTAGCATATAAATAGATCCTTGGTGCTATAAATACGTTAGGTAAAGGATATATTTGTAGCAAAAACCTTGAAATTTGACTTCAATTTACACTTGCTTTAATAATGCCTACCAGGGGCATATGTTTTTATGTCCAAGAAGTTATGAAATATCTACTCTTTTGGTAGTAAAATTAATGTCACTTCACGATAAATTTTCTTTCTTTCTTTCGAGGTAGGATCTCACTCTAGCCCAGGCTAACCTGGAACTCACTATGTAGTCTCAGGGCGGCCTCAAACTCACGGTGATCCTCCTACCTCTGCCTCCCCAGTGCTGGGGAGACCCTATCTCCAAAAGCCAAGGAGAAAAAAAATGTGTATAGAAATAACAAAATTTCTTTGCTCACTTTTAGGTGTGTGGTTTTTAATAACAGAGGAGTGGCAGGAGAAAATCTCTTGGTAAGTAAATTTAAATGACAAGTCTTAATTTGTGAAAGAATTATTTCCAATTTTATAATGAAAGGTATCTTCTTTTTATTTAAAATAACTGTTTATATTATCAATATAGGTTAATAGTATAAAACTAAACAGGAAAGAAAAAATGAAATTTCCATGATTCCAAAATTACACAACCATAGATATTCCCTTATTCTGTATTTATTTGGATAATATATGTGGATGTGTAGTATATTTCTATTTTCGTAACAATTAAGATTCTTGGAGCTGGGTATGGTGGCGCATACCTCTAATCCCAGCACTTGGGAGGCAGAGGTAGGAGGATCGCCGTGGGTTCAAGGCCACCCTAAGACTACATAGTGAATTCCAGGTCAGCCTGGGCCAGAGTGAGACCCTACCTTAAAAAAAAAAAAAAGACAGGGGCTGGAGAGATGGCTTAGTGGCTAAGGCATTTGCCTATAAAGCCAAAGGGTCCAGGTTCACTTCCCCAGGTACCCACATAAAGCCAGATGCACACGGAGGCACATGCATCTGGAGTTTGTTTGCAGTTACTGGAGGCCCTGGTACACCCATTCTTTCTCTCTCAAATAATTAAATACATTTTTTTAAAGTATTTTTATTTATTTATTTGAGAGTGACAGACACAGAGAGAAAGACACATAGAGGGAGAGAGAGAGAGTGGGCGCGCCAGGGCTTCCAGCCTCTGCAAACGAACTCCAGACATGTGCACCCCCTTGTGCATCTGGCTAACGTGGGACCAGGGGAACTGAGCCTCGAACCGGGGTCCTTAGGCTTCATAGGCAAGCGCTTAACCACTAAGCCATCTCTCCAGCCCTTAAATACATTTTTAAAACTAAATTTAATTTAAAAAAAAAAAAAAAAACGTGCTGGCACACACCTTTAACCCCAGCACTCAGGAGGCAGAGGTAGGAGGATCACCATGAGTTCGAGGCCAGTTTGAGACTACATAGGGAATTCCAGGTCAGCCTGGACTAGAGCGAAATTCTACCTCCCAAAAAAAAAAAGAAAAAAAATCCCACCAAAACAAAGGCCGGTGTGGTGGTGGCACACGCCTTTAATTCCAGCTCTCGGAAAGCAGATTGCTGTGAGTTTGAGGCCAGCCTGAGACTACATAGAGAATTCCAGATGAGCCTGGGCTCAAGTGAGACCCTACCTCAAAATAAATAAATAAATAAATAAAAATAAAAATAACCCAGAGAAATGTTTGTGAGATTACCAAAGCACATTCCTGGATGGGTCTGCTGGGGGAATCCTTTGAAACTAAGCAAAATCCTTCCTCACTTGTTTCTCAGGTATTTTATCACAAATTTGACTAATACACTAAAGTTTTCTTGAAGCTTTTTAAAAACTTTTTTTTTTTTTCAAGGTAGGGTCTCACTCTAGCTCAGGATGACCTGGAATTCACTGTGGAGTCTCAGGGTGGCCTCAAACTCATGTGATCCTCCTACTTCTGCCTCCCAAGTGCTGGGATTAAAGGTGTGCGCCACCACACCTGGCAAGCTTTTTGAAAATTTTTGTTGACAATTTTCTTATATAATTTATAACAGGGGCTGGAGAGATGGCTTAGCGGTTAAGGCATTGGCCTGCAAAGCCAAAGGATCCTGGTTTGATTTTCCAGGACCCACGTAAGCCAGATGCACAAGGGTGGGGCATGCATCTGGAGGTCGTTTGCAGTGGCTGTAGGCCCTGACATGCCCATTCTCTCTGTCTCTCTTTCTCTCTCTCTCTGCCTGTTTCTCTCTATCAAATAAATAAAATATAATTTATAATATATTTTTATCATCACTTTCCATTGTCTCCTATCTCATTACCTCTTCCACTGAGCCCTTTCTTCCCTCCAACCTACTGTCTGTAATATCTTTGTTGGTTTAAGACAGAGAGAGGCAGATAGAGAGCAGAGATGTGCCAGGGCCTCTAGCCACTGCAGACAAATTCCAGACTCATGCGCCACCTTGTACATCTGGTTTATTTGGGTACCTGGGTCCTTAGGCTTTGCAGGCAAGCGCCTTAACCACTAAGCCATATCTCCAACCCCTGACAGGTCTCATTTAATGCAGAGCATTTAACTGTTGCTTCTCCTCATCACTTTAATGAGTTTATTTATTGTATTTTATTCTGTTTTGGTTATTTGAAAGAGAGATAATATGAGAATAAAGGTGTACCAGAGCCTCTAGCTGCTTCGAATGAACTCCAGATAGATGCGTGGACCACCTTGTACATCTGGCTTGTGTGGGTACTGGGGAATCGAACCTGGGTCCTTAGGCTTCGCAGGCAAGCGCTTTAACCATTAAGCCTTTTCTTCCGCCCCGCTTTGATGAGTTTTGAGTCTGTCTGGCAGCTTTTCAAATTTTCAGCTCCTCACCACTTCAACAAGTTAAAGACAGTCCTTCCAGAATTGAGAGAAACTTTCTTGAAATTGTCACTAGAGAATGACATTAAGATTATAAATAGGGGCTGGAGAGATGGCTTAGCGGTTAAGCGCTTGCCTGTGATGCCTAAGGACCCCGGTTCGAGGCTCGGTTCCCCAGGTCCCACGTTAGCCAGATGCACAAGGGGGCGCACACGTCTGGAGTTCGTTTGCAGAGGCTGGAAGCCCTGGCGCGCCCATTCTCTCTCTCTCCCTCTATCTGTCTTTCTCTCTGTGTCTGTCGCTCTCAAATAAATAAATAAAAAATTTTAAAAAAAAGATTATAAATAGTTAAGTGCTGTGGTAATAAAAATGCAGTCATGTCACCAATGGCAAGGGTGCATGAGCACTTTCCAAGAAATCAGCTGTGTCCTGGGCTGACTGCGGCCCTGGGAAGAACCAAGATCAATAATGATTACCAAAGCCAAAGCTAGGAAGTGCTTCAGCTCTTACTCAGGAGCCTCAAATAAACAAGCTTGATGTCAAAGTTCACATTTCCTCATTTAGTCTAGCCCTGTAGGAATTCGCTGATGCTTTAAAGGGAAAGATTCGATGGCCGCTGTGGCCCTGGCCCAGCACATTGTTTTGGAACAGTTCCTGTTCGCCAGGTATTTATTTGCACACGCTTCCTGGACGTGAAGATGAGAAAAACACTGTCTGAGTATCTCAAAGCGATAGCAGGCCTCAAGCACGGTTCCTGCTTAGGGCCCATAAAGTAGACGGCGATCTGTCCACTGAACAAAGACGTGAGGCCATAGGGTAAGGAATGCACTCATCAATGAGACGTAACCCTGATCCGTAGCAGCTCAAGCCACAGTTTCAGGAGTCAAGGGAAGGGCACAAAGATAGATGTGAGCCCAGCCCAAGTGGAACTATGCCAAGATTTATTAAGGCCACAGAACACAAAGGGAAAAAAAGGTAAAAAGGTAACTGATTGACTGGGGAGGTTGAAAACTTTTTATAATCAGAGTGGCAAGTTTTTTTTTCTTTTTAACCTTTGAAAAAATATTTTATGGGCTGGAGAGATGGCTTCGTGGTTAAGGCACTTGCCTGTGAAGCTTAAGGACTCGGGTTCGATTCCCCAGGACCCATGTTAGCCACGTGCATAAGGGGGCACATGCATCTGCAGTTCATTTGCAGTGGCTGAAGGGCCCTGGGGCGCCTGTTCTGTCTCTCTCTTTCTCTCTTGTCTGTGTCTGTTTGCCTCTTTCCCTCTCTCACTCTCTCAAATAAATAAAATAAAATAAATAATAAACTGCATTAAGCCAGGCGTGGTGGTGCATGCCTTTAATCTCAGTGCTCAGGAGGCAGAGGTAAGAGGATCACTTGTGAGTCAAGGCCAACCTGAGACTACAGAGTGAATTCCAGATGAGGCTGGACTGGATTGAGACCCTACCTCGAAAACAAACAAAAAAGGCTGCATTGCTAGGGAGACAGTATTACAACCTCAGCTTCGTCCAAACACACAATCCACACTCCTCTGGGATGGAAGAAAAAGAAAAGAGAGGCACTGAAGCATGAGGAGCAACAATGCCACATGGGGGCTCAGTGGTTATGGTGTTTGCCTGTAAAGCCAAGGGACCTCGGTTCGATTCTCCAGGACCCACATAAGCCAGATGCACATGGGGCACATGTATCTGGAGTTCCTTTGCAGTGGCTGGAGGCCCTTGTGTGCCCATTCCTCTCTCTCTCAAATAAATAAATAAAATATATTTAAATTTAAAAATAAGGGCCACACAGGTTGCTTGTCCCTGAGTCTACCAGTACCTAATATCCCCTGACCCAATCAGCTGACAGAATCCAGGAGGTCTCCAGCCCTGGCTCCTACGCTGAGGCTAGGAAGAGCTCATGGTTGAATCCTCTTGTGATTGAAGTAGGCATTGTTTACCTGGTTCATAATAGTCAAACCAGTGAGGACAGGGCAGAGCACAGCCCGGTACCAGTCCCACCAGCGACAGTGGCAGTGAGTCAGAGTAAGCACTTGCCCAGTAGCAGGCCAGCAGGTAACCCACCAGCCCAGAAGGGGCACGGTAGAGTTTGAGCTTTGCCGGAGGCCATCGGGGCAGCAGCCTAGGGTAGAGCAGCCCAACCTCACCGGAGCCCTGTGGCCACGCCTGCCTCCGCCACGTGGCTGGATGTTCTTCAAGGAGGATGAAAAGACCACCCATACCCCTCCATGGAGATATTTGAAGTTCACGTGGGATAATGAATATGAAAATAGCTTTTTGACTTTGGAAAACCACATTTATTTTTCTCAGTGATCTGAAGGTTACAAATTCAAGGTCAAGAAGTAGACCAGGCAGGCTTCCACTGTGGTCTCTCCTTGGCTGGTCTGGTGCGTCTTCACAGGGTGGCACATCCCTTTTAGAGGATATTAGTCAGATTGGATAAGGGACCCACCCCACAGATGCATTTTATCTTAATAACCTCTGAGATCCTGGGGATTAAGGATTTAAGTACATCACCTGGGGGAGGGTCACTGAAAATGTATTTTTTTAAGTATATTTTTTCTGGTTTTTTGAGGTACAGTCTCGCTCTAGTCCAGGCTGACCAGGAATTTACTCTGTACTCTCAAGGTGACCTCAAACTCACAGCGATTCTCTACCTCTGTCTCCTGAGTGCCGGGATTAAAGGTGTGCACCACCACACCCAGCTTAAAAATATCTTTACTAACTAATTTGAAAACAGAAATAGAATGGATGTGCCAGGGTCTCTTGCTATTGCAAATGAACTCTTATTGCATGTGCCACTTTGTGCATCTGACTTTACATGGGTACTGGGGAATCAAACCCAGGCCAATCAGGCTTTGCAAGCAAGCACCTTTAACTGCTGAACCATCTCTCCAGCCCTTGAATATGAAATAAATTGTAAAATAAAGCACTTTACCATCCAAGACATAATTGTTATTGTATTAACCCATTAGATTATTAGAATCCATGAAGTACATATTTACTACTAATAAATCAACATGTGTTACCAATTTTAATATATTTCTTTTCTTAAGTATTAAAAAGATACAATTAGAGCCAGGCATGGTGGTGCACGCCTTTAATCCCAGCACTCGGGAGGCAGAGGTAGAGAATCGTTGTGAGTTTGAGGCCACCCTGAGACTACATAGTGAATTCCAGGTCAGCCTGGGCTAGAGTGAAACCCTACCTCAAAAAACCAAAAAAAAAAAAAAGTACAATTAGCTGGGTGTGGTGGCGCATGCCTTTAACCCCAGCACTCAGGAAGCAGAGGAAGGAGGATCACCATGAGTTTGAGGACACCCTGAGACTACATAGTGAATTTCAGGTCAGCCTGGGCTAGAGTGAGACCCTACCTTGAAAAAAAAAAATATATATAGTTACATTTTGGTCATTCAATAAAATACAATGTAGTTTGTTCTTCTAAAAGAACATAATTCTACTACAGTTTGGTCATCCAACAGCCTTAATTATTTCCAAAGTTGGATTACAAAACAAGATGCCAGTATCATCATCAAGAGCTAACTTACACTCAGATCTCTCTCTCTCTCTCTCTCTCTCTCTTTTTTCTGTCTTAGAGCTACGAACAATTTCTGTTTCAGGCTAGAAGATGTCTTATGTTTATTTATACTTCTCCTTGTTCCAGAAGGAATTTAATGTGGCTGAACCCCAGAGGAAGAAAGACCTTAGGGTAGGCATAAAAAAGATCAGAAGAATGAGTCAGCAAAGATCAAACAGGAAGGAGCAGTCTCTAACTGAAATTAACCCAGAAGAACTAGGAAAGGTGAAATGAAATTTAAGGTAAGCAGTTTTCCTAGGAGAGGGGAGAGAAGGAAGGAAGGAAGGAAGGAAGGAAGGAAGGAAGGAAGGAAGGAAGGAAGGAAGGAAGGAAGGAAGGAAGGAAGGAAGGAAGGAAGGAAGGAAGGAAGGAAGGAAGGAAGGAAGGAAGGAAGGGAAGGGAGAGAGAGAGAGAAGCTTACAAAAGTGAAGGCTTAATTGAAACATGTTAGAAATATACTGAGAATGTATCAGGACTGGTACAGCACCTGGTACCATGTCGTTCTCTTTTTCCCTTTAGTCACTGTGAGGATGAGGGACCGCCAAAGGGCTTCCCCTCCTGGAAATAAGAAGTCTGCACCCTGCCTTGCTGGGGCTGCTGGCTGTGAGAGACAGATAGCCCCATGAAGTAAATGCAGTAAAAAGCTGGGTGTGGTCTCAGAAGCCAGAGGCTGGTGGACTTGCTTTGACAGCGTTACGCTAGAAGGCGGCTTCAGCAGACCACAGGCGCACATTCCGCTCCTATGAATGAACGGCGTCCTCCGAACGGGCAGATGTGTGCCAGCAGAAAGTAGGCTGGTGGTGAGAGGCTTTCATTCGGGGATGATGAAAATGTTCTAAAACTGTGGTATGATGCACGCAGCATATCGCAAGCAGTTAAAAAGAGAAGCTCCTGGGCTGGGGAGAGATGGCTCAGTGGTTCAAAGCCCTTGGCTTGCAAATCCTGACTGCCCAGGTTCGATCCTTCAGTACCCATGTCAACCCAGAGAGATGTGTCCAGAGTTTTACAGAGGCAAGAAGCCCTGAAGGATGCATTTTCACTCTTGTGTCTGCCTCTATCTCTCAGTCTCTGTCTCAAATGAATAAATAAGTATTTTTAAATACCTTTTATTGACAGCTTCCATAATTGTAAACAATATCCCATGGTAATTCCCTCCCTCCCTTCCCCCACTTTCCCCTTTGAAACTCCATTCTCCATCAGATCCCCTCCCGTTCTCAATCAGTCTCTCTTTTATTTTGATGTCATGATCTTTTCTTCCTATTATGGTGGTCTTGTGTAGGTAGTGTCAGGCGCTGTGAGGTCATGGATATCCGGGCCATTTTCAAATAAACAAAAATTTTTTTGAAGTTTTTTATGTTTATTTATTTATTTGAAAGTGACAGATAAAGAGGCAGAGAGAGAGAGAATGGGCGCGCCAGGGCTTCCAGCCTCTGCAAACGAACTCCAGATGCGTGCGCCCCCTTGTGCATCTGGCTAACATGGGTCCTGGGGAATCGAGCCTCGAACCGGGGTCCTTAGGCTTCACAGGCAAGCGCTTAACTGCTAAGCCATCTCTCCAGCCCATCAAATAAACAAGTATTTTATTTTATTTATGTTTATTTATTTGAGAGCAACAGGCAGAGAGAGCGAGAATGGGCGTGCCAGGGCCTCCAGCCACTGTGAAGGAACTCCAGACACGTGCGCCCCCTTATGCATCTGGCTAACGTGGGTCCTGGGGAATCGAGCCTCGAACTGGGGTCCTTAGGCTTCACAAGCAAGCGCTTAACTGCTAAGCCATTTCTCCAGCCCATCAATTAAACAAGTATTTTAAAGGAGAGGGAGAGAGAAGCTTGGGAGTAGAATGTCTGCCTAGCATGCAGCCCTCAGCCCTGTGGAAATGGAGGAGGAAAATAAAAAAGCCCAAACACTTCAAGACCAAGCTGCTCAGAATGTAGTCTGGTGACTCACTTCCACTTATAGTTTGATGCTGGTCAGAGCTATCAAAGGACACAACGTGTCAGGAGGAAAAAGTGCAAGAGAGCTGTGGTACAACGTGACGCCTATGGTAACTCAAGGGGTGAATACTGGGAAATAGCCACGAACTTGGGAATTTAAGCAGGAGGAGAGTTTGAAGCCATCATAGCTTATATAGTGAGCTCTTGTCTCAAAAACTAAATAAATAAAAAATAAGAAAAGAAAATCAGGTGCGATGGTGTGCGCCTTTAGTCCCAGCACGTGGAAGACCGAGGTAGGAGGATTGCCATCGGGAGTTCGAGGCCACCCTGAGACTACATAGTGAACTCCAGGTCAGCCTGGACTAGAATGAGAGCCTACTTTGAAAAAACAAAAAGTAAAATAAAATTTAAAATTAGATTTTTTTGGGGGGGCGTGGTTGAGGTAGGGTCTCACTCTAGCTCAGGCTGACCTGGAATTCACTATGTAGTCTCAGGGTGGCCTTGAACTCACGGCGCTCCTCCTACCTCTGCCTCCCAAGTGCTGGGATTAAAGGCATGCACCTGCATGCCCAACTTTAAAAATTCAATTTTCAAAATATTTTTATTTATTTATTTCTGTGTGTGTGACTGAGAGAGAAATGTATGGGCATACCAGGGTCCCTTGCTACTGCAAATGAACATCAGGTACTTGCATCACTTTTTTCCATCTGGCTTTATGTGGGTGCTAGAGAATTGAACCTGGGCTAGGAGGCTTTGCAAGTAAGCACCTTTAACTGCTGAGTCATCTCTGCAGCCCTAGAAAGTAGATGTTAAGTGTGCTTACCACACACACACACACACACACACACACACACACACACACACACACAAACTATGTGAGACAATGGCTTTGCCCTTAGGATATATTTCAAAATATTCTCCTATTCTGCCAATGGTTACAATGGCTACTTATCAATTAAAAAATAAATATGGGGGCTGGAGAGATGGCTTAGCGGTTAAGCGCTTGCCTGTGAAGCCTATGGACCCCGGTTCGAGGCTCGGTTCCCCCAGGTCCCACGTTAGCCAGATGCACAAGGGGGCGCACGCGTCTGGATTGCCTTTGCAGAGGCTGGAAGCCCTGGCGCGCCCATTCTCTCTCTCTCCCTCTGTCTTTCTGTGTCTGTCGCTGTCAAATTAATAAATAAAAAAAATAAATAAATAAAAAATAAAAATTAAAAATAAATAAATAAATAAATAAATAAATAAATATGGAGCCGGGTGTGGTGGCACATGCCTTTAATTCCAGCAATTTGAAGGCAGGGGTAGGAGGATCGCTGTGAGTTCGAGGCCACCCTGAGACTACATAGTGAATTCCAGGTCAGCCCGGGTTAGAACAAGACCCTAACTCAAAAAAAGAAAGAAAAGAAAAGAAAAGAAATATGGAGCTATAGAGATGTTTTAACTGTTAAGGCGCTTGCCTGTGAACCCTAAGGACCTGAGATTGGCTCTCCAGATTCCATTTAAGCCAGACTCACAAGGTGATGCATGCTCAAGGTCGCACATGCACAGAAGGTGGTCCACACATCTGGAGTTCAATTACTGTGGCTAGAGGCCTTAGCATGCCAATTCTCTCTCATTACAAAAAAAAAAAAAAAAAAAAAAAGGCCAGTTTGTGGGGCTTGCCTCAAAAAACAAATGAAATATGGGGCCAGGCATATGATGCACACCTTTAATCCCAGCACTTGGAAGGCTGAGGCAGGAGGATTGCTGTGAGTTTGAAGTCAGCCTGAGACTTCATAGTGAGTTCCAGGTCAGGCCAGCCTGGGCCAGAGCAAGACTCTACCTACCTCCAAAAACAAAAGAACAATAAAATCCATCTAGTGACTTGAGCGAAGGCAAGTTTAGCTGGAGGGAGGGGTGAACGTTTTGGAATTCACTGTTGTATTGGGGACAGTGCCTCCTTTTAGGCCTCAGATCTCACAGAACCGCCTGGCACATGCTAAGTATTCAGACAACAGTAGTTAATTATTATGAGTTCTAAGACTTCTCAATTACTGAAGAACGAAGTACTCCGTTTCTTTCAGAAGAAAAAGACTTGGGCAAAGAAGTGCTGACAGGAGCACATTTGCCAACTGAACTGTGCCCCAGCTGGCATTGCCCTCGAGATCCTTGCTCCTCCTCCCTCAGGCTATCAAGTAGGTAGCCTCCTTCAGGTCTATATGCAAATCCTGGCATGGTGCTTCTGTTGTCCAGAGAGTGTTTTCCTTCTTTCCTTCTTTCTTTTTTCCTTCTTTCTTTCCATCTTTCTTTCTTTCCTTCTTTCTTTTTTCCTTCCTTCTTTTTCTTTCCTTCTCTCATTCTTTCTTTCCTTCTCTCACTCTTTCTTTCTTTCTTTCTTTCTTTCTTTCTTTCTTTCTTTCTTTCTTGTTTTTTGGTGTCTCCCCAACCCCCGCCCCGTAGGGTCTATCTCTCTAGCCCAGGCTAGCCTTGAACTCACAGCAGTCCTCCTGCCTTTACCTCCCGAATGCTGGGATTAAAGGCGTGTGCCACCACCTGATTTCCAGCTTGTTTCCAGCCAGTAGCGCCCTTATTCATTGCATTTACCAGGCTCAACTGGCCTGTGAGCTTCATAGTTCCCCTGACTCCATCTCCTCTCTCAGGTCTGGGTCTACATGGTGTCTGTGCATCTGAACTTGGGACATCAGGCTTGTGCCACAAGCGCGTCACTCACTGAGCCTTCTCCCTAATGCCTGGTTTTATCATTCTTGTCACTGTGGTCCCTTTCCACTCTTGGCTCAGCTTCCTTTGCCTCTATTCTCTTAGAGCAGTGGTTCTCAACCTTGGCTGCACATTAAGGTCCCCAGGAAGCTTTTGAAACATACTGATCCATGAGCTTCATCCCCCTAGAGACTCTGGGAGTTCTTGAGTCTGGGAGTCAGGTGTCTGGAATTTTTGTTTTTGTTTTGTGTGAATTTTTAAATTTCTATTTATTTATTTGAAAGAGAGAGGGAGAGAATGTGGGGGAGGGCGTGCCAAAGCCTCCAACCACTGCAAATGAACTTCAGATTCATGTGCCACCTTGTGCACCTGGCTTACGTGGGTCCTGGGGAATTGAACCTGGGTCCTTTGCCTTTGCAGGAAGATGACTTAACCACTAAGCCACCTCTCTAGCCCCTGAATGTATTTTTTTTAATATTTTAAATATTTTTTATTTATTTGCAAAGAGAAAGAGAAAATAAATATGAGTATGCCGGGGCTTCCTGTCACTGCACATAAGCTCCAGAAACGTGTCACTTTATGCATCTGGCTTTACATGAGTACTTGGGAATGGAAACCAGACCATCAGCCTTTGCAAACAAGCACTTTAACCACTAAGCTATCTCTCCAGCCCTTTTATTTTATTTTATTATTCATTATTTTGTTGTTGTTGCTTTTTGAGGCAGGGTCTCACTCTAGCCCAGGCTGATCTGGAACTCACTCAGTAACCTAGGCTAGCCTCAAATTCCTATCCATCAAGCTGGAGAGATGGCTTAGCGATTAAGGAGCTTGCCAGCAAAGCCAAACAACCCAGGTTCAATTCCCCAGTGCCCATGTAAAGCCAGAAGCACAAGGAGGCACATATGTCTGGAATTCGTTTGCAGTGATTGGAGGCCCTGGTGTGCCCATTCTCTCTATATATCTGCCTGTCTCTCTCTCTCTCTTTCTCAAACAAATAAATGAATAAACAAATAAAATGTAGACAAAATATTTTAAAAGGAACATTCCTGAGGCTGGAGAGATGGCTTAGTGGTTAAGGTGCTTGCCTGCAAAGCCTATGGATCCAGGTTCAATTCCCCAGAACCCACGTAAGCACAAGATGACACATGCATCTGGAGTTTGTTTACAATGGCTAGAAGCCCTGGTGTGCCCATCCTCTCCCTCCTCCAGCATCTCTCTCTAATAAGATATATACTTTTTTGTTTTGTTTTTGGTTTGGTTTTTTCAAGATAAGGTTTCACTCTATCCTCAAACTCACGTGCTCCTCCTACCCGTGCCTCTGCGTCCTGAGTGCTGGGATTAAAGGCATGTGCTACCACGCCTGGCTTTAAAAATATATTTTTAAAAAAGAAAAAAGTTAAAAAAAAAAAAACACTCTTACCCATCTTTCTACTTCAGCCTCCCAAGTGATGGGGTTAAAGGTGCACAACACCATGCCCGGCTTTTTATTATTTTTTTATTTTTATTTTTTTGGTTTTTCGAGGTAGGGTCTCATTCTAGTCCAGGCTGACCTGAAACTCACTATGTATTCTCAGGGTGGCCTCGAACTCACAGCGATCCTCCTACTTCTGCCTCCCAAGTGCTGGGATTAAAGGCGTGCGCCACCACGCCCAGCTTCCAGCTTTTTATTTTTAACATTATTCAATGTATGTCACATGTAGACAGGGTTAAAAGTCCCTGTGATGTGGCAGTCTCCCTGACCCAGGACTGTCACATGTGGCGCCATCCCCAGCCGTGGAAGAGGGTGAAATCTACCTTATCAGACTGAGGAGGTCTGGCTGACCTGCTTGGAGCATGAGCAGAACTAACTGCCTGTGCTGTGCGTGGGTCGGGGTCATCTGGAGAATCAGGAAAGTGGCACACAGGTCACCCTGGGCTCGGAGTTGACTAGGGTATTGCTCTGTTTCATAAAACCTTTGTTTCATGGTGTTTTGTTGTTGCTGCTGTTATTGTTGTGTTTTTTTTTTTTTCTTTTTTAATTTATTTTGAGAGAGAGAATGGACACGCCAGGACCTTCAGCTGCTGTGAATGAATTCCAGATGTGTGCGCCCCCTGGTGGCCCATGTGCAACATTGTGTGCTTGCGTCACTATGCGTCTGGCTACATGGGACCTGGCGATTAGCACGTGAGTTCTGGGCTGGAGAGCTTGCTCAGTGGTTAAGGTGCTTGCCTGCAAAAGCTAGCCACATAAAGCCAGAAACAAAAAGTGGTGCATGCATCTGGAGTTTGTTTGCAGTGGCTAGAAGCTTTGGTATGCCCATTCTCTCTTTCTATCTGCCTCTCTCTCTCAAATAAATAAATACATAAATAAAAGAAATTTTGTGGGTTTTTTTTTTTTTTTTTTTTTACAAGGCAGGGTTTTACTTTAGCCCAGGCTGACCTGGAATTCACTATGTAGTCTCAGGGTGGCCTCAGACTTATAGGGATCCTCCTACCTCTGCCTCCTGAGTGCTGGAATTAAAGGCATGCACCAGATGGAGAGATGACTTAGCAGTTAAAGTGTTAGCATGAGAAGCCTAAGGACTCAGGTTCAATTCCCCAGCACCCACATAAGCCAGATGCACAAGGTGGTGCATGCATCTGGAGTCCATATGCAGTGGCTGGAGGTCCTAGCAAACCCATTCTCTTTCTCTCTCTCTTTTCCTCTCCCTCCCCCCCTCTGCGTGTGTGTGTGTTTTCCCTCCCCCCCCCCTCTCTCTCTCTCCTATAAATTAAATAAATCTGGGCTGGAGAGATCACTTAGCAGTTAAGGCACTTGCCTGTGAAGCCTAAGGACCCAGGTTCAGTTCCCCAGTGCCTATGTAAACAAGAAGCACATGGCGGCACATGTGTCAGGGGTTTGCAGTGGCTAGAGGCCCTGGTGCATCCATTCTCTCTTTCTCTCAAATAAATAAATAAAAATAAAATATTTTTTAAAATATAAGTTCCTGATGATTACCAAGACATAACAAAAAATGTGAAATTTAGATGATTAAAAAAGAAGAAGAAAGAAACAGGCTGGAGAGATGGCTTAGTGGTTAAGCACTTGCCTATGAAGCCTAAGGACCCTGGTTCAAGGCTTGATTCTTCAGGACCCACTTGCAGTGGCTAGAGGCCCTGCTATGCCCATTCTCCCTCTCTATCTGCCTCTTTCTCTGTCTGTTGCTCTCAAATAAACAAATAAAAATAAAACCAAAAAAAGCACAAATGTTTCTTTTTCAGTTTTCATTTCACAGAGCAGAAAACTAAAATCTTAGGTGGCCTGACGTAGTATTAGATATAGTGGCAATTCCAGCCCCGCAGAGAACAGGATCCTATTACGGCTTCTCCCTCAGATTAACTCATCAGTCTCCTCCCAGAATAGCTGTCTATCTCGTGGAAGGCCAGTGCTTTACCAGAACTAGTGTGCTGATTGTAAATACATTTTTTTTTTTTTTTTTTGCCATTTTGTGACCTTTGGCAAATCATTGAACTTTGCTGGACTTCAATTTACTAATGTGAAAATAAGGAGCTGGGTGGTATCTATGGTCTTTCCTGGCACTAGGATTTTGTGAGCCTCCTAATTTTCTTTTTCAAGGTGGAGAGAGAATATGAGTAAGAATGAGTATGGGGGGGGGCAGCTGGAGAGATGGCTTAGCGGTTAAGGTGTTTGCATGCAAAGCCAAAAGACTCAGGTTCGATTCCCCATGACCCATGTAAGCCAGTTGCACAAGGTGGCACATGTATCTGGAGTTCGTTTGCGGTAGCTAGGAGCCCTGATACACCCATTCTCTCTCTCTCTCTCAAATAACTAAATAAAAATTAAGGGCTGGAGAGATGGCTTAGTGGTTAAGCACTTGCCTGTGAAGCCTAAGGACCCCAGTTCGAGGCTCAATTCCCCAGGACCCACGTTAGACGCAGCACAAGGGGACGCACGTGTCTGGAGTTCGTTTGCAGCAGCTAGAGGCCCTGGTGTGCCCATTCTTTCTCTCTATCTGCCTTTCTCTCTGTGTCTGTCACTCTCAATAAAATAAATAAATAAATAAATAAATAAATAAATAAATAAATAAATAAATGAAATTATTAAAAACAAAATTTTAAATAATGGGTCTGGGTTCTCCCACCAATGCAAATAAGCTGCAGACACATGCAACGTTATGTGGGAACTGGAGAATCAAACCAGGCTATCAGGCTTTGCCATCAAGCACAACTGCTCAGCCATCTCTCCAGCCCAGCCTGCTAATTTTCTAGAGGCCATTTTCCTTTCTCTCCCTTCCTTCCTACCCTCCTTCCATCTTTCCCTCCTTCCTTCCTCTCTCTTTCCCTCCTTTCTTCCTTTTTGGTCCTTTCTTTCTTTTTTTTTTTTTTTTTTTTTTGAGATAGGGTCTCACTCTAGCCCAGGATGATCTGGAATTCACTATGTAGTCTCAGGGTGGCCTTGAACTCTCAGCAATCCTCCTACCTCTGCCTCCCAAGTGGGGATTAAAGGTGTGCACCACCATGCCCAGCTCTGACTCATTTTTCTTGTATCCTGTGTGTGTGCATACATATATGCCTATGTCCCTATATATACATACATACATTTATTTAAAGCCTATATAAGAGGAGTACATATTGGAGACTCTAAGTAATCAGAAATTTTAAACCAATGTAGTAGGCTGGAGAGATGGTGTAGTTGTTAAGGCATTTGCCTGCAAACCCTAAGAACTCAGGTTCAATTCCCCAGGACCCACCTAAGCCATATGCACAAGGTAATGCATGAGTCTGGAGGCCTTGACATGCCCATTCTATCTCCCTCTATATATATCTGCCTTTTGTTCTCTCTCTTTCAAGCACTCTCGAATCAATAAATAAAATATTTTAAGCCAATGTAGCATGAGTGGACACTTAATAAAAACACTGTGTAGGAACATGTTTCTTCATTTCTCATGACAATTTCTGTAATCACTACAAATGAGCATGACAGATCATGTTATTTTTAGATTTTTCACTGAAGTTTTGCCCCTCAAGTGCATTTAATCACAGAGAATTTTTTCACAGTATCTAAGTGTAGTCACTTACTAGCTGTTAAAATGTTATAGGAGCTATTAACCTTTAACTTCCATTTCCTCACTTACCGCAGATGTAGTAACAGAGCCATTCCTCAGGCTTCAGTGGACATATATTCAATTATTCAGGAGATCTTAGCTGTTCTAAATGCCAGCAGGGTGATATTTGTCCTTTGAAGCAGTCCATATATTCATATCTCAAAAAGATGACAAGAGGTGAGCCGGGCGTGGTGGCGCACGCCTTTAATCCCAGCACTCGGGAGGCAGAGGTAGGAGGATCACCGTGAGTTCGAGGCCACCCTGAGACTCCATAGTGAATTCCAGGTCAGTCTGGACCAGAGTGAGACTCTACCTCGAGAAACCAAAATAAAGAAATAAACAAACAAACAAAAAGATGACGAGGCAGTAGGCAGTGGTTTAGGGATGAGTTTCATTGGGTAGGCCACTGGATAATTGTAACTTTCTACAAGTATTCGTTAGTGATTGAATGGAAAATGATAGGTAACCTTTCCCCAGTATGATTATAGTTTATTAGAATATTAAAATTAGGGTGGCGTGGACTACTAGTTGCCGTTTTACTCATGTTAATAAATTCATCTTGAATGGAATTTCAAAGGGGAAAGTGGGGGGAGGGAGGGTATTACCATGGGATATTTTTTATAGTCATGGAGAATGTTAATAAAAATTGAGAAAAATAAATAAATAAATAAATTCATCTTGTCACTAACTGTCAGATTCTTGCTTTCAGACACACTATTCATCACACACATATCTCTTCAGAGGGTTCCTTCCTCACCCACAGCACAGATGAGGCGCCTGTGACGTCCTTCTGAGGAACACAAAGTCCTCATTGGTGAATGCCCCACTGAATGCATAACGTATTGACGCATAGTCAGCTTTACATAATCTTGCATTTGACATGTCTATTGCACGTGTAGCATAGCTGGGACTATATAGATACTATTATCAGAGAAAATACTGGGCTGGGAAAATAGCTTAGCGGTTAAGGCACTCGCCTGAGAAGCCTAAGATTCCCAGTTCGATTCCCCAGGACCCACATGAGCCAGATCCAGGTGCACATGTGTTTGGAGTTCATTTGACCTGGCTACAGGCCCTGGCATACCCATCCTCTCTTTCTCTCTATCTGCCTCTTTCTCTCTCTGTCTTTCAAATAAATAAATAAAATATTTTTTAAAAAGAGAAAGAAAATATTAGTAAGATTCTATATCACCTTATCTAGAGTAAAGGCAGTGCCCAAGAAACCTCACTCCTTCACTGGGCAGATAGCACTGTGGGTGGAGAATTCTCTAGTTAGAAACTAGCCACACCTTAATAGCACTATTTGAATATCTTTGTTTATTATTTTTATTTATTGATTTATTTATTTTTGGTTTTTTGAGGTAGGGTCTCGCTCTAGCTCAGGCTGACCTGGAATTCATTGTATATTCTCAGGGTGACCTGGAACTCAAAGAGATCCTCCCATCTCTGCCTCCCAAGTGCTGGGATTAATGGTGTGAATCATTATGCCTGGCCTTATTTTTAGTTAACTTTTTAAAATATTTTATTTAGCCAGGTGTGGGGGCGCATGTCTTTAATCCCAACATTTGGGAAGCAGAGGTAGGAGAGTCACTGTGAGTTTGAGGCCACCCCGAGTACGTAGTGAATTCCAGGTCAGCCTGAGCTAGAGTGAGACTCTACCTCGAAAATATATACATGTGTATGTATGTGTGTGTGTGTATATATATATTTAATATATATTATATTATAATATATATATTTAATATATATATTTAAATTTGAGAGAGAGAATGGGTTCACTGGGGCCTCTAACCACTGCAAACAAACTCCAGACTCATGTGCTACCTTGTGCATCTGGCCTACGTGGGTACTGGAGAATTTAACCTGGGTCCTTAGGCTTCACAGCAAATGCCTTTACTGCTAAGCCAGCTTTATTTTTTTTTAGTTAATTTATTTTTTTGTTTCTTGGAGGTAGGGTCTCGCTGTAAGCCAGGCTGACCTGGAACAATTCTATAGCCTCAGGCTGGCTTTTAACTATCTCACTGGCAATCCTGCTAACTCAGCCTCCCAAGTGCTAAGATTAAAGGCAGGTACCAGCACACCTAGCTTGCTTGCTTGTTTTTAACAGAATTATTTTGCCTTTTCTTTGGGGGTACACTTTTTTTTTTCTATGAAGATGTAATTCTTGCCAGACCTGGTGGCTCACTGTGAGTTCGAAGCTAGCCTGGCCTACAGAGTAAGTTCCAGGTCAACCTGACCTAGAGTGAGATCCTGCCTCACAAAACAACAGAGGCTGGAGAGATGGCTTAGCGGTTAAGGCGCTTACCTGCAAAGCCTAAGAACCCACGTTTGATTCCCCAGGACCCACGCTAGCCAGATGCACAAGGGGGTGCACGTGTCTGGATTTGCAGTGGCTAGAGGCCCTGGCACACCCATTCTCTCCATCTGCCTCTTTCTCTGTCTCTCTCAAATAAGTAAATAAATAAATAAAATATTTTTTTAAAAAAAGGAACACATGTAATGCCTTTCATTTTCTTCCTCAACTGACTGCTCTTAATAATGTGGAGACACTTTTCTGCCTGTTCAATTGGAAGGACTTATACTGCCCTTACCCTGTTTGTGTTGATGCATGGGCAGCCTTTTGGTTAGTGCCAACCTAAATCGTGTTAACTTTATTTAAATATATATTTCTTTCTTTTTTGCAAGCGGGGGGAGAGAGAGAGAGAATGAATGTGTCATGGTCTAGGACTGCTGCAAACAAACACCAGACACATGAGCTACTTTCTGCATCTGGCTTTATGTAGGTACTGGGGAATTGAACCCACGCTGTCTGGCTTTGCAAGAAAGTGCCTTTATCTGCTGAGCCACCTCTCCAGCCCTCGCATTGATTTCATTTTATTTATTTTTTGGAGGGGGGTGTTTCGAGGTAGGCTCTCTCTCTAGCCCAGGCTAACCTGGAATTCACTCTGTATTCTCAGGGTGGCCTGAAACTCATGACGATCCTCCTACCTCTGCCTCCCGAGTGCTGGGATTAAAGGTGTGTGCCACCACACCCGGCTCATGTAGATTTTTAAATAGCAGATATATGTGCTGGAAGACAAGACAGTATTACTGTTATTAAGAATATATAGCTGTGGGCTGGAGAGATGGCTCAGCTGTTAAGACACTTGCCTAAAGACTCGATTTTGATTCCCTAGTACACATGTAACTCCAGATGTACAAGGTGGTGCATGCATCTGGAGTTTGCAGTGGCTGGAGCACGCCTATTCTCTCTTTTTCTGTATGCCTCTTTCTCTCTCAAGTAAATAAATAAAAATGAAAATATAGTTTAAAAAAAAGAATGAGCACTACAGAACACTACCTCGAAAAAAAAAGAGAGAAAGAAAAAAGAAAAGAAAATGTACAAACAAAAGTTTTTTTTAATATGTATTTATGAGTTCTTTTTGTTTTTTGGTTTTTCGAGGTAGGGTCTCACTCTAGCCCAGGCTGACCTGGAATTCACTATGGAGTCTCAGGGTGGCCTCGAACTCACGGCGATCTTCCTACCTCTGCCTCCCGAGTGCTGGGGTTAAAGGCGTGCGCCACCACGCCCGGCGTTATTTATGAATTCTTACTCCTGGTTTCTTACATATCTGTGTTGTACAAAGCATTCACCTCCCATTTTAATTTTTGTGATTTCTTTGCCAACGCTTCCAGACGCCAAGGACTTACTGTTGTGCCAACACTGAAGACTTGGAGACGGTCATTAAGCACGTCCACGACCTGTACCCTTGTGCCCCTTTTCTGGCAGCAGGAGTTTCCATGGGAGGGTAAGAGCTCTTTTTCATCTGAGGGGCAGGGGACCTCATTGGCAAGCTCTTTCAGAGGACTATAAGCTAGCTATACATTTCAAAATAAATGTCTGATCGTATCATATTGTATTATGTGGCTAAATGAAGGAAAGACAGAAGAAAGAAAAGGAGCTGGAGCGATAGCTCAGTGGTTAAGACGCTTGCTTGCCAAGCCTAAGGACCAGGGTTCACTTCCCCAGTACCCTCATAAGGCCAGATGCGTAAAGTGAAGCATGCATCTGGAGTTCATATGCAGTGGCTGGAGGCCTTGGTGTGCCCAGTTTCTCTCTCTTTCTCTTCTATCTCTCTGCTTACAATTTTTTTTTTTTTTTGAGAGACAGACACAGAGAGAAAGACAGATAGAGGGAGAGAGAGAGAATGGGCGCGCCAGGGCTTCCAGCCTCTGCAAACGAACTCCAGACGCGTGCGCCCCCTTGTGCATCTGGCTAACGTGGGTCCTGGGGAACCGAGCCTCGAACCTGGGTCCTTAGGCTTCACGGGCAAGCGCTTAACTGCTAAGCCATCTCTCCAGCCCTCTGCTTACAAATTATATATGGAGTTAAGTTTACTGTGGCTGGAGGCCCTGGCACACCCATTCTCTCTCCCTCTCTCTGACTCTTTCTCTTTCTGTCTCAAAAAGATTAAAATAAAATAAAAATATTAAAAAAGAAAGAAAGGCCAGGCATGGTAGCACATGACTTTAATCCCAGCACTCGGGAGGCAGAGGTAGGAGGATCAACCCTGAGTTCAAGGCCACCCTGAGACTACAGAGTGAATTCCAGGTCAGCCTGAGCTAGAGTGAGACCCTACCTCAGAAAACCAAAAAAAAAAAAGAAAGAAAGAAAAAAGGAAAGAAAGGGGGAGGAAAAGAGGACATAAGGAAGGAAAGAAAGAAGGAATTTGGGTAAATTTTAATAGTCTCCTTGATTCTATGATGGAGAGCATACAGTCTTTCCTTAGACACACTCAGGTTTGTATGACCCCACGAATCTGAATCACGTCGCCCCACTGCCTTGCTGACCTCTGAGTCCCTGCTGCTGTCCTTGACCTTGGGAAGCTGAACCTGTGCCATGGGATTCATCACTCCAGGCACAGAAAGCATCACTTTCCCACCAAGTAGCCTTCCAGAGTGTTTTCTCCAGCTCGTGGTCTGTTGTGCTTTGTTTTGCTTCTAGGCAAATAGACCTGTGGAATGCTCTGGTAGAAACTGAACGTTTGCATAGGCATGCGGTAAACCCCGCACTCAGGAGGCTGAGGCAGGTAGAGTGCTATGAGCTTGAGGCCAGTCTGGGCTTCAGTAAGACCTTGCCTCAAACAAAAGGGCGGGGGAATCTGGAAAGATGGCTTAGCGGTTAAGGCACTTGCCTACAAAGCCAAAGGACCCAGGTTTGATTCCCTAGGACCCACATAAGTCAGATGCACGAGACGGCGCATGCATTGCAGTGGCTGGAGGCCCTTGTGCATCCAATTCTCTCTCTTTCCCTCCCTCCCTCCCCCTTTCTCTCTCCTGCTCTCTCTCAAATAAGTTAATTAGTTAAATATTTTTTAAGGGAAGGAAAGAAAGGATAGAGGGAAGGGAGAGAGAAAAAGGAAGGAAGGGCAAAAGAAGAAAAGAAACAGATCTGGTTGCTAATCTGTACTTCATCTGCTGTGTTAAGCACGTGAATATGGTGGCATGTCCTGCTTGTCCCTTCCATTGAGGCTCATTTGGGGACTTTCACTTGACATGGTCCTATTTCTGTTTTGGCTTATGTTTTGCAAATAATTGTTCATATTTTGTTTTACTGACAGTGAGCTTAAGGAGATCTAAAAGGCCCATTACTGTCATTTCACTCTAGATCCTTTACACCACCATCCAAACCTTGTAAATTATATTAATTCTTTGTTGTTATTTTTTCTGAGACAGCGTCTCACTCTAGCTCATGCTGACCTGGGATTCACTATGGAGTCTCAGGGTGGTCTCGAACTCACGGCGATCCTCCTACCTCTGCCTCCCAAGTGCTGGGATTAAAGGCGTGCGCCACCACACCCGGCATATTAATTCATGTTTGCAGTACTAGAAATTGAACCACTTGGCTCTATTTATACAACACAATCATGTTTCCACTGAGTTACATCCCTTACTCCAACATGACTTTTTTCCTCCACTGACCCTAAGAAATTAATGTTATTTATCTCTTTATCACTAGAATATTTTACCATATATATATTTTATGGTAAGTTATTTTAGTACTCAGGGATACTAAATATACTAACCCATTTTCCTTTGCTTTTTTCTTTTTTTCGATTTTTCAAGTTAGGGTTTCGCTCTAGCCCAGGCTGACCTGGAATTCACTATGTAGTCTCAGGGTGGCCTCGAACTCATGGTGATCCTCCTTCCTGTGCCTCCCAAGTGCTGGAATTAAAGGTATGCACCACCATGCCCAGCCCATTTGCCTTTAAAAAAGAAAAAAAAAAACTGCTTTCTAAAGTCAGTAAACATTTGAAGTAGAAAATTATATTTTTCTGAATTCTATACTGGGGTTGTCTGTCATTTCAGCACTTGAAAACAACAACAACAAAAAAATCCTTTTGAATGATTTGGCTCTGGTGAGTAGGCTTCAGCCAAAGCATTTTAGACTCTGATAAACATAAAACCCAGAACACACCTCTTACATTAGCATGGAAGGTCTGACTCGCCCTAGTAAAGGAAGAGGTCCCGCTCAATGCAGCGAAGCCAGGCCGAGTTTGCAAGTTGTGCGTCACGGACACAATTGATCGTTTCTTTCCCGTGGCCACGCAAGCTTTAAAAGACAGTGAAGGCTGAACAGTTTTCCCTCCATCGCATAAATTCTTGACTTTTCTCAAGGCCAGACCTTACATAAAGAGGCTCAGATTCTCTATTCAGAACCTCCTGGGAAGTGCCGCCTCCCTTCACTTTGGGGCCCTGGTGCCCGAAGGCGGGGTCTGACCCTTAAGGTGGCCTTTCCAGCTGGCTTGTAAATGGCTGGAAGAACTCACCCTTTCTAGTTGCCTAGCGCTGTGACACGTTCCCAAGTGGATGCGGGCTTTCTCTTTTTTTTTTTTTTTCTTTTTTTTTCCTTTCGACATGCAGCTGACAAAAAGCATGATCTGAGAGGAGAGCCTTGTGCCCAGGGAGCCGTGGGCGGGGGTCACCCCCAAGCCTGTGAGGCCTGCAGCCAAGTGCAGGCTTTGAGTCCGAGTCAAGTCAAGAAACTGATGGCACCTTAGACCCAGACTCTGGCTTTCCAATGAGTTGGTGAATGCATTTTAAGTGAACAGAAAAGTCCAAAGACATATAGTGGTTAGAGGCCCTGGAGCACCCATTCTCACTCTAATAAATAATAAATAAATAAAATATTAATTTCAAAAAGCTGTTTCTAGGTCTTTCTATTTCTGAGTTTCCCTTCTAGTTTGTGCATTTTTAAAAATTTATTTATTTATTTATTTGAGAGCGACAGACACAGAGAGAAAGACAGATAGAGGGAGAGAGAGAGGATGGGCGCTCCAGGGCTTCCAGCCTCTGCAAACGAACTCCAGACGCGTGCGCCCCCTTGTGCAACTGGCTAACGTGGGACCTGGGGAACCGAGCCTCGAACCAGGGTCCTTAGGCTTCACAGGCAAGCGCTTAACCGCTAAGCCATCTCTCCAGCCCTAGTTTGTGCATTTTACCTGCCTCCAAGCAATATCTGACCTCCAACTGATGAGTAAAGTCACCAAAACTAGACCCCTTAGAATGAGCTGTTGGCAAGACAGAACTGTTCTCTGAAGAGCTGAGTGAAACCTCAGTTATATACAGATCATTGGAGAGAGTCATTTTCAAGCCATGTGTGATAGAACATTCCTGCAGTTTCAGCAGTTTAGGGTACTGAGGTAGGAGACTAGCAAGTTTCAGGCCAGTCTGGGCTCAAGATTCTATCTCAAAAAACAACATGGGGAAGCGGGGGTGGGGGGGAGAACAAGAGAAGAAAGTAAGAGGATTGTGATCAAATTATATTATATGCATGTATAAAAAATGTCAGTAAAAAAGTTTTAAACAGGCCTTCAATCCCAGCACTTGGGAGGCAGAGGTAGGAGGATGGCTGTGAGTTCATGGTCAGCCTGAGACTACATAGTGAATTCCAGGCCAACATGGGGGTGGAGCTAGACCCTGTCTTGAAAAACCAAAAAAGAAAAGGAAGGAAGAAAGGAAGGAAGGGGGAGGGAAAGAAAGAAAACTGGACTAGAGGGATGGCTTAGCAGTTAAGGTGTCTGCCTGCGAAGCCTAAGGACCCCAGTTCAATTCCCCAGGACCCATGTAAGCCAGATGCACAAGGTGGTACACATATCTGAAGTTCATTTGCAGTGGCTAGACGCCCTGGAGCACCCATTCGCTCTCCCCCCCCTCTTTTCTCGGTCAAATTAATTAATTAAATTAAATACTTAAAAGAAAGAAAACAAAAAATAAACATACATGAATGTGAGAAAAGAACACAGATACAAAAAGTAAGTAAAATCAAAAGAACAAAAAAAGACATGCTACTGACATGTCTTTCCAAGCTAATAGATATGGTGGTACACTGGAGAGGCTAAGGCAGAAGGATCAGGAGTTCAAGGTCATCCTCGCCTAAGTTCAAAAGGCCAGCCCAGTGCGGCGTTGGTGGTTTAGTGGTGAACATAGCTGCCTTCCAAAAGGCCAGCCTGAGCTACATGGAAACTTATCTCAAAAAAAAAAAAAAAAGATGGAAGGGTAAATCTGGGAAGATGGCCTAGCAGTTAACGAAAGGCTCTTGCTTACAAAGCTTCTTGGCCCAACTTCAATTCCCTAGCACCCACATAAAGCCCGATGTACAAATTGGTGCTTGTGTCCCTGGCATGCCCCTTCTCTCTCTCTCTCCCCTCCTCTCTCATTCTCTACTTGCAAATAAATAAACAAAATAGTAAAAAGAGGAGCTGGGCGTGGTGGTGCATGCCTTTAATCCCAGCACACTCGGGTGGCAGAGGTAGGAGGATCACCGTGAGTTCGAGGCCACCCTGAGACTACATAGTGAATTCTAGGTCAGCCTGGGCTACAGTGAGACCCTACCTCAAAAATAGTAAAAAGAAAGAACAACTTAAATACACTGGTTACTTAAACACAGTTCGCTGTCTTATATTTTCCTCCACAGAGGCGTAAGGACTTAATCGCCAAGTTTCCTGTTTCTCGTTTTAGAATGCTGCTTCTAAATTACTTGGGCAAAACTGGACCCAAAACGCCTCTGATGGCAGCCGCAACTTTTTCAGTGGGCTGGAATACGTTTGCTTGCTCAGAGTCCTTGGAAAAGCCACTTAACTGGCTGCTTTTTAATTACTACCTGACGACTTGCCTCCAGTCTTCAGTGAATAAGTAAGTCATCTTTAGAACTCTGTTTTCAAGTGTTTTAGATTGTATGCCCCAACAGTGTGACCTTTGAAATAACATAGCACTTCCAATAAATATATATTTATCATGTGCATTTACTACTGTACAAACATAGCTTCTATATTGTAAATGCATGCAAAAAAATTTTTAAATATAATCTAAAAATATAGATACAAGTCATAGCACATTCTTTCTGTTATTTTCTGTAATTTTTTTGGGGGGGGGGTTTTTTTTTTTTTTGGTTTTTCAAGATAGGTTTTCACACTAGCCCAGGATGACTGGGAATTTACTACGGAGTCTCAGGCTGGCCTCGAACTCACAGGGATCTTCCTACTACATCTGCCTCACAGGTGCTGGGATTAAAGGCTACTGTGCCTCTTTTTGAAAAATTCTGTTCTAAATCATTCTAAAGAAACAAACAAGCCAGGCGTGGTGACACATGCCTTTAATCCCAGCACTCGGGAGGAAGAGGTAGGAGAATTGCTGTGAATTCAAGGCCACCCTGAGACTACAGAGTGAATTACAGGTCAGCCTGGACTAGAGTGAGACCCTACCTCGAAAAACCAAAAAATAAAATAAAAAATTAAAGATTTACTTTATTTATTTATTAGAGACAGAGAGGGAGAGAGAGAATGAGAATGGGAGATCAGGGCCTCCAGCCACTGTGAACGAACTCAGACACCTGCGCCACCTTGTGCATCTGGCTTATGTGGGACCTGGAGAATCGAACCTGGGTCCTTAGGCTTCATAGACATGCGCTTTAACCGCTAAGCCATCTCTCCGGCCCTGAAATTGTGTATCTTCTAACAATTAAATTGTCATTGGTCTTCTTCATTTTATTTTATTTTATTGTTTTGTTTTGTTTTTGCAAGGTAAGGTCTCACTCTAACCCAGGCTGACCTAGAATTCACTATGTAGTCTCAGGGTGGCCTCGAACTCATGATGATCCTCCTACCTCTGCCTCCTGAGTGCTGGGATTAAAGGCATGTGCCACTATGCCCGGCTCTTCTTCCATTTTTTTATTTTACTTTTTTTTGGTTTGGTTTGTTTTGTTATTCAAGGTAGGGTCTCTCTCTAGCCTAGGCTGACCTGGAATTCACTATGTAGTCTCAGGGTGGCCTCGAACTCTCAGCACTCAGGAGATAAGAGGTAGGAGGATTAAGAAGTAATTTATTCAGATAACTTTACCAGTTGAAAAATTATGACTTAAGTAAGGCCTTTTTTGTGGGGAGGGGCTTGAGGTAGGGTCTCACTCTGGCCCAGGCTGACCTGGAATTCACTATGGAGTCTCGGGGTGGCCTCAAACTCACGGCGATCCTCCTACCTCTGCCTCCCGAGTGCTGGGATTAAAGGCGTGCGCCACCACGCCTGGCTTGGTTTTAACAGTTTTACTCTGGTGGTTTTCCTTCATTGATCTATGTGTTTTGCTTTGACTTCTCTGCTACACTAGTTTGCCATGTGGCAAATGCTCTGTGCAGTCCTACAATAAGGACTGGGAAAATGTTTATGGATGTAATGTCTATTATTACAGTTAATATTACAGTTTGAGATAGCATTTCTCTCTAGTTCTCAGTGATTTAAATATGACCAAGCCTTCTGTATTTTGTCACAAAAAGTGGGTTTTCCAGGTGGCTATTTTGCTATCAAAATAAGAATTTATGGGGGGCTGGGCGTGGTGGCGCACGCCTTTAATCCCAGCACTCGGGAGGCAGAGGTAGGAGGATCGCCATGAGTTCGAGGCCACCCTGAGACTACATAGTGAATTCCAGGTCAGCCTGAGCTAGAGTGAGACCCTACCTCAAAAAAGGAAAAAGAAAAAAAAGAATTTATGGGGGCGCTGGAGAAATGGCTTAGTGGTTAAGGCACTTGCCTGAGAAGCCTAAGAACCAACGTTCGACTCTCCAGGTCCCAGGTAAACCAGATGCAAGGTGATGCAGGTATTCAATGTCACAAATGCACACTAGGTGGCACACATGTCTGGAGTTTGATTTTATTGACTGGAGGCCCTGGTACACCAATTCTCTCTCTCTCTCTCTCTCTCTCTCTCTCTCTCTCTCTCTCCCTCTCTCTCTCTCTCCCTCTCTCTCTCTCTTTTTTTCTCTCTCTCTTTCTCTCCCACTCTTGTTCTCTCACATAAAAAAGAAAGCCAGTCTGTTGGGCTTGCCTCAAAAAATAGTCAATGTGCTCCTCCAGACTCAAAATGGCTTGGATATCCATGACCTCACAGTGCCTGACACTACCTACACAAGACCATCATAGGAGGAAAAGATCATGACATCAAAATAAAAGAGAGACTGATTGAGATGGGGGAGGGGATATGATGGAGAATGGAGTTTCAAAGGGGAAAGTGGGGGGAAGGAGGGTATTACCATGGGATTTTTTTTTTTAAATCATGGAAGTTGTTAATAAAAATGTGAATAAATAAATAATCAAGGGTTGGAGAGCTGTCTTAGTGGTTATGGCACTTGCCTGCAAAGCCAAAGGACCCAGGTTTAATTTTCCAGGTCCCACATAAACCAGACACACAAGGTGGTACATGTGTCTTGAGTGGCTGGAGACCCTGGGGTGCCCATTCTCTCTCTCTCCCCCCACCACTCTGTCTCTAATAAATGAATTAAAATTTTTAAAAAGCTAGATTCTTAAAAAATATAAACAAACAAATAGCCGGGCATGATGATGCATACCTTTAATCCCAGCACTAAAGCGTCTGAGGTAGGAGGATCACCATGAGTTCAAGGCCATCCTGAGACTACATAGTGAATTCCAGGTCAGCCTGGGCTAGAGTGAGACCCTGTATTGAAAAAAACAAAAATAAAATAAATAAGAATTTATGGTCGGTCGTGGTGGCACACACCTTTAATCCCAGCACTTAGGAGGCAGAGGTAGGAGGGTCACCATGGGTTCAAGGCTACCCTGAGACTCCATAGTGAATTCCAGGTCAGCCTGGGCTAGAGTGAGAGCCTACCTTGAAAAAAAAAAAAAAAAAAGAATGACCTTAATTTTCAGTTTTAAAATTCTTTTGTTCCAGGCACCGACACATGTTTGTAAAGCAAGTTGATATGGACCACGTCATGAAGGTAGGAGAGAAGTTTTTTTGTAATACTTTCGTTTTCTCATTTGAATCCAAAAGTAGATAACGGTCTATTCTTATTTTTCTTCAGGCTAAATCTATCAGAGAGTTTGACAAGCGATTCACTTCTGTCATGTTTGGATACCGAACAATTGATGATTACTACACAGATGCCAGTCCACACCGCCGGCTGAACTCCGTAAGGATTCCAGTGTTGTGCCTGAACTCTGTTGATGACGTGTTCTCACCCAGCCACGGTAAACCAACAGCTTCTGCATGCTTGGAAAATGAGTTAACCTTTATTTTTAAAAGAATCGCTCTTGGCCGGGTGTGGGGGTGCACGCCTTTAATCCCAATTCTTGGGAGGCCTTGGTAGAAGGATCACTGTGAGTTCAAGGTCACCCTGAGACTACATAGTGAATTCCAGGTCAGCCTGAGCTAAAGTGAGATTCTACCTCAAAAAAAAATTATACATATGTGTGTGTGTGTGCGCGTGTGTGTGTGTGCGCGCGTGCGCGTGCGTGTATCAGAGTCTGGAGAAATGGCTTAGCAACGAAGGCACTTGCCTGCAAAGCCAAAGGACCCAGGTACAATTCCCCAGTACCCACGTAAAACCAGATGCACAAGGTGGCACATGCGTCTGCAGTTCGTTTGCAGTGACTAGAGACCCTGGCGTGCCCATTCTCTCTCTTTCTGCCTTTCTCTCTCTCAAATAAATAAAAAGAAAAAAAAATTTAATGAAAGAAATACATAGTTCCGTAGCGACTCCATCCACTCAATGTTTATCTGCTGGAGTAATGTGTAATGATGAGACATGATCACATCAACTCAAAGGTCACTAGGCTCTGCCTCTAACTTTATTCTCAGAAAATTTCAAAAAGATTTCTTTCTTCCTTTCTTTCTTTTCTTCCTTCTTTCTCTTCCCTCCCTCCCTCCCTCCCTCCCTCCCTCCCTCCTTCTTCCCTTCTTTCTTTTTTTTTTCTCCCTCCTTCCTTCCTTCCTTCCTTCCTTCCTTCCTTCCTTCCTTTCTTTCTTTCTTTCTTTCTTTCTTTCTTGAAATAGGGTCTCAGGTCACTCAGACTGGACTTGAACTCACTTATAGCCCAGGCTGGCCTTGAACTATTGATCCTCCTGCCTCAGCCTTCTGAGTGCTGGGATTATAGGTGTGAACCAACACACCTGGCTCAAAAAGGATTTTATGAAACTTTTTCTCATTACTTTCCCCAAAATAGGCTTTTATAAAGAAGCATTTAAAATTTTTTTTAAAAAGCATTTTCCCAAACACTTCCATAAATATAATTATTTGGGGCTAAGGAGTGGCTCAGTTGATAGAAGGCTTTCCCAGCATGCACAAAGCCCTGGGCTCGATCCACAACATCAAATTTAACCAGGTATGGTGGCACATACCTGTAATTCCAGCACTCAGGAGATGGGGAGAGGAGGATCAGGAGAGTTCAAGGCCAGCCTAGGATATAGGAGAAGGGCACGTATAAGGTTCTGAGTTCTGTCACAACACCAAAAGACAAAAGCATTCTGGAGACGGGAGGGATGGCTTAGTGGTTAAGGTGTGTGCCTGCAAAGCCAACGGACCCAGGTTCAGTTCCCCAAGACCCATGTAGCCAAACGTACAAGGTGGCACATGCATCTGAGTTCTTTTGCAGTGGCTGGAGGTCCTGGTGCACCCTTTCTCTCCAACCCCCCTTGTCTCCCAAATAAATAAAAATAAAATACTAAAAAATCAACCTGATTACAGGTAAGACACATTTTAAAAATGACCTAAAGTAGCCAGGCATAGTGACACATGCCTTTAATCCCAGCACTCGGGAGGCAAAGGTAGGAGGATCACCATGAGTTCTAGGCCATCCTGAGACTACATAGTGAATTCCAGGTCAGCCTGAGCCAGAGTGAGACCCTACCTCCAAAAACAAAAAACAAAAAAAGACCTAAAGTATGTCTTTTTTTTTAATCTCTCATTTTTCTATAAGATCTCATTTAACCACAGGTAATTTTTAAAATATTTTTTGTTACTCATTTGCAACCAAAGAGGGAAGAGAGACAGAAAGAATGGGCATGCCAGGGCCTAATGCCACTGCAAACAAACTCCAGACACATGAGCCACTTTGTGCATCTGACTTTAAGTGGGTACTGAGGAATCAAACCCAGACCTTCAGGCTTTGCAAGCAAGTGCCTTCAACCCCTGAGCCACCTTTCCATAGGCATTTTTTAATAATTTAATTTAATTTAATTTATTTATTTGCAAGCAGAGAGGTAGAGAGAAGAGACAGATAGAGAGAATGGGCACACCAGGGCCTCTAGCCACTGCAAACAAACTCCAGATGTATGCACCACCAAGTGCATCTGGCTTACATGGGTATTGGGGAATCAAACCTGGGTCCCTTAGCTTCACAGGCAAGTGCTTTAACTGCTGAGCCATCTCTCCAGCCCATATCTTTTTTTTTTTTTTTTTTCAAGATAGGGTCACACTCTAGCAGCTCAGGCTGACCTGGACTCCACTATGTAGTCTCAGGGTGGCCTTGAACTCACAGTGATCCTCCTACCTCTGTTTCCCAAGTGCTGGGATTAAAGGTGTGTGACACCATTCCCTGCATCTTTTTTTTATGTATAATTTGATTTTATTTATTTGCAAGCAGAGAGAGAGAGCTAGAGAGAGAAGACAGAGAGAGAATGGGCCCATAAGTAATTTTTTTTAATTTTTTATTTTTATTTAGTTATTAGAGACAGAGAGGGAGAGAGAGTGAGAATGGACATGTCAGGGCCTCTGGCCACTGCAAACAAACTCCAGACACATGTACCACCATGTGCATCTGGCTTATGTGGGTACTGGAGAATTGAACCTCCATCCTTAGGCTTTGCAGGCATGTGCCTTAACCTTTAAGCCTTCTCTCCAGCCCACCATAAGTAATTTTTGATAGCTGGAACTTTTTTGTTTTTGCTTTTGTTTTTTGAGGCAGGATCTCACTCTAGCTTAAACTGACCTAGAATTTATTCTCTCGTTCCAAGATGGCCTGGAGTTCATGGCAATTCTCCTGCCTCAGCCTCCCTAGTGCTGGGACTAAAGGTGTGCACCACCACTCCAGGCTCCATAGCTAAAACTTTTTTAAAAATATTTTATTTATTTATTTGAGAGAGAGAGAATGGGCTTGCCAGGGCCTCTAGCCACGGCAAACAAACTCTAGATGTGCACACATCACCTTGTGCATCTGGCTTTACGTGAACACTGGGGACTCGAACCTGGGTCGTTTGGTTTTGTTGGCAAGTGCCTTAACCACTAAGCCGTCTCTCAAGTCCATAGGTAGAACTTTTTTTTTTTCTTTTTCTTTTTGGTTTTTCCAGGCAGGGTCTTACTCTAGCCCAGGCTGACCTGGAATTCACTATGTAGTCTCTGGGTGGCCTTGAACTCACAGTGATCTGCCTACCTCTGCCTCCGTAGTGCTGGGATTAAAGGCGTGCACCACCACACCTGGCTTCATAGCAAGAATTTTTGACCTTTCATTTACAATCAGAAAATGAAACTATCTTTCATAACATTGAAATGACTTAGTGATTGCTAGTATATTTGCATTAGGTTAAGGAAGTCTATTGTTTCTCCATCCATTTTTTATTTCACTGGCCCCGCTACCAACAGAAATGTTCCAGCATTCAGCCTAACATACTAGGGAGATGTTTGAGCTCATTCTTTCTTCACCCCCACCCCCAAGCCCTTAAAATAGCCTTGCCACACAGTAGACAATTGTCCACTGGCCGAGAGAACCAGCAGTCAACATTTTTCACACGACTCCAATGTGGTGCAAACTTCTGTTCTTATATGACTGTAACCATCAGGGTTGAACATTTCCAAGCAAGTCTGGGAGTGAAGCTTGGGGGTGAAGCTTCTCTAATCTTTGGTACACATATGTGCATGCATGTGTGTGTGCGCACACATACACACACACACACACACACACACGCTTCCTTTTTCATTGTCTGAACTAGCATGGGAGAAAATGAAACAACTTTAACTCACATCCTTAAGTTTCTGCTCAGAGCTGACTTGGTAGAGTACATGAAAAGGTTATTACTAGCAAATTGTATTTAATACAGTAACTATATTTTCTTTTTTTAAAAAAAATATTTTTATTTATTTGCAAGCAGAGAGGAGAGAGAGATAGAAAGACACAGAGAATAGGGTGCACCAGGGCCTTCAGCTGCTACAAACAAATGAACTCTAGATGCATGTGCCCCTTTTGTGCATCTGGCTTTATGTGGGAACTGGGGAATTTTGTGCATCTGGTTTTTAGTGGGTACTGGGGAATTGAACTCAGGTCATTAGGTTTTGCAGGCAGGCGCCTTAACTGCTGAGCCATCTCTCCAGCCATTTATATATATATGTATGTATGTATATGTATATTTATATTTATTTATTTATTTTTATTTATTTATTTATTTGAAAGCTAGAGAGAGAATGGGCACACCAGGGCCTCCAAACACTACACACAAACTCCAGACACATGCACCACCTTGTGTATCTGATTTACATGGATCCAGGGAAATTGAACCTGGGTCTTTTTTTTTTTAATATATATTTTTTTTTATTTGAGAGAGAAAAAGAGAGAGAATGAGAATGGACACACCAGGGCTTCTAGCCACTGCAAATGAACTCCAGACGCATGCGCCACCTTGTGCATCTGGCTTACATGGTTCCTGGGGAATTGAACCGGGGTCCTTTGGCTTTGCAAGCAAACACCTTAACTGCTAAGCCATCTCTCCAGCCCTAATACAGCAACTTTATTTTCTACACTGAATTCTTTCTCTAGAGTATAAACAGTAATTCAGAGAAGATATGGAAAGACAAAACCATCTTTGAGCCGGGTGTGGTGGCACACGCCTTTAATCCCAGCACTCGGGAGGCAGAGGTAGGAGGATCGCCATGAGTTCAAGGCCACCCTGAGACTATATAGTCATTTCCAGGTCAGCCTGGGCTAGAGCAAGACCCTACCTGGAAAAAAAAAAAACAAAACAAAACACACACACACACACACACACACACACACAAAAGATAATTCAGGGGCTGGAGCAATGGCTTAGCAGTTAAGCCATTTGCCTGCAAAGCCAAAGGACCCAGGTTCGATTCTCCAGGACCCAAGTTAGCCAGATGCACAAGAGGCACATGCGTCTGGAGTTCGTTTGCAGTGGCTACAGGCCCTGATGTGCCCATTCTGTCTCTGTGTCTGTCTGTCTCTCTCTCTTTGCAAATAAGTAAATACAATTTTAAAAAAGATGACCCAGTACATGATTGTAAATATGAATTGTTACAAGCATCTAGATGAATGCTATAAATTAGCCATTCATTCCTTAGCCGCATTCATTACAAGCACTTGCTTAGTAGTGTTTTTATGTAATATTGAGTAGAAATCATTCAGGCTTGTGTAATTTTCCTAACAGAAAATGTTAATGATCTCTCCCTCTCTCCTCTCGCCCTTTCCCATGTCTCCCTGGTTCGTCTCCTGCCACTCTCCCCTCCCTCAAGCTATCCCAATAGAAACTGCTAAGAAGAACCCTAACGTCGCTCTGGTCCTTACTTCTTATGGAGGCCATATTGGTTTTCTGGAAGGAATCTGGCCTAGGCAGTGCACATATATGGATCGTGTCTTCAAGCAGTTTGTGCAGGCCATGGTGGAGCATGGCCACGAACTGTCTACCATGTAGTTCTCAGGGTGTGTTACGTGTGAACCACCGTGGTAAAGGCATCTCAGCTTAGTGCACGGATTTTAACCACTGTATATAATAAAGCAGATAAGCCAGCAGATGGGTCAAGAGGTCCAGAATGACACGCAAAAATGACTTTTGGTGTGTGGGGGAGGGGAACAAACAACTTTGTAGCAAGAAATGAAATATAGTTTAGATTGTTACTTACGTAGATTTTATTTTTACTACGCCTTACCAAGTATGACCTTAAATAAAGTAGTCCTTACACACACGAATTGCACTTAACCAAAACTGTTGTGGAAAGATTTTAATTCCTCAGGGTTTTAATTTAGGCTCGTATTTTGTAGACCACTCAGTTTAGGTGATTTCATAGTACTTTGATAACTGTTAAGGTATTTTGAGTCTTCGAATGTAAGTTATGAGATGGCACATTCCTAAGAGTATTTATACTTTAACGGTACGTGAAACTGAAGAAAGATAAATTATAATGTGCTAGATATTTTCTGTGTGCTGACTTTAAGAGGCAAGTGCAACAATGTGAGAATGCCTTCTGTACATGCTCTTTTACTCTGATTATATTAAATTAGGGCTGATTTATGTTTTATAATTATTATAATGTAATGCTTATTTTTAAAATAGTATGTGTGCATACATATATATCACTATATTAAAATAAATTATATCATTTTAAATTGTTTCTTTGTGAGTTGTTTTTTTTTTTTTTTTTTCGAGGTAGGGTCTTGCTCTAGCCCAAGCTGGCGTGGAATTCACTCTGTAGTCTCAGCATCTTCTTGAACTCATGGTGATCCTCCTACCTCCGCCTCCCAAGTTAAAAGCATGCGCCACCCACACCCTGCTCTTTGTGAGATATTTTTTTGTACTTTATTTATTTATTTGAAAGAGCAAGAGGCAGAGAGAGAGAGAGAGAGAGAGAGAGACACTGGGCACACCAGTCCTTCCAGCCACTGTAAATGAACTCTGGATACATATGCTACCTGTGTATCTGGCTTTAGGTAGGTACTGAAGGTTTGAACCTGAGTCCTTTGGCTTTACCTGCATGCTTCTTAACTGCTAAGGAGCCTCCTTTGGGATTTTTTAATCCACAAAAATGGGCCCAAAAAGTAATCCCTGAAAAATAATTTATGGTAATTTCATGAGCGTATTCATAAGAAAAATGAAAAGTGATTTGCTCCACCGCATCCAGGTCTATCAGTTATACTTAAATACACAGGGTTGGGGTGCAGCTCAGCTGGTTGAGTACTCGCCTAGCATGCAGAACGCCCCAAGTTTGATCCCCAGTACCACATAAAACTTGGCATTGCCAGGTGTGGTGGTGTATGCCTTTAATGCCACATAGTGAATTCCAGGTCATCCTGGGATAGAGTGAAAACTTACCTCAAAAAAAAAAAAAAAAATGAGAGAAGGAAAAAAAGAAAAGAAAGAAGGAAAGAGAAAGAAAGGAAGGAAGGAAAGAAGGACAAAGAAGCAGGCATGGTGGTGCATGCCTTTAATCCCAGCACTCAGGAGACAGAGGTAGGTGGATTGCTGTGAGTTCAAAGCCACCCTGGGACTACATAGTGAATTCCAGGTCAGCCCGGGCTAGAGTGAGACCCTACCTCGAAAAACCAACAATAACAACAAATCTCACAGATACGCTGAGCCCAGTATTGTGCTCGTCACAAGGTAAGCACTTAGCTTCTTCCAACCTAATTGAGAGCCATTGAGGACAAGTCACAAGGTCAGGTGACAACGAATGCCTAGGAAATACGCTATTTTAGCTCCTGGTCTCATTCTAAAAGACAATATTTTGGCCCTTCATTTTTCTAAGAACAAGCCAAGATACAGAACAGAAACTAGGGGTTGGGGAGATGGCTCAGCAATTAAAGGCACTTGCTTGCAGAATAAAAACTATATTCTTTTATTCTACATTATAATATCAGTATTGATAGAAACCTAATGGTGTAAAAATGACAGCATGTAATTTTAATTTTAAGACCTATTTCTTTTTTTAAAATATATTTTATTTATTTGTTTATTTGAGAGAGAGAGAGGGCATGCCAGGGCCTCCAGCCACTGCAAATGAACTCCAGATGCATGTACCACCTTGTGCATCTAGCTTATGTGGGTCCTGGGGAATCGAACCTGGGTCCTTTGGCTTTGCAGGCAAGCGCCTTAACCGCTAAGCCAACTCTCCAGCCCCGTTAAGACCTATTTGTAAGTAATGAGGTGGGTATGTCTATTTTTGTGGGGTTTGTGCTAATGGAAGAACAATGTTGTCTGCTTTGGCTATATGTAATGGGAAGCTGTGAATTTCTTTTTTATTTTTATTTTATTTATTTTTTTTTTTTTGGTGGAGCATGCCTTTATTCCCAGCACTCGGGGTGGTAGAGGTAGGAGGATTGCAGTGAGTTTGAGGCCACCCTGAGACTACATAGTAAATTGCAGGTCAGCATGGGCCAGAGGGAGATCCTACCAAAAAAAAAAAAAAAAAGGACACAAGGATCACCTAAAGCACGGCTGGTTGTCGTGAAGAAGTACAGCATGGAGCATTTGAAATCAGGGAAGAAGGCCAAGTGCAGCCCTCTTGCCCGAGCCATTTAAACAACATTAGTGATGTAAGATTACCAGGACGGTACCTGGCAGTGGGGCCAGAAGTACATTTTAATACAAATGGCTACCTAAGATGTTTTATGTTCTATTATACCAGGTTGTCATCTCCTTGTGGCGAAACTTAGTCCCCCAAATCATATATGAAGAGCAGGCATGTGGGGGCGGGACCTTTGGGAGGTAATTAGGTTTAGGTGAGGTCCTAAGGGTGGGGCCCCATGAGAGCATGCATGGCTTAATTAAAGACAAGAGGGCCTGGGGAAATGGTTTAGTGGCTACGGCATTTGCCTGCGAAGCCTAAGGACCCGGGTTCGATTCCCCAGGACCCATGTGAACCAGATGGCACAAGGGGGCGCATGTGTCTGGAGTTCGTATGTAGTGGCTAGAGGCCCAGGCGTGCCCATTCTCTCTTTCTATCTGTCTCTTTCTCATAAATAAATAAATAAAATATTTTTTTTAAGACACAGAGACAAGGAAATATCAAGCTTGCTCTATCTTGCCATGTGATAGCCTCCAACACATCATGACGCACCTGGAAGGCTCTCCCCAGATGACAGGGAGATGCCCAGATGCCATGATCTTCTACGTCCAGCGCTTTTATTTTTATTTATTTATTTATTTTATATTTTATTTTTGGTTTTTCAAGGTAGAGTCTCACTCTGATCCAGGCTGACCTGAAATTCACTAAGTAGTCTCAGGGTAGCCTGAACTCACGGCGATCCTCCTCACCTCTGCCTCCCTCCTGGGTGCTGGGATTAAAGGCGTGCACCACCACGCCCCGCGACGCCCAGCGCTTTTAAGAGGCTGGAAGGTTGAAATATCTTGCAGCTCGATGACCTCAGGATCGTCGCTGACGTTTCTGGAAGCCTGAGAACCCTGAGCTGCGACCACAGTATGATCCACCTTGGCTCTGTGTTCAGCTGGGGAAGGAGTCTCTTTAATCCCAGCAGAGGTACGAGGGTCACCGTGAGTTTGAGGCCGCCCTGAGATTTCATGGTGAATCCTGATTGGTCAACCTGGACTAACGTGAAACCTTATTGGCTCAATCGCCTCAGCTCGCTCCTTCCCGAAGGCTGATTGGCAGCGCGCCGAAACTGTGAATTTCTCAACTGTTGCATTTGTCCTGATTCCGGATTCCCAATCCCGGGCCTCTGAGACTTTTTTTTTTTTTTTTTAATGGCTCAGATTGACATTTAACTCCTAATCTTTGCCTCTATACCCCAAGTGCTAGGATTACAGGCATGGACTGGTGCACTCAGCTCTGGCTATTTTTATTTATCTATTTATTTGCGAGGCGAGAACAATGTGGGGGGCGGGGGCACACGAGGGCCTCTTGCTGCTGCTGCTGCAAACAGACTCTATTTGCATGAGCTAATGTGTGCATCTGACTTTATGTGGGTACTGGAATCGAACCCTGGTTTGCAGGCTTATCAAGCAAGTGACATTTACTGCTGAAACATCTCCCTAACCCATATATATATAAATAATTTTAATATTTTTTATTTATTTTCAAGCACAGAAAGGCCCTGATGCACCCATTTTCTCTTTCTATCTGTCTCTTCCTCTCTCTCATAAATAAATAAAATATTTTTTTAAAGTATACAAATGAACAAAAAAAAATGTGGGCTAGAAAGATATCTGAGTGGATAAAGTGTGGATGCTGAGGCAGGCTTACGTAAAATGTACATGAAATGAGGTTGGCCACAGTTGATAATGGTTGAAGGTAGGGATCTTCGTGTGCAATTCTACATGTGTTTGAAAGGTACACAAAGAAAATATGAAAACAAGGGCTGGAGAGATGGCTTAGCTGTTAAGGCACTTGCCTGCAAAGCCTAAGGACCCATGTTCAACTCTCCAGGATCCACTAAGCCAGATGCACAAGGCGGCACATGCATCTGGAGTTTGTTTGCAGAGGCTAGAGGCCCTAGCATGCCCATTCTTTCTCTATCTGCCTCTCTCTCTCTCTATCTTTCTCTCTAAAATAAGTAAATAAAAATAAAATAGTAAACAATGAAAGGAGCTGGGCATGGTGGTGCACACCTTTAATCTCAGCACTCAGGAGGCAGAGGTAGGGGGATTGCTGTGAGTTCAAGACCACCCTGAGACTACATAGTGAATTCCAGTTCAGCCTGAGCTAGAAAGTGAGATTGTACCTCAAAAAAGAAAGAGAGAAAGAAAGAAAGAAAAAGAGAGAGAAAGAAAGATGAAAAGGACAAAATATAATTCCAGTGGAAGATACCTATTTTAAAAAGATATAATTACTTTCCTTTTTTTTTTTTTTTTTTTTGAAATAGGGTTTCATTCTAGCCCAGGCTGACCTGGAATTCACTACGTAGTCTCAGGGTGGCCTTAACTCAAGGCAGTCCTCCTACCTCTGCCTCCCGAGTGCTGGGATTAAAGGCATGCACCACCATGTCCAGCTAATTTCCAATTTTAAAAAATTCTAGCCAAGGGTTGGAGGAGTAGCTTAGCAGTTAAGGCATTTGCCTGTGAAGCCTAAGGACCCTGGTTCAAGGCTCAATTCCCCAGGACCCATTAGCCAGATGCGCAAGGGGGCACACACATCTGGAGTTTGCAGTGGCTGGAGGCCCTGGTGCACCCACTTTCTCTCTCTCTCTGCCTCTTTCTCTCTATCACTCTCAAATAAATAAATAATAATAAAAATTCTACTGCAAGCAGACAGTGCCACAGTATATCACAAGCATCGTTGTTGATCTAAAGCTCTGGAAGACACACTGCAATATCACTTTGTTCCATAAAAACCTCATATGCTCTTTGACACACAAGCAAAGGCTTGCCAAACTGCACGAAGTGTAAATCATTATCTTGCTGATTCATCTTGTCCCTAGTGAGTTAGCTGAACAAACCCGATGGACAAGAATGAAAACCAAAAAAAGTATAGCAAGAGTCTGAGCACTCTCTATTAGAATCCGAATTCATCGCTGGGGAGATGGCTCAGTGGTTAAAGGCACTTGCTGGCAAAGCCTTCTGGCCCAGGTTCAGTTCTCCAGTGCCCACAAAAAGTCAGATGCACAAACTGATACGTGCATCTGGAGTGTTTGCAGGGGCAAGAGGCACTGGTGAGCCCATACTTGATCTCTCTCTCTCCATAATAATAAATAAAATATAAAGAAGACCCTAAATTAATTTAGGATGACATTCAGAAACATAATAGAAGTAAGAGCAATTTGGGCTGGAGAGGTGGCTCAGTGGTTAAAGGCATTTACTGGCAAAGCCTGCTGGCCAGGGTTCAAATTCTCCGTACTCCCGTAAAATCTGATGCACAAAGTGCTGCATGTATCTGGAATTTGTTTGCAAATGGCAAAAGACCATAGTGAGCTCATACTTTCTCTCCACACAAAGAATAACAAATAAATAAATAAACAAATAAAAAATTGGGGTGCTGGAAAGACTGCTTAGTGGTTAAGGCCTGTGAAGCCTAAGGACCCAGGTTCGATTCCCTAGTACCCACGTAAAGCCAGATGCACAAGATGGTGCATGTTTCTGGAGTTTGTTTGCAGTGGCTAGAGGCCCTGGTGCGCCCATTCTCACTCTGCTGGGCGTGGCAGTGCACACCTTTAATCCACTTGGGGGGCAGGGGTAGGAGGATCACCGTGAGATCGAGGCCACCCTGAGACTACATAGTGAATTCCAAAATTTTTTTTTTTGAGGTCAACTACGAGTCATGAATGTCAAAAATTGAAATTTGGTAGGTTTTACCTTGTGGAGTCTACAGCATGCGCTGTTATTCACTGACCCAATAACTAGTCTGTATACACTATTGTCTTTTATTATTATTTTTTTTTTTAGGTAGAGACTTGCTCTGTAGCCCCAGCTTGGCCTCGAACTCATGATGCTCCTCCTACCTCACCATGCCTGGCTGCTATTCTCTATTTTTTTGTTTTGTTTTGTTTTACGAGGTAGGGTTTCCCTTTAGCTCAAGCTGACCTGGAATTTACTATGTAATCTCAAACTGGCCTCGAACTCAGAGTGGCTATTTTCTATTTTTTTTATTTTTATTTATTTATTTCTTTGATAGCGACAGAGAAAGAAGCAGATAAAGAGAGAGAATGGACGCATCAGGGCGTCCAGCCACTGCAAATGAACTCCATACGGATGCGCCCCTTGTGCATCTGGCTAATGTGGGTCCTGGGGAACTGAGCCTTGACCCAGGGTCCTTAGGCTTCACAGGCAAACGCCTTAACTGCTAAGCCATTCCTCCAACACTTGGCTAGAATTTTTTAAAATTCCTTAGGCTTGGGCTGGAGAGATGGCTTAGCGGTTAAGCGCTTGCCTGTGAAGCCTAAGGACCCCGGTTCGAGGCTCGGTTCCCCAGGTCCCACGTTAGCCAGATGCACAAGGGGGCGCACACGTCTGGAGTTCGTTTGCAGAGGCTGGAAGCCCTAGCGCGCCCATTCTCTCTCTCCCTATATCTGTCTTTCTCTCTGGATCTGTCGCTGTCAAAAAAAAAAAAAAATTCCTTAGGCTTCACAGGCAAGCGCTCAATCACTAAGCCATCTCTCCAGCCTGCTATTCTCTATTTTTTTTTTTTTTTTTTTTTTTTTGGTTTTTCGAGGTAGGGTCTCACTGTAGCCCAGGATGACCTGGAATTCACTATGGAGTCTCAGAGTGGCCTTGAACTCATAGCAATCCTCCTACCTCTGCCTTCCAAGTGCTGGGATTAAAGGCATGCGCCACCACGCCCGGCTCTATTCTCTATTTTTAACTGAGCCTGATTTGAGGAAAAATATGAATGTGTCTAGCTTTATATATTTTTATGTATTAAAAGTATTTTTTTAAAGAGCTGGGTGTGGTGGCACATGCCTTAATCCCAGCACTCAGGAGGCAGAGGTAGGAGGATTACCCTAAGTTCAAGGCCACCCTGAGACCACAGAGTAATTTCCAGACCATCCTGATCTAGAGTGAGACCCTACCTGGAAAAATCAAAATAAAATAAAAGGAGGGCTGGAGAGATGGCTTAGCAGTTAAGGCACTTGCCTGTGAAGTTTAAGGACCCAGGTTCGATTCTCCAAGTCCCATATAAGCTAGGCACACAAGGTGGCACATATGTCTGGAGCTTGTCTGCAGTAGCTAGAGGCCCTGGTGCATCCATTCTCCTCTCTCTCTCTCCCTTTTTCTCTTTCTTAATCTCCCTTTCTCTCTGTATCAAATAAAAATAAATAAAATATTTTGCAGCCGGACATGGGGGCACATGCCTTTAATTCCAGCACTGATTTCTTTTTTCTTTTTAATTTTTTTGTTTATTTTTTTTTTATTTGAGAGTGACAGACAGACAGAGAGAGAAAGAGGCACAGAGAGAGAAAGAACGGGCGCACCAGGGCCTCCAACCACTGCAAACAAACTCCAGACGTGAGCGACCCCTTGTGCATCTGGCTAATGTGGGTCCTGGGGAATTGAGCCTCGAACCAGGGTCCTTAGGCTTCCAGGCAAGAGCTTAACCGTGAAGCCATCTCTCTGGCCCCCAGCACTGATTTCTTGAGTCAGGGTATCATGTAACCTAGGTTGGCCTCCATCGCAAGCTTTGAACTCCTGATCCTACAGCATCTACCTCCCAAGTGCCAGCATTAGCATGTGAAATGGGATGTAGCTAGTTTTAAAAGCTTTGTTTTCGACCTGGAGAGATGGTTTAGTGGTTAAGGCGCTTGCCTGCAAAGCCTAAGGACTCTGGTTCAACTCCCCCCAGAACCCACATAAGCCAGATGGTGCATCATCACATCTTGAGTTCGTTTGCAGTGGCTAGAAACCCTGGCACTCCTATTCTCTCTCTCCCTCTTCCTCTCCCTCTGTCTCTCTCATGCATGTTAATAAGTAAACTTAAAAAAATGTTTTTAGAAAACTCTTATTTCCCAGCTACCTTGTACTAAGTGGAAACCCTATGACCTGGTTCCAATTCATGATATATAAATGGAAATCTCTCATAAGAGCTTCTGGGAAAACTATTTTCAGATAAAAGGGACAGTCTCATCTGGCTTGGGCCTTTTACTCTTCTATCCTTCCTTCCCTCCTCTTCTCCCTTCCTTCTTCCTTTTGTCCTCCCGATAGTACAGATGAAACCTCAAGCTATAGCAGTTCGCTTTCGTTGTTGAAGGAAAGTCTGAGAGAACTGGAGACCTGGCTCCTAACATTCCTGAGCTGCTGACCCCATGCTGCCTTCCTCTGGACTCTGTGCATGGCAATAGAAAAAAATCCCTTTAAGAAATTATCTGGAAAGCTGGGCATGGTGGTGCACACCTTTAATCCCAGCACTAGGGAGGCAGAGGTAGGAGGATCACATGAGTTCGAGGCCAGCCTGAGACTACATAGTGAATTCCAGGTCAGCCTGAGCCAGAGTGAGACCCTACCTCGAAAGAAAAACAGAAAAGAAAAGAAATTATCTGGGATGGAGACATGGCTCAGCAGTTAAGGCACTTGCCTGAAAAGACTAATGACTCAATACACACATAAAGCCAGATGCGCAAAGTGATACCTGTAGCTGGAGTTCATTTGCAACAGCTAGAGGCCCTGATATGCTCTCTCTCTCTCCCTCCTTGCAAATATATATATATATTGGTTTGTGAGGTAGAGTCTCACTCTAGCCCAGGCTGACCTGGAATTCACTATGTAGTCTCAAGGTGGCCTCAAATTCATGGCGATCCTCCTACCTCTGCTTCCCAAGTACTGAGATTAAAGGCATGCACCACCAAGCCCAGCAATAAAAATATATATTTTTTAAATGTTGCTTATCTGGGAGGATTGGAGAGATGGCCCAGTGGTTAAAGATGCTTGCTTGTAAAGAGGCAACCTACAGAATGGGAAAAAATCTTCGCCAGCTATATATCTGACAGAAGATTAATATCTAGGATATACGAAGAACTTAAAAAGTTAACTAATAAGGAATCAAACAAGCCAATCAAAAAATGGGCTATGGGGCTGGAGAGATGGCTTAGCGGTTACGCGCTTGCCTGTGAAGCCTAAGGATCCCGGTTCAAGGCTCGACTACCCAGGACCCACGTTAGCCAGATGCGCAAGGGGGCGCACGCGTCTGGAGATCGTTTTCAGTGGCTGGAGGCACTGGCGTGCCCATTCTCTCTCCCTCTCTCTATCTGCCTCCTCTCTGTCTTTCACTCTCAAATAAATAAATAAAAATAAAAATAAATTTAAAAAAAATGGGCTGTGGAGCTAAATAGAGAGTTCTCAAAGGAAGAAATACGAATGGCATATAATCTTCTAAAAAAATGTTCTATGTCACTAGTCATCAGAGAAATGCAGATTAAAACTACATTAAGAGCTGGAGAGATGGCTTAGCAGTTAAGCGCTTGCCTGTGAAGCCTAAGGACCCCAGTTCGAGGCTCAATTCTCTAGGACCCACGTTAGCCAGATGCACAAAGGGGCGCATGCGTCTGAGTTCATTTGCAGTGGCTGGAGGCTCTGGCACGCCCATTCTCTTTCTCTCTCTATCTGCCTCTTTCTCACTCTCAAATAAATAAATAAAAATGAACAAAAAAATTTAAAAAAAAACTACATTGAGATTCCACCCCACTCCTGTCAGATTGGCCACCATCATGAAAACAAAGGATCATAAATGTTGGCGGGGATGTGGAAAAAGAGGAACCCTTCTACACTGCTGGTGGGAATGCAATCTGGTCCAGCCATTGTGGAAATCAGTGTGGAGGTTACTAAAACAGCTAAAGATTGATCTACCATATGACCCAGCTATAGCACTCCTAGGCATATATCCGAAGGAATCATCTCATTGCCTTAGAAGTACGTGCTCAACCATGTTTATTGCTGCTCAATTTATAATAGCTGGGAAATGGAACCAGCCTAGATGTCCCTCAACTGATGAGTGGATAATGAAGATGTGGTACATTTATACAATGGAGTTCTACTCAGCAGTAAAGAAAAATGAAGTTATGAAATTTGCAGAAAAATGGATAGATCTGGAAAGGATTATACTAAGTGAGGTAACCCAGGCTCAGAAAGCCAAGCGCCACATGTTCTCCCTCATATGTGGATCCTAGCTATGGATGATTGGGCTTCTGCGTGAGAAGGAAAAAACCCAGTAGCAGAGGCCAGTAAGTTAAAAAGGAGATATAAAGGGAAGAGAAAGGAAAGGAGGAAGGTACTTAATAGGTTGGTATTGCATATATGTAAGTAGAATGATTGAGATGGGGAGGGGATATAATGGAGAATGGAATTTCAAAGGGGAAAGTGGGGGGGGGAGGGTATTACCATGGGATATTTTTTTATAATCATGGAAAATGTTAATAAAAATTGAGAAAAAAAAAGATGCTTGCTTGCAAAACCTGACAGTCTAGGTTCAATTCCCCATTATCCACATACAGCCAGATGCAGAAAATGGCACATATGTCTGGAGTTTGTTTGCAGTGGCAAGAGGCTATGCAGTGCCCATACCCCCCCCCTCCTCCCTGCTTACAAATAAATACTAAATTATTAAAAAGAAAAAAAAGAGATAGGGTCAGGTGTGGTGCTGCACCCCTTTAATCCCAGCACTCGGGAGGCAGAGGTAGGAGGATTGCTGTGAGTTCGAGGACACCCTGAGACTCCATAGTGAATTCCAGGTCAGCCTGGGCTAGAGTGAGACCCTACCTTGGAAAACAAAAAACAAAAAAAGATAGGGGCTGCAGAGATGGCTTAGCAGTTATGGCACTTGCCTGCAAAGCCAAAGGACCCAGGTTTTATTCCCCAGGATTCACATAAGCAAGATGTACAAGGTGGCACACACATCTGGAGTTCCTTTGTGGTGGCTGAAAGTCCTGGCATGCCCATTCTCTCTCTTTCTCTCTCCATATATATGTATGTATACATATATATTTGCTTTTATCCCTCCCTCTCTCAAATAAATAAGATAAAAGTTAAAAAAAAAAAACTTAAAAAAAAAGATAAATTGGAGAGCCAGGTATGGCAGTGCATGTCTTTAATACCAGCACTCAGGTGGTGCATGCCTTTAATCTCAGCACTCAGGAGGCAGAGGTAGAAGGATCACCATGAGTTCAAGGCCACCCTGAGACTCCATAGTGAATTCCAGGTCAGCCTGGGCTGGAGTAAGACCCTACCTCACAAACCAAAAGTGCAGCACAGAGGTGGAAGGATTACTGTGAGTTCAAGACCACCCTGAGACTACATAGTGAGTTCCAGGTCAGCCTGGGTTTGAGCGAGACCCTACTTCAAAGGAAAAAAATAAACAAATAAATTGGGCTGGAGAGCTGGATCGAAAGCTAATGGTGCTTGCATGCAAATCCTGACAGCCTGGGTTCAATTCCCCAGTACCTACATAAAGCCAGATACACAAAATGGCACATGTGTCTGGAATTTTTTTGCAGTGGCAAGAGGCCCTGGTGTGAGTCAATTCCCCATTGATTCAGATGTTAAAATTAAGCTTGTAACTTGGATCTCCAGCTACCTGGCTGGAAGAGGTGTCACTGGGGGGCAAGAACTGGAGTCTAGCCCTAAGTTGTCCCGGGGGCAGATCTGAATTGCAGCCCAAAGGTGTAAGGGAGCAGTCTGAGCTCTGGGGTCCTATTTGCTGCTAGCTCCTGTTTGCTGCTTGTTGGTGTTTGCTGGTTTGTGGGGTTCCCCTCTGCTTGTGTCTATGAAAGGGAACCAGCTTCTTCCACCACTGATGGAACGTCCTTGGATCTGTGAGCTGAAATAAATCCCGTTCCTTCCACAAACGGTGTCCGTTTGGAAGTTCATCCCAGCATTGTGGAGCTGTCTACTACAGACGATAACAAAACACATACAGGGGCTGGAGGGATGGCTTAGCGGTTAAGGTGTTTGCCTGCAAAGCCAAAGGATCCTGGTTTGATTCTCCAGGACCCACGTAAGCTACAAGATGACACATGCATCTAGAGTTCGTTTGCAGTAGCTGGAGGCCCTGGCGTGCCCATTCTCTCTCTCTCTCTGCCTTTCTCTCTCTCAAATTTATAAAATATATTTTTAAAAAAACCATACAGAGCTGGAGGGATGGCTTAGCGGTTAAGGCGTTTGCCTGCGGAGACTAAGGACCCAGGTTCAATTCCCCAGGTCCCACGTTAGCCAGATGCAAACAGGGTGCACATGTCTGGAGTATGCAGTGGCTGGAGGCCCTGGCGTGCCCATTCTCTCTCTCTCCTCCCCTTTCTCTGTCAAATAAATAAATAAAAATTAAACAAATTTAAAGCATAGATATTGTCAGTGTTATACACAAAAGGAGTCAATGTTCAAAGACATTCAGAGTAGCACAAGTGTGGTTTAGTGGGCGGGAAAAATGCGGATAGGATGAAAGTAGCCTATGCCGAGCAAATAGTCAACTGAGGAAACCGAGACAGACAAGCTGGGTCCTGTGGCCGTTAACTCTGCGTCTACTTGACTAGGTCAGGAGTGTCCAGACATTTGATAAAACAGTGTTTCCAGCTGCATCTGTAGCACTGTTTCTGGATAAGATGAGCTTGTTCAAGACTGCCCTCCTTGATGCGGAGCTCATGAGCCAACAATTCCTTGTCATAAATCTGGCCATGTTTCTCCTACCCGCTGTGTCTATAGAAGGCACTATAGCAGTCCCCTGTTAAGTTTACTGGCTATTTGGGGGGGGGGGTCTGGAGAGGGTTTCCAGGTAGGGTCTCACTGTAGCCCAGGCTGATCTGGAATTCACTAGGTAGTCTCACAGTGGCCTCAAATTCACAGCGATCCTCCTACCTCTGCCTCCCAAGTGCTGGGATCAAAGGCATGCACCGCCATGCCTGGCTCGGTTAGCTTTGGCTTTTTTTAAATCTTATTTTTTTTTTCTTCAAAGTAGAGTCTCACTCTAGTCAAGTTTGACCTGAACTCACTCTGTAGCCCCAGAGTAGCCTTGAACTCACAGCAACCTTCTTCCCTCAGCCTCCCAAGTGCTGGGACTAAAGATGTGTGCCTAGGCATTCTTGAATCTACCAGCACTTTTCCAATTTTTTTTCTGTTTTATTTATTTATGTGAGAGGGACAGACAGAGAGAGAATGAGGCTGATAGACAGAGAGAGAGAATAGGTGCGTCAGGGCCTCCAGCCACTGCAAACGAACTCCAGACGCGTGCGCCCCCTTCTGCATCTGGCTAACGTGGGTCCTGGGAAATCGAGCCTCGAACCGGGGTCCTTAGGCTTCACAGGCAAGCGCTTAACCGCTAAGCCATCTCTCCAGCCCCTCTACCAGCATTTTTGAATACATATCCCTCAGATAATGTACATGGTTTCCCCCGCCCCCCCCCCCCAAAAAATGCCAAGTTTAGGCTGGAAGGATGGCTTAGCAGTTCAGGTGCTTGCCTGCAAAGCCAAAGGACCCAGGGGAATTGTGTAGCTAGATATGAATTGTGGTAGGGCTGGCCTTGAGTGAGACATTAGTAAATCAAGAGAATAAAATAAAGCATTAAAAAAAAAAAAAAAAGCAAAGCCAAGTGTAGTGGCACTCACCTTTAATCCATCACTCGGGAGGCAGAGGTAGGAGGATCGCTGCGAATTCGAGGCCACCCTGAGACTACCTAATGAATTCCAGGTCAGCCTGGGCTGGAGTGAGACCCTACCTCGAAAAAACAAAAAAGTAAAAAGAACAAGCAAGGTGTGCTGATGCAGAACTGTAATCTCAGCACTCTGGAGGTAGAGACAAAAGGATCAGGAATTCAGGGTCATCCTCAGCTACCTAGTGAGTTCAAGGCCAGACTGGCCTAGGAGACCCTGTGTTAAGAAAGAAAGAGAGGAAGGGAGGGAAAGAAAGAAAGAAGTAGGCTGAAGAGATCACTTGGCAGTTAAGGTGCCTGCCTGCAAAGCCTAAGGACCTAGGTTCAATTACCCAGTACCCACGTAAGCCAGATGCACAATGTGGCACATGCATCTGGAGTTCGTTTGCTATGTCTGAAGACCCTGGCATGCTCATTCTGACTCTTTCTCTCACTCTCTGTCTTAAATATATATATATACACATATATATATATATGTATATTTCTCTCTCTTAAACAAATTTATTAATTTAATTTAATTAATTTTAAAAAAGAATTCCAGATTCGTGTACCACTTTGTGCATCTGGCTTCATGTGGGTACTGGGGAGTTGAACCCAGGTTAGCAGGCTTTGCAAGCAAGCACCTAGCTTCTGAGCTATCTACCCAGCCCTGATATTTTTTTCTTTTTTTGGGGAGACAGTGTTTCAAGATAGGGTCTCCCTCTACCACAGGCTGACCTGGAATTCACTATGTAGTCTCAGGGTGGCCTTGAACTCATGGAGACCCTCTTAACGTCTGCCTCCCAAATGCTGGGATTAAAGGTACCATGTCTGGCCTGGTTCATATTTCTTAAGGAAGTATTATCTAGTTAAGATGTTCAGGAATGAGGGGGCTGAAGAGATGGCTCAGCAGCTAAGGGGCTTGCCTGCAAAGCTAACGACCCAGATTTGATTCCCACATAATGTCAGATGCACAGAGTGGCGCACGCATCTGGAGCTCATTTGCAATAGCTAGAAACCCTGGCATGCCCATTCTCACTGCCTGGTTCCTATCTCTCTCTGCTTGCAAATAAATATATAAAAAACATTTTTGGGGGGGCTGGAGAGATGGCTTAGTGGTTAAGCACTCGCCTGTGAAGCCTAAGGACACCGGTTCGAGGCTTGGTTCCCCAGGTCCCACGTTAGCCAGATGCACAAGGGGGCGCACGCGTCTGGAGTTCGTTTGCAGAGGCTGGAAGCCCTGGTGCGCCCATTCTCTCTCTCCCTCTATCTTTCTTTCTCTCTGTGTCTGTCACTCTCAAATAAATAAATAAATAAATAATTTTTTTTTAAATTTTTTTTTGAGGTAGGATCTCACTTGAGTCCAGACTGACCTGAAATTCACAAAGGAGTCTCAGGATGGCCTTGAACTCACGGCGATCCTCCTACCTCTGCCTCTCGAGTGCTGGAATTAAAGGCATGCGCCACCACGCCCGGCAAAAACATTTTTTAAAAATTATTTATTTATTTATTTATTTATTTATTTGAGAGCGACAGACACAGAGAGAAAGACAGATAGAGGGAGAGAGAGAGAATGGGCGCGCCAGGGCCTCCAGCCTCTGCAAACGAACTCCAGACGCGTGCGACCCCTGTGCATCTGGCTAACGTGGGACCTGGGGAACCGAGCCTCGAACCGGGGTCCTTAGGCTTCACAGGCAAGCGCTTAACCGCTAAGCCATCTCTCAAAAACATTTTTTAAAAGATGTCCAGGGGCTGGAGAGATGGCTTAGTGGTTAAGGTGCTTGCCTGTGAAGCCTAAGGACTCAAGTTCAATACCTCAGTACCTACCTAAGTAAGCCAGATGCACAAGGTGGCACATACGTCTGTAGTTCATTTGCAGTGGCTGGATGCTCTGGTGCACCCATTCTCTCCCCCTCTCTCTCCTTGCAAATAAATAAATAAATAAATATTTTCAAAAAGGTGCTCAGGGGTTTGATTCCCCAGGACCCACCTTAGCCACCTGCACAAGGGGGCGCATGCACCTAGAGTTTATTTGCAGTGGCTGGAGGCCCTGGTGCGCCCATTCACTCTCTCTCATTCTCTCCTCCTCTTTCTATGTCAAATAAATAAATATATTTTTAACGGTGGCATGCCTCTTAGTATGGAAGCTGTTTTATTATTCTATTTGTTGTTGTTCAATGTATTGGGAAGGGCAGGCTCTTGTTCCAGGACATCTAGTCTAAGTTATAAATCTGAGGGCTGTGTTTTGTATTGGCAGTACTGGGGACTGAACTCAGGACCTCCTGTATGCTAAGCAAGCACTCTGCCACTGACCCACACTCCCAGCCCTCTTAGTTGTAAATCTGATGAAAAATAAAATCATGTCAGTTTTCTTTAAAAAAAAAAAAAAAAAAAAGATGCTCAGGGGCTAGAGGAATGGCTTAGTGGCTAAGATGTTTGCCTGCAAACTCAAAGGACCCAGATTCGATTCCCCAGGATCCACGTTAGCCAGATGCACAAAGGGAAACACACGTCTGGAGTTCATTTGCAGTGGCTGGAGGCCCTGGCATGCCCATTCTTTTCTCTCTCTCTCCCTCTTTCTCTGTCAAATAAATAAATTAATTAATAAAATATTTTTTAAAAGATGCTCAGGAATGAGTTTTTTATTGTCATTGCTGATTTCTAGATTAGGGGGAGGGGTCCCATGTAGCCCAGGCTGGTCTGGAACTCACTATGTAGCTAAATTGTATTCTGATCCTCCTGAATTCTGAGACTACAGGCATGCACAGTAAGCTGTTCTTTGTGTCATGTTGACAACTATCAGAGGATCATGTGAATTGTGGGATAACTATATTACATTTCAAAATATTTAGTCATAATGATGTAAAAATATAATTACAACAGGGTTGAGAGATGGCTTAGTGGTTAAAGCGTTTGCCTGAAAAGCCAAAGGATGCAGGTTTGATTCCCCAGACCCATGTAAGCCAGATGCACAAGGTGGTACATGTGTATGGAGTTTGTTTGCCGTGGCTGGATGCCCTGGTGCACCCATTCTCTCCCTCTCCCTGCCTCTTTCTCTCAAATAAATAAATGGGGGGTAAACTATTAAATATATATATATAGGGCTGGAGAGATGGCTAAGAGGTTAAGCGCTTGCCTGTGAAGCCTAAGAATCCCGGTTCAAGGCTCAATTCCCCAGGACCCATGTTAGCCAGATGCACAAGGGGGTGCCTGCATCTGGAGTTTGTTTGCAGTGGCTGGAGGCCCTGGCGCGCCCATTCTCTTTGTCTCTATCTGCCTCTTTATCTCTCTGTCACTTTCGAATAAATAATTTAAAACAATATATATAAAATTACAACATATTTTAAAAGGTTCTGTGAAATTTGATATTCTGATGTTTTTCCTGAGGTTTTGTCTGTCCCTGTGGAGGATCTTTCTTGGGTGTTCTGCACCTTATCCTCTGAGACAGGGCTGCTCATTGAGTCAACGTGGAGCTCATGAATTCTTTAGATGAGAGAGCTAGCAAACCTTAGCAATCACAGCTTCTTAGGGCTTTTTTGTAATCAATCTTGTAAAAGGTAAATTAAATTTTATATTTAAAAAATCCTGCTCTCTGTCACTTGGGAACTTCCAGCTGTGGGTGAGGTTTTCCCTAGGCTGGGCCCAGGCGGGAGGGGGTCCCCAGCCCTAACTCTCCACATGGGCTCTTTATCCCCTCCAACTCTCCGCATGGCAGGAGCTCCTTGAACGTTCTTTTCTCTTTTCTTTCCACACTTTTTTTCCCCAGGCCATCCACGTGGGATCTCTAGCCACATGGGTGCCTTTCCTTGGCTCTAGTTTCCTCAATAAATATAATTCTTTAATAATTAAAAAAAAAATCCTGCTGGGTGTGGTGGCGCATGCCTTTAATCCCAGCACTGGGGAGGCAGAGGTAGGAGGATCATCATGAGTTCGAGGCCACCCTGAGACTACATAGTGAATTCCAGGTCAGCCTGGGATAGAGGGAAACCCTACCTCAAAAAAAAAAGGAGGAGGAGGAGGAGGAAGAAGAAGAGGGGAGGGGGAGGAGGAGAAGGAGAAAAGAATCCTGAGATGTCGATGGTTTTTGCAGCAGCACTAAGATTCCGCAAGCTTCTTTGGGGACAGGGAAGAGAAACGGGTTACAATGCAAAGCACCTTTGTCAGTTCAAACAACTTCTTAGTCACCCAATTTTAGCCCTTTCACATGAAAATGAAATGATGACCTCTAGTGGACTAAACTCACCTGGAACCCATGTCACTAAAACATTGCAAACATCCTAGACACTCTGTCAAAACAAAATAGCCAGGCCTGGTGGCGCATGCCTTTAACCCCAGCACTCCAGAGGCAGAGATAGGAAGATTGCTGAGAGTTCAAGGCTACCCTAAGACTACACAGTGAATCCCAGGCCAGCCTGGGCTAGAGTGTAAAACCAAAATAATAATAATAATAATAATAATAATAATGCCATCTGACATTCATTTCAAGAGATCCTGGTATGTTCATACACACACACTTTTTATTTTATTTTATTTTATTTGACAGAGAAAGAGGGAGAGAGACAGAGAGAGAGAGAATGTGTGCACCAGGGCCTCCAGCCACTTTAATGAACTCCAAATGCATGTGCCCCCTTGTGCATGTGGCTAACGTGGGTCCTGGGGAATCAAACCTGCGTCCTTTCCTTGGCTTTGCAGGGAAACACCTTAACCGCTAAGCCATCCCTCCAGCCCACACTTTTTTCTTTTTAAGGTAGGGTCTCACTCTAGCCCAGGCTGACTGTAATCCAGTGTAGTCTCAGGGTGACCTTGGACTCATGGTGATCCTCATAGTTCTGCCTTCCAAGTGCTGTGGTTAAAAATGTGAACCATCTAGCCATGAGCCCTGGGGGTGTAATGCCTGCTGCTGTCTGGCTAAATGTATATACTATGCTCACCAAACTGTCCAGTAAGTACTTCTATTAATGTTCATACACTTATATTAATGCTACTCTCACTTTTGGTAGAAAACCTTCTTTTTTCAGATGGCAGTGTCCTTGGGATGACTCAGAAGGCATTATGGTGCTGGAAAGAAGTGACAGGAGTGCTCAGCACTGCAATATCTCTATCACACCTTCCAAGGCTCAGGGTCCATTGTGGAAGAGGTGGCGGAAAGAATGTAAGAGCCAAAGGAAGGGTAGGACTCCTTACAACGTGCTCCTCCAGACACAAAATGGCCTGGATATCCATGACCTCACAGTGCCTGACACTACCTACACAAGACCATAATAGGAAGAAAAAAAGATCATGACATCAAAATAAAAGAGACACTAATTGAGAGAGGAAGGGGATATGATGGAGAGTGGAGTTTCAAAGGGAAAGTGAGGGGAGGGAGGGTATTACCATGGGATATTGTTTACAATCATGGAAGTTGTTAATAAAAAAATTAATTAATTAAAAACTGTGCACCACCATGCCAGGCCACTTTAAAAAAAATTATTTGAGAAAGAGAGAAAGAAGAGAAAGAATGGGTGTGCCAGGGCCTCTAGCCACTACAAATGCACTCCAGACACACACACCACCTTGTGCCCCTGGCTTTACATGGGCACTGGGGAATTGAACCTGGGTCCTTTGGCTTTCCAAGCACCTTAACCACTACGCATCTCTCCAGTCCCACACTTTTTTAAAAATTATTTTATTTATTTATTTATTTGAAAGTGACAGACAGAAAGAGGCAGATAGAGAGAATGGGCGTGCCAGGGCCTCCAGCCACTGCAAAGGAACTCCAGATGCGTGCGCCCCCTTGTACATCTGGCTAATGTGAGTCCTGGGGAATTGAGCCTCCTTAGGCTTCACAGGCAAGGGCTTAACCGCTAAGCCATCTCTCCAGCCCCACACTTTTTTTTTAGGTATGGCGCTCAGCATTCAGGAGGCTGAGGTAGGACTGCCAAGACTTCAAAGACAGCTTGGGGCTACAGAGTGAGCTCCAGATCAGCCTAGGCTAGAGTAAGATCCTGTCTGACCAAAAATAAATAAATAAAAATAAAATAATGATTAAAAAAAAAAACAACAGCCAGGCGTGGTGGTGCACGCCTTTAATCCCAGCACTTGGGACACTTGGGAGGCAGAGGTAGGAGGATCGCCGTGAGTTCGAGGCCACTCTGAGACTACATAGTGAATTCCAGGTCAGCCTGAGCTGGAGTGAGACCCTACCTCGAAAAGCCAAAAAAAAAAAAAAAAAAAAAAAAACAGTAACAGGGCTAGAGAATAGAGAAATAGCTTAGCAGTTAAGGCACTTACCTACAAAGGACCCAGGTTTGAGTCCCTGAGACCCATGTAAGCCAGATGCATAAAAGGGCACTCCCATTCTCTCTCTCTCTCTCCCTGCCTATTTCTCTCTCAAATAAATAAGGGAAAAATTTTAAAGTAAATAAAATAATAATAAATCATGGAGGTGGGGCATGGTGACACCCACTTGTAGTCATGACATGACTCAGATGAGGCAGGATAGTTCATACAAGGCCAGCCTGGGCTGTACAGTGAGAACTTGTCCAGAAAATCACATACTTATTATGCTGATTGTATCTTAACACATAACTGCTGCTACTTGGATTGGGTCCTGTACCTCCTGCAGTTATTTGAACATAACCTATGCACTCTAGCCTGCATACTTTGTAAAAGGTGAAAGATTTATGCGATCTGAAGAGAAACCAGAGTATAATCTTTATACTTTGTGCTCAGGACTGTGCGCGTGCGCGCGCGCGCACACACACACACACACACAAACGCTACCACTGAGCTACAGGCCCAGCCTCCTCACTGCCAAACTTAAATCTTCTCTATTACTGACACCAAATACGATGTATTTTTTCATAAAGTTGTATGTTGTCCTGTATTGGGGATGACACAAAGTGTTTATACATACTCAGTATAGACATATTTTTAATTTTATTTATTTTCAAGCAGAGACGAGAGAAAGAATGGCCATGCCAGGGCCTACAGCCACTGCAAATGAACTGCAGATGCACGCACCACTTTGTACAACTGGCTTTACATGGGTCCTGGGGAATTGAACCTAGGTCCTTTGGGTTTGCAGGCAAGGGCTCTAACCACTAGGTCATCTCTCCATCCCCCCAGACTTTTGTTTTGTTTTTTTTAGGTACAGTCTTACTCTAGCTCAGGCTGACACTATATAGTCTCAGGGTGACCTTGAACTCATGGTGATTCTCCTACCTCTGCCTTCCAAAGGCGTGCACCACCACTCCCGGCCAGACATGTTTTTTAAATTTACCTTTTCAAACTAGGTCTCAAGAATCCCCGACTGGCCTTGAACTCCTTATCCTCTGTCTCCTAAGTTTTGAAAATGACAAGTGTGCACCCCCAACTTTTTGACAACTTTCACACATGTACATTAATGTATTGGGTCATAATATAGGGTATAGAGGGGTCACATCAGGAACTATATTTACTATGAAAAAATACTCATAACCAGGTTTGGTGGCACACACCTGTAATCCCAGTTCTTGGTAAGCAGAGGCAGAATTTTCTACAAATTTGTTGTCAATCTGGTCTACAAAGCAAGTTCCAAGCAGGCCAGGGGTACAAAAAATTGTCTCCTAACAAAAAATTCATAGCTAGGGATTCGAGAGTTGGCTTAATGGTTAAGGTGCTTGCCTGCAAAGCCAAACGACCAGGTTCGATTACCTAGTACCCACATAAAGCCAGATGCACAAGGTGGTGCATGCATCTGGAGTTTGTTTGCAGTGACTAGAGGCCCTGACATGCCCATTCTCTCTGATTGAAAAAGCTAATAAAATAATAAAATAAATTGAATAATGGTGGCACATGCCTTTAATCTCAGCACTCGGGAGGCAGAGGTAGGAGGACTGCCATTAGTTCAAGGCCACCCCGAGACTACACTACATAGTGAATTCCAGGTCAGCCTGGGCCAGAGTGAGACACTACCTCAAAAAAAAAAGAGAGAGAGAGAGAAAAGAAAAATTCATAGCTAGATACTTGAGTGTTGTGGTTCATGGCTATAATCCTGCCTGAGAAACAATTAGTTCAAAGCCAGTCTAGGCTTAGACTGGCTCAAAACAAGAAACAAGAAGAGTAAAGGAGCTAGAGAGATAGCTCAGGTGCTTGCTTGCAGGGCCTGACCTGGGTTCGATTTCCCAGTGCCATGTAAAACCAGATGCACAAAGTGGTACATATGTCTAGAGCTTGTTTGCAGCGGCTGGAGGCCCTGGAGTGCCTATTCTCTGTATCTCTTCTCTCTCTGCTTGCAAATTCATAAATAAGTTCCTTTAACAAAAAAAGACATAAAAAGAGGAAAGGGCTTGGGAATATAGCTTACTTGGTGGAGAGCGTGCCTGGCATTCACATGGCCCTGGTTTTGATACTCACTCCACATGGGGCATCCTCCCCCCCAACCCCCGCCTCCCCCAGAGGTAGTCTCACTCTCTAGTCCAGGCTGGCCTGGAACTCACTTTCTATTCTCCGGGTGGCCTTGAACTCACAGTGATCCCACCTTTGTCTCCAGAGTGCTGGAATTAAAGACTTGCGCCACCTCACCCGGCAATATTTTTTTAAGACAGGCTGACTTCAAATTCACAGCAATTCCCCAGCCTTTAGTCCAACACATGCTTTAAAAAAAAAAAAACAAAACACCCAGTGTGGTGGTATATGCCTTTAATTCTAGCACTAGGAAGGCAGAGGTAAGAATCGCCATGAGTTCAAGGCCACGCTGAGACTACAGAGCGTAGAGGGAGTATGGGTAGGTCAGGACCTCTAGCCACTGCAAATGAACTCCAGATGCATATGTCACTTTGTACATCTGGCTGTATTTATGTGGGTAATGGGGAATTGAACTCAGGTCTATATAGGCCTTGCAGGCAAGCACCTTAACCACTGACCCATCTCTCCATTACCCCACACTTGGTGTTTTTGCTTTTCAAAATTTTTTTATCAGAGAGAGGGAGGATGGGCACACCAGGGCCTGCAGCCACTGCAAATGAACACTAGACACGTGTGCCACCTTGTGCATCTGGCTTACGTGGGTACTGGGAAACCTTTCTTTAAATTTTTTTTTGTTTATTTAATTAATTAATTTATTTGAGAGCAACAGAGAGAGAGAGAGAGAATGGGCATGCCAGGGTCTCCAGCCACTGCAAACGAACTCCAGGTGCATGTGCCACCTTGTGCATCTGGCTTACATGGGTCGTGAGGAATCGAGACTCAAACCGGGGTCCTTAGGCTCCACAGGCAAGTGCTTAACCGCTAAGCCATCTCTCCAGCCCTATTTTGTTTAAATTTTTGAGACTGACACAGAGAAACAAAGGGACAGAGAGAGAGAAAATGGGCATACCAGTACCTTTCAGCTGCTGTGAATGAACTTGACACATACCCCCTTGTGGGCATGTGCGACGTTGCACACTTGCATCTGGCTATGTGACCTGTAGATTCAAAGAGGTGCTCTTAAGGCTTCACAGGCAAGTAAGTACCTTAACCACTAAGGCATCTCTCAAGCCTCCCACCCTTTAAATCATGTTCCTTTTTAAAATTTTTATTTCATTTTACTTATTTTGAGGCAGAGAGAGAATGAGCATGCCAGGGACTCTAGCCACTGCAAAAAGAACTAAAGATGCATGTGCCACCATGTGCATCTGGTGAAAAGTAGTCGTTTACATCTCCAATCCCCAACACATGGGAGAGGGAGGCAGGAAGATGAGGAGTTTAAGGTCAGCATTTAAGGACAGCCTGGACTACAAGACCCTGTCTCAAAAACACAAAAAGCACTTGGGAGGCAGAGGTAGGACTGTAATGAGTTCAAAGCCATTCTGAGACTACACAGTGAATTACAAGTCAGCCCAGGCTAGAGCAAAACCCTACAGGGAAAAAAAACTAAAAATCCTTATTAAACTATTAGAATCATTCTGCTATTAAATAAAATGGTCTTTTATCTTTTGTTTTAAGACTCATAAGAATATGTGATAAAGGAGCCACTGACTGGTACAGTCCACATTAAGAGGTCAACACTGTTCACAAATACTCAAAGATCATGATCTGGAATTTTAATTCAGAACAGAAAGGTATATTCTATTAATAACCCATTGAAAAGCAAAAAGGTCATGCAAGCATGCATGCACACTAGTTGGCACATGTATCTGGAGTCTGACTGCAGTGGCTTAGAGGCCCTTGCTTATCAATTCTCTCTCATTAAAACAAAACAAAACAACAACAACAAAAAACCACAAAAGAACACACTAACAATACTGGTCCTGATGGCACACACCTTTAATCCCAGCACTCAGGAGGCTGAGGTGGGAGAATTGCCGAATTCAAGACCAGCTTGCCCTGGCTACAGTGAGACTGTACCTCAAAAAATCAGAGGTTTAGCTGCTTTGCTGAAAGGCCTATCAACCCAGTACCCATGTGTCGTTGTATTCCCAAAGTCGTGCCCACATCTGGATCTTGTCTGAAGTGGCTAGAGGGCCCGGGACGCCCACTCTCTCATCTCTCTACTTGCAAATAAACAAATAAATAAAACCATAACAATCACATACACACACAAAAATAATCAATGTAATTTACCCCTCTCCAGAACTGGGATTTGAACTTACAGCCTTTGTCATGCTAGGTCAGGGCTCTATGGCTGAGTTATATTTCCAGCCTAAAACCAATGGCTTCTGATTTAGAAGACAATATCAACTTTTACATCTAGGTTTCCATGGAGTATCTTAAAATAGGAAGGTAGAATGTTTCAGGTCCCATCCCAAAGGACTCAAATTTCACAAACACTAAAATGAATTTATTTCACCTCCAAGGCTTCACACAATCAAGAAATATAAATCAAGAAAATAAAATGCATAAACACTACATGTGGAAAAAAGGGTATCCCTTCTATTTCACATATTCCTAAAATTCAGTGACCGAGCATCTAAGAGCTGTGCTACCTATAGTGTCTGTCTACAACAGAAACAAGTAGAACTCCAATTTGATAGAATCAGGAGACAACTCTATCCCACATTTAAGTTTATTAAAAACTGACAAACAAACAAAACCTGTACAAAAAATATCCCAAATTGCCGAACACTTTGAAACAGTAATCTTGAGAGACATTATCGCCTAGGACCCCCTCTCCCTCTGCCACGGCCACGTCCTCGTCCTCTTCCCCGGCCTCGACCTCTTCCTGCAACTGAGGGAAGAAACAAGGCAGGTTAAGTTCTCTTCCGCAGCGAGGCCACCCGGCATCCAAGTAGCACTGACACTCCACCTCTCTCCCAGCCCCATGGCTTTCAGTTAGCAGCTATGGTATGAGAAACTTTAACTCAGTTTCTCTCAGATGAGGACCAGTACTATGCAGAACCAAGAACTGCTGGCAGGGACACAACTGCATTTGTTTCACCTAATACTTACTGAGAAATTCTTTAGAAACACGTGTTCTTTGCATCTTCTCAAATTTACCACAAACTGAAATGTAAATGATTTAGCCTCACAGAGTTTGTAAAAGAGATTCTCAGTGAGATGAACACTGTACTCACACAATTACCAAATAGAATCCCAGCAAGTTAATTCAAAGCCAGGAAAGTTTAAGTTCATATGTGAAAAAAACAATCATAGCTAGGCATGGTGGTGCACGCCTTTAATCCCAGCACTTGGGAGGCAGAGGCTAGGCTGGAAGACTGCCGTGAGTTCAAGACCACCCTGAGATTCACCCTGTAGTGAATTCCAGGTCAGCCTGGAACAAAGCAAGACCCTACCTTAAAAAAAAAAAATTGCATAACATCAGAATCTTATAACTTACTTCACCTAACCACATTCTAGAACTGTAATGCACACAGCTATATCCCTGGAATCTGGTCATCTTAATTCTAGCTCACTGTCACCAACAAAGAACGAAGCACCGGGACTGCTTATTTCACTCCAGACAGCTAATGACATGGGATTAGTAGTGTTTTCAAATTTATTTTTTTTAATTATTTATTAAATATTTTATTTTTGTTTATTACTTATTAGAGACAGAGAGAGGGAGAGTGAGAATGGACATGCCAGGCCTCTAGCCACTGGAAATGAACTCCAGATGCATGTGTCACCATGTACATCTGGCTTACGTGGGACCTGGAGAATTGAATCTGGGTCCTTAGGCTTCACAGGCATGCACCTTAACCACTAAGCCATCTCTCCAGCCATTTATTTATTTATTTATTTGATTATTTATTTATTTGAGAGAGAGAGAGAGAGAGAGGGAGAGAGAGAGAGAACAGGCGTGTCAGGGCCTCCAGCTGCAGCAAGCAAATTCCAGACCGCATGTGCCACCTTGTACATCCAGCTTATGTGGGTCCTGGGGAAGTGAACCTGGGTCCTTTGGCTTTGCAGGCAAGTGCCTTAACAGCTAAGCCATCTCTCCAGCCCAGCATTTTCAATTTCTACTAGTAAAATAACCAATTAGTAAAAAAAGCTGGGTGTGGTGAAGCAGAGATAAAGAGGATTAATGTGGCATTTGAGGCCAGCCTAGGACTCTAACAGTGAGTTCCAGGTCAGACTAGTATACAGTAAGAACCTGCCTTGAAAAAAAAAAGGAGGGGGGGGGGGCAAAACTAAAATTATGCCCTAGTATATACTTTTAATGACAAGGAGGACTATGATACCCACAAATAAGGGCAGGATTATATGAAAAATGATCAACATCAGAAGCTGGAAAATTAAGTTTGTGTTAGAATACAAAGTAAGGTCAAGAATACTTCTCAGAAGATAGAACAAAGAAATGCAGAGAGAGAATAAGTTATAAGGCCCAGTGATAAATTCTGGCAAGAATTGAATGAAGTGATTAAAAAGAATCACTCTTCAAATCTTCTGGTGAGAACAGCGAGAGGCCAAGCCATCTACCCACCCTATAAGAATGGCACCAGTCTTTCTCTTTTTGGTGTAGGTATGGGTGTGGAGTGCAGGCAGCCATGTGAATGAAGCATGCTGTGTTCACCGGGTGGGCTCCTGGCCCATGAGATTCTAGGGAACTCTCGTGTCTACATCTCTTCTCACTGCAGGCACACAGGGACCACAGAAGCTGGTGCCAATGTCCAGCTTTATGTGGGTCCTGGGGACCTGAACTCAGGCACTCACGCATGCATGGCAGGCAATTTATTCACTGAAACATCTCCTGTCTTTTCAAAAGCAACATCGGTGGAACGTGATGGTGCACAACTTCAATCCCAGCACTCAGTAGGCAGAGGTAGGAGGATTGCCGTGAGTTCAAAGGCCACCCTGAGACTCCATAGTGAATTCCAGGTGAGCCTAAGCGTATGGTCGTCCCGTCCCGTCCCCCACCCAGCCCGGTTTTTCAAGGGTAGTCTTGCTTTAGCCCAGGCTGACCTGGAATGGAATTCACTATGGAATCTCAGGGTGGCCTGAACTCATGGCAACCCTACCTCAAGTGCTGGGATAAAAGGAGTACACTACCACGCCTGCCTGTATAGGAAATCGTAAACACCACCCAAAAACAAACAAAACCCTAATGTTTGCAAGTGTATTTGAATAGTGGGTAAAGATTGAAATATACAGACATAAAACATATATAACCCTACAAGCTTACCAGCTTCCCTCTTCTTAGACTTCACCTTGGGTTCAACGTCCACAAGTAGTGTATCCAGAGGCAGGCTGTCTGGAAGAATGAAATACCGAATATTGTTCCCTCGGATACTCAATGTTTCCAGCTGTACAGGCTCTCTGTTCTTCAAGGTCATTTTCACAGCCTTAAGGTGTGTATTCATACTGACATCTACACCTAGAGAAAAAAAAAAAAAAGGCAGAGTAGTTACTAGCCCAGAAAAGGCGACCTATCAAGCCACAGCTGTTTGCACGGATGCTGAGGAATCAGACTCAGGCCCTCATCCAAGTAAAAAGCACTCTTACCTGCGTATTCCCCAGCCCCAATACATAGCTAAGACTGCCTGTATCAGTAAATGTATTAGTGTAGTGATTCACTTGTAATCCCAGCATTCAAAGAAACTGAGGCAAGAGAATTGCTATGAGTGAGTTCAAGGCCAACTAGTGTTACGCAGTGTGTTCTGGGTCAGCCTGGACGATCTGGAGTTAAGACCCTATGTCTAGGGGGAAAAAAAAAAAAAGGAACTGAATGTTAGCAGACCCTGGAGGGCCTGAGTGCGGCTTGGGCTCTGCACTCACGTTCCTCGGCTTTAGCCCCGGCCTCAGGTTTGGATGGAGCATAGGGCACGGTTCTCCCATGGTTCTGAGAACGTCCTCGGCTCACACACCGCCAAAGCCGTGCTCACCTTGCTTTATAGTCCCATAGCACGTTTCTTTATTACCAAGTCCTTAACATGGCTCCTACCCAATCCTCCTGAGACAGGGTCTACTCTTGTATTCCAGGCTAGCCTTGAACTCAATCTTCTCATCCCTGTCTCCCAAGGGCTGGAATTACAGGTATGTACCACCATACCCAGTTTAATTGGTCTTCTGTTTGGGGATTTTATTTATTATTTATTTTTTTATTTCTGTAATGTTAGGAATCAAAGCCAGGGCTTCATATACATAGTGAAATCCCCCTACTTCAATCTCCAAAGTGCTGGAATTAAAGTTGTGAACCAATACGCCTGACTTTTTATTTCCTGAGGCAGGATCTCATTGTAGCACAGGTTGGCTGATATGCAACTCCTGATCCTCCTGACTGTCTCCCAAGTGCTGAGAGTACAAACGAACCATCACACCTGGTTTAAGCCATTTATTTTAGTTTGATTATTGCAAAATATAAAAGCAAGGTTTCTGTTTAAATATGCGACACTACCGCAGAAGCACCTCGTTGTCTGAACCTTCACCAAATACACTTGAGCCAACAGCAAACTAAAACCCCACATAAGGACTGAAATGATGACTCCGCAGTTCAAAGTACTTGCTTTCCAAAGCCTGCTTGTCTTATTCAGTTCCCCAGTACACAAGTAAAGCCAAATGCACAAAGTGGCACATGCATCTGGAGTTTGTTTGCAATGGCAGGCGGCCTTGGCGAACCCATTCTCAAATAAATATTTTTTAATATTATTTTTAGCTAGGTGTGGTGGTATACATCTTTAGTCCCAACACTTGGGAAGATGAGGTAGGAGGATCACCATGAGTTCAAGACCACTCTGAGACTATAGAGTGAATTCCAGGTCAGCCTGGGCTAGAGCAAGAGCCTACCTCGAAAAACAAAAGAACAACAACAACAAAAAAAACCCAAGATTTTATTATTTACTTTTGGTTTTTCTCTAGCCCAGGCTAACCTGGAATTCACTCTAGTGCCAAGGTGGCCTTGAACTCACAGCAATCCACCATGCCGGGCTTGTGCTAAGTACCACTTAAGATTGTTCCATATATGAAATTCATATCTGCATTTTATTACCTGTGTTTGTTCTAAAGATTTTTGTTCTGTGAATAATTTTTGACAGTTCTTATTCATGTATATAGATATGTTTGATGTTTTTTAGTGATATTCCTAAAAAACATTCAAATAAACTTTAAACATTTCAAACTTAAAAAAAAAGTAGGCCGGAGAGATGGCTTAGCGGTTAAGGCACTTGCCTGCAAAGCCTAAGGACCCAGGTTCGATTTCCCCAGAAACCACTTAGTGCACATGGTGCTGCATGCATCTGGAGGTCATATGCACTGGCTGGAGGCCCTGGCGTGCCCATTCTCTCCTACTCTCTCTCAAATAAACAAACAAACTAAAAGGCTAAAAGAATTTCTGTTCCACAAATGGAAGGGGGACACACAAAAACAAACATTCTAAGACAACCCACCTCCTTACCTGTGATTGTTCCATGGACCTGGGTCCCATTCTTCAATTCGATGGTTACAGTTTCATGACTCAATTTCATCAAAAACCTATAAAAGTAGACATAAACTCGTGGACTTTCACCTTTAACAATTTAAAATCATACTTGTGAAGGTGGAAGGGTGAAACTGCTAGATGATCTGAATCTGCTAAATGCTACCGGTGACAATTCCTATTGTAACCCACACAGTGCCTTCCATTCCCTCAAGTGTACATACCTTCAGTATTTGTAAAGAAGCATCATTTCCAAATAAACTTACTTTAAAATCCGATTCTAGTCACTATACAACCTGACCTCAAATGAAGACATTCAAGATCCTAGACTCATTTTAAGCCACAAAAATGAAACTGGGGCCAGGTGTGGTGGCGCACAACTTTAATCCCAGCACTTGGGAGGCAGAGGTAGGAGGACTGCCATAAGTTCGAGGCACCCTGAGACTACGCATGTTTCCAGGTTAGCCTGGGCAAGAGTGAGACCCTACCTTGAAAAACTAAAAAAAATTAAAAAAAAAAAAACAAAACAGAAAAGAAAAAGAAACTGGGTGCCTAGGGAGATAGCTAAGAGGGTGTGGTGGTTTGATTCAGGTATCTTCTATAAACTTAGGTGTTCTGAATGCTAGGTCCCCAGCTGATGGCAAATGGAAATTAAAGCTTTCTGGAGGTGGTATATTGTTGGGGATGGATTTATGGGTGTTATAGCCAGTTTCATGCCAGTGTTTGGCACACTCTCCTGTTCCTGTGGTCCACCTGATGTTGGCCAGTAGGTGATGTCCACCCTCTGCTCATGCCATCATTTTCCCTGCCATTATGGAGCTTCCCCTCAAGCCTGTAAGCCAAAATAACCCCTTTCCTCCCACAAGCTGCTCTTAGTCAGAGTTTATACAGCAGCTTGAAGCTGACTGCACCAGAGGGTAAGGAAACTTGCTATGCAAGCATTAGGACCTGAATTTGACCCCCAGCACTAAAAAAAGTAGGTGTGATCACACATGCCTGTAACTCCAGAGCTGAGTGGGATAGACACACAAGTGTCACTGAGGCTCACTAGACGGCCAGTCTAGATGAAAACCAATGGGATCCAGGGTCAGCAAGAGATTGTTTCAAGTAAGGCAGGCAGAAGATCAAGAGGATACGTGACCACCCACCTTGGGGGTCCACACTAGAATTAAAGGCCCACCAAGCCCTGGGTCAGATCCCCTAGCTCAGGCTGACCTGAAACAATTCACTATGTAGTGTCAGGGTGGCCTCGAACTCTCGGCACCCTCCTACCTAGCCCACCCCGCAGTACACGCGTGCCACTACGCCTGGCTTTGTTTTCTATTGCTTCTTTGTTGAGACTATGTCTTCTGAGTTACTCAGGCTGGCCTCAAACGGCACAGCTCAGCCTCCCAAGTGCAGCTACCACACCTGGCGTGCTTTCTTTCCTGTTTTATCCTGTCAAATCTGTCAGTCCTTTGGGGGGCATAAGCTTTAATATGTTAACCAGGCCAAGACTATATTATAAACAGGGTTTTTTTTCATTTAGTTTTATATTTATAAATTTAATCTACCTGGAATTCTTTTCTTTCCTGTGAGTATGAGGTAAAAATCTGCTTTCATTCTTTTCCTCAAGTGGACAGCAGTTGTCTCTACGCATACTGAATAACTCATCTATTCCTCATTTCATCTAGGCTGTTTCCTTCATTTTTTATTATACTGTACACAGAACAGAAAGAAAAATTGAAGGGTTCAAATTATTAAAACGTTGTCATTCCTCCCCCTCGCTACCTTTCAACACAGAACTCACATGACCATTTTACTACCTGATAGTTGTAGGCATATACTTTAGTATGTAGTTTTGAATGAGGATGTTCTCTTGTAAGCGTAATACCACAATCACAGGTGATGAAATAATTCCATAACATCACTACATATACACTTTCTATACATACTTTCTACTCTGATACACATATTTACTGGAGGCAGGTTCTCATAATTGACTCAGGTTCAACTCTGAATTTTTTATGACAGCTTCCATAATTATAGACAATAAACCATGATAATTCCTCCCCCCCCACTTTCCCCTTCAAAAATCTATCCTCCATCATATCCCCTACCCCTCTCAATTAGTCTTTTTTAAAAAAAATTATTTTTACTTATTTGTTTCTTTGGTGGGGGGATTTTCGAGGTAGAGTCTCACTCTAACTCAAGCAGACCTGGAATTCTCAGGGTGGCCTCAAACTCATGGCAATCCTCCCAACTCAGCTCCCAAGTAGTGGGATTGAAGGCGTGCGCCACCACAGCCGGCTCCATTTATTTAATTGAGAGAGAGAGAATGAGAGTGCTAGGGCTCCCAGCCACTGCAAACAAACTCCAGATGCATGCGCCACCTTGTGCATCTGGCTTATGTGGATCCCGGGGAAACTGAACAGAGGTCCTTTGACTTTGCAGGCAAGCGCCTTAACTGCTAAGCCATCTCCCCAGCCCTAGCCTTTTATTTTGATATTATCTTTTCCTCCTATCACGAGGGTCCTGTGTAGGTAGTATCAGGCATTGCGAGGTCATGGATAGTCAGGCCATTTTGTCTAGAAGACAGCATTGTAAGCAGTCCTACCCTTACTTTGGCTCTTACATTCTTTTTACCAACTCTTCCACAATGGACCCTGAGCCTTGGAGGGTGTGTTGGCGATGTCTCAGTGTAGAACACTCCCTCTGTCCCTTTTCAGTACTATGGTGCCTTTAAAAGACTGAACTCTTATGGGAGAGAGATACCACCAGTGAAGATACTCAACAGCGGACAGAGCAAGCCTTATAATTGGCCAGCCAGGCCAAATGAGCCAACGGGTGCAATAGTGGCAGGTCTGTCATGGTGGAAACCAACTGCCCTCTAATTGGACTGGAGGCCTGCTCCATGGGAGGGAATACATCCCTGATACTGAACACTTAAAACAGGGTAGTCATGAGCCCTAGGGGTGTAACATCGGCTGATGTCTGGAAAAATGTATATACTATGCTTATCAAACTGCCCAGTAAGCACTTCTCTTAATATTTATACCCTTATATTAATGCTACTCTCACTTTGGGTAGAGAATCTTCTCTTTTCAGATGGCAGTGACCTTGGGATGATTCAGAAGGTATCATAGTGCTGGAAAGAAGTGACTGGAGTACTGAATAACAACTCGATCACACCTTCCAAGGCTCAGGGTCTAATGCGGAAGAGGAGGCAGAAAGACTGTAAGAGCCAAAGGAAGGGTAGGACTCCTTACAACATGCTCCTCGAGACACAAAATGACCTGGATATCCATGACCTCACAGTGCCTGACAGTACCTACACAAGACCATCGTAAGAGGAGGAAAAGATCATGACATCAAAATAAAAGACTGAGATGGGGAGGAGATATGATGGAGAATGGAATTTCAAAGGGGAAAGTGGGGGGGGGGGTATTACCATGGGATATTTTTTATAATCATGGAAAATGTTAATAAAAATTGAGAAAAAAAAAGACTATGAACTCTTGATCCTCCTGCTTCTACCTCCCAAAATGATGGAATTACTGGCATGTACCACTATTGGCTTTATTCTACAATATTTTTTATTTTGTGAGTAGGGTCTCACCCTAGCCCAGCTGACCTGGAATTCACTGTAGTCTCAGGATGGCCTTGAACTCACAGCTATAGTCCTACCTCAGCCTCCCGGAATGCTGGGATTAAAGGCATGCACCACCATACCCGGCAGTCTACAATATTCTTTGTACACTGTAACAGCACCCACACCGAAGGACACATATCCTATTGCCTATTCTATTCCCCCCACCAGTCTACTGTGAGAATAAGGATCGGGCCCTCTCTACAGCTAGACCTGGGCTATTAACAATGAATACTGGCTGAATGTTTGAATAACCAAAGGCAAGCCAACCTCATAATGCCACCCTTTCTAATGGTATTGATGGCCATCTCAAAATTACTTACTTTTGGATACATCAAACCCTAAACTAAAAATACTAATGCATGTGTATTGAATCCTTTTCAAAAAGTAAAGTTTCAGGCTAGATAGAGAGTGCAGCTGTTATATGTGCTTCCTGGGCAAGCACAAGGGTTGGAATAGATCTAAATTACAATCTATAGATCCCATGTAATAGCTGGGCTGGCCATGCATACCTGTAATCCCCAGTCCTACAAAGGGGAGCAGAGATCAGGGAATCGCCTGGACTCGTGAAAAACAGTAAGCTCCAGTATTAGTAAGAAACTCTGGCTAAGACTTAGGTCCTTGGTTTCCCACCAGGACTAGATGGTAAGACCCTATTGCTGAAGACTCCACATACTTGGGCTGCAAGGCCACTGAGAAATCCTGCTGGAACTGAGCGGATAACCTCCTCCATGTAGACCAGCTGACAGAAAGCTGGAAGAAGCCACACTGCATGCAGTTCAACGGGAGAAAAAGAAATCACCAGTGAAGACACTCAACAGTAGACGCTGCAAGCCTTATAATTGGCTAGCCAGGCCAAATGAGCCAATGGGTGCAATAGTGGCGTGTCTGTCATGGTGGAAACCAACCACCCTCTAATTGGACTGGAGGTCTGCTCCATGGGAAGGAATACATCCCTGATTCTAAAAACCTACAAGAGAGGTAGTCATGAGCCCTAGGGGTGTAACGCCTGCTGCTGTCTGGCTAAATATACTGTGCTCATCAAACTGCCCAGTAAGCACTTCTACTAATGTTCATACCCTTATATTAATGCTACTCTCACTTTTGGTACAGAATCTTCTCTTTTCAGGTGGCAGAGACCTTGGGATGACTCAGAAGGCATCATGGTGCTGGAAAGAAAAGTGACAGGAATGCTCAGCACTGCAGTATCTCTATCACACCTTCCAAGGCTCAGGGTCTATTACGGAAGAGGTGGTGGAAAGAATGTAAGAGACAAAGGAAGGATAAGACTCCTTACAACATGCTCCCCCAGTCACAAAATGGCCTGGATATCCATGACCTCACAGTGCCTGACACTACCCACATAAGACCATCATAACAGGAGGAAAAGATGATGACATCAAAATAAAAGACAGACTGATTGGGGAGGGAGATATGGTGGAGAGTGGAGTTTCAAAGGGAAAAGTGGAGATGGAGGGAGGGTATCATCACGGGACATTTTTTTATAACCATGAGAGTTGTTAATAAAAAATAATTTGAAAAGAAAAAAAAAAGAAACTGGCTAAAATGCTCCAGCCACAGCAGGCGAGTGCTCCCTGCTACAGGTGAGCACAAGGGCACCAAAAGGGCATGTGCGCATGAACACACACCACACCCAAGCAAAAAAGGAGGCTCTTTCAATGAGCTGTTTATTAGCCTAGAATTCTGATCCAGTGGCTTCCTTCCACCAAGTCTTTGGTTTTATTTTTAATTTTCCTGCTTAGTAGTAACTTTCACTGTGACAGTTCTTCAAATTATTTTTGGAAATATGCAGGATCAAAGTAAATAAAATAATGCAGCTATCAGTTAATCTGTTATATGAAGCAAAAACCCTCTGGGAAAAAAAAAAATCAAAACACATTCCAAAGATATTTCTTGGATAAGTATGTCATCATTCCTATGCTTGGTAATAAGGATTTCATCTTGGTAACTTTTCTCTCTTTCTTGAGACAGGGTCTTGCTATGTGTAGCCCTGGATGGCCTCAAATTTGTGGTAACCTTTCTGCCTCGGGTTCCAGAATGCTGGGATTCTAGGTGTGAGCTACTGTGTTTGGCTGAACATGAATAAGCTGGGACTCTACAGGGGCTCAAGGTCTGTATGTTAATATGACGGTAATTGCAAAATACAGTGGAGACTACAAAAGCATTCCAAGAACACAGTACACATAGCATGACTGGGGAGTCAGATCCTGGTGGAGACTGGAAACACACGATAGGGAAAGAAAAAAAAAAAAAAAAAAACAAGCAAGACTTGTGAGTGAGAAACAGAATGATGGGCTGGAGAGATGGCTTATCAGTTAAGGCACTTACTTGCCTGCAACATCTAAGGACCCAGGTTTGATTTCCCAGAACCCATGTAACCCAGATGCACATGGTGCAGCATGCACCTGGAGTTCATTTGCAGAGGCTAGAGAAATGCCCATTCTCTCTCTCTAATAAAATAAAAAGAAACAAAACAAGATACAAAGTAATTACAGATACTAATGGATTAATAAATTAAAAAGGGGCTGGAGATGGCTTAGCAGTTAAGCACTTGTCTGTGAAGCCTAAGGACCCTGGTTCAAGGCTTGATTCCCCAGGACCCACATGAGCCAGATACACAAGATGGTGCATGCTTCTAGAGTTCGTTTGCAGTGGCTGGAGGCCCTGGCATGCCCATTCTCTCTCCCTCTCTTTCTCTGTCGCTCTCAAATAAATAAAAATTAAAAAATGAAAAAGAAGTAATTCCCTTAGGACAGCTGGGCCTGGTGGCACAGGCTGTAATAACAGCTACTTAAAAGGCTAAGGCAAGGGCTGGAGAGATGGCTTAGCATTTAAGCGCTTGCCTGTGAAGCCTAAGGACCCCGGTTCGAGGCTCAGTTCCCCAGGTCCCACGTTAGCCAGATGCACAAGGGGGCGCACGCGTCTGGAGTTCGTTTGCAGAGGCTGGAAGCCCTGGCGCGCCCATTCTCTCTCTCTCTCCCTCTATCTGTCTTTCTCTCTGTGTCTGTCGCTCTGAAATAAATAAATAAAAAATTAAAAAAAAAAAAGGCTAAGGCAAGAAAATACTAAGTTCAAAGTCAGCATGAGCCACTGAGTCCAAGTGAGCCCATGACTCAAAAACAAAGAGGGTTAAGCCAGGCCAGGCGTGGGGGCACATGCCTTTAATCCCAGCACTTGGGAGGCAGAGGTAGAAGGATTGCCATGTGAGTTCAAACCCACTCTGAGAATAGAGTTAATTCCAGGTCAGCCAGAGCTAGAGTGAGACCCTACCTTGAAAAAATAAATAAAAATAAAAAACAAAGAGGGTTAAACCAAGCATGGTGGTGTAGGCCTTTAATCCCAGCACTCAGGAGGCAGAGGTAGGAGGATCCTCATATATTCGAGGGCACCCTGAGACTACCTAGTGAATTCCAGGCTAACCTGGCTAGAGTGAGACCCTGTCTCCAAAAAAACAACAACAAAAATAAATAAATAAGTAAATACAAATAAAGAGGGCTAGAGGGGCTGGGAAAATGGCTCAACAGGTACAGCTTGGCAGTAGAACATTTGGCCAGAACAGGTGAAGCCCTGGGATCAAATTCTAGTATTAGGAAACACAGAAGGAAGTCCCATTGCTGAATTAAGAGTGCTAAAGCCATACTCATATTGTAAAGAAAACTGAGGGCAGACATCTAAAAAGATCAATTTTCTGCACGTGTACATGCATGTATGTGCACATGGAAGCCATGAGGGTATTGATCCTCAAGCATGAGGATCACTTTTTCCCCTGAGGTACAGTTTCACTCTAGCCCAGGCTGACCTGGAATTGACTATGTAGTCTGAGGGCGTCCTCGAACTCATGGTGATCCTCCAACCTCTGCTAGGATTAAAGGTGTGCACCACCACGCTCAGCTCTGATCACCTTTTTATTTTTATTTGTTTATTTGACAGAGAAAGAGAGAGAATGGGCATGTCAGGGCCTCCAGCCACTGCAAACTAACTCCAGATGCATGCGCCCCCTTGTGCATCTGGCTTATATGGGTCCTGGGGAATTGAAGCTGGGTTCTTAGGCTTTGCAGACAAGTGCTCTAACCATTAAGCAATCCTTCCAGCCCTCTGACCACTTTTTTTCTTCCAAATTTTTATTAACAACTTCCATGATTATAAAGATACCCCATGTTAATACCTTCCCTCCCCCCACTCTCCCCTTTCAAACTCCATCCTCCATCATACCCCTCCCCACCTCTGACCACTTTTTGAAGACAGGGTCTCTCACTGACCTGGAGATTGACAATTAGGGATTGACAATTCAGGGATCCACCTGCCTCTGCTTGGAATTACAAGTGAGTGGCACTACACCAGCATTACTGATGTGGTTCAGGTCCTCCTGCTTGTAAGACAAGCACTTACTGACTGACCTATCGCCTCAGCCCCACAGAAGATCACGTTTGGGCTGGAGAGATGGCTTAGCAGTTAAGGCACTTGCCTACAAAGCCAAAGGACTCAGGTCCAATTCCCCAGGACCTACATAAGCCAGATGCACAATTGGCTCATGCTTCTGCAGTTCATTTGCGGCTGCTGAAGGCCCTGGCATGCCCATTTTCTTTCTCTCCCTGTCTCAGATAAATAAACAGTAACAGGATCATAAGGAACAAGCAGGTCAGTAAACAAACAGACTCACATCTATATGGTCAACTTAAAAAATATACTTATGGGACTGGGGAGAAGGCTTAGCGTTTAAGGCTTTTTTGCCTGCAAAGCAAAGGACGTGGGTTCAATTTCCCAGGACCCGTGTAAGCCAGATGCACAAAGTGGCTCATGTGTCTGGAATTTGTTTACAGTGGCTTGAGGCCCTGGCACACCCATTCTCTTCCTCTTTCACTCTCTCAAAAAATATTTTTTTTCTTACTTGCACGTGCATAGCGCATCAAGGCCTCTTGTACCTCCAAAGGGAGCACCAGACATCTGTCCACCTTTCACCTCTAGATTACTGGGGAGCCCAGGTGCAAGTCAGTCAGTCCAATAGGCACAGATACAGTTTCAACAAACGATGATGCTTCAACTAGAAATCTATTTAGGAAAAAAAGCCTAACTGTTGGATATAGAAGAGAACCCATCATTGGTGACACTGAAGGACTACCACAAATTCAAGGCTAGCCTAGGCTATAATGTAAAGCCCTGCCTTAAAAATGGGCCTTGCCATATAAGCATCTAAAAAAATGTTCTACGTCACTAGTCAGGGAAATGCAGATGAAAACTACATTGAGATTCCATCTCACTCCTGTCAGATTGGCTACCATCATGAAAACAAAGGATCATAAATGTTGGCGGGGATGTGGAAAAAAAGGAACTCTTCTACACTGTTGGGGGGAATGAAATCTGGTCCAGCCATTGTGGAAAACAGTGTGGAGGTTCCTGAAACAGCTAGAGATTGATCTACTATATGACTCAGCTATAGCATTCCTAGGCATATATCCTAAGGACTCATCTCATCTCCTTAGAAGTACATGCTCAACCATGTTTATTGCTGCTCAATTTATAATAGCTGGGAAATGGAACCAGCCTAGATGTCCCTCAACTGATGAGTGGATAATGAAGATGTGGCACATTTATACAATGGAGTTCTACTCAGCAGTAAAGAAAAATGAAATTTGCAGAAAAATGGATGGATCTGGAAAGGATTATACTAAGTGAGGTAACCCAGGCCCAAAAAGCCAAGCGCCACATGTTCTCCCTCATATGTGGATCCTAGCTACAGATGATTGGGCTTCTGCATGAGAAGGAAAATACTTAGTAGCAGAGGCCAGTAAGTTAAAAAGATATATAAAGGGAAGAGAAAGGAAGGGAGGAGGGTACTTAATAGGTTGGTATTGTATATATGTAAGTAGAATGATTGAGGTGGGGAGGTAATATGATGGAAAATGGAATTTCAAAGGGGAAAGTGCAAGAGGAGAGGGTATTACCATGGGGTATTTTTTATAATCATGGAAAATGTTAATAAAAATTGTGAAAAGATAAAAAAAAATGGGCCTTGCACATCTACAACCCCAGCCCCATAGGGGAGGTCTTGGCTGCTCACCAGAACTAGACGGTAAAACCCTATTGCCAAAGACTACGCTGCTTAGGCTGCATGCAACCCTTTGGGAGAGAAAAAACATCTACAGTTGGAAACAGGAGTGGACCCTGCAAACCCTAAGACTGGCTAGGCCAAAAGTGCCAACTAGGGGCTGAAGAGATGGCTTAGTGGTTAAGGAACTTGCCTGCAAAGCAAAAGGACCTCGGTTCAACACCCCAGGACCCAGGTAAACCAGATGTACAAGGTGGTGCATGCAGCTAGAGTTTGTGTGCAGTGGCTGGAGCACCTGGTAAGCCCTTTCTTTCTCTTTCTTTCTTTTCTTTTCTTTTCTTTCTTTCTGTCTCTCGCTCTCTCTTCCTCTGCTTCATGCTCTCAAATAAATAATAAAAATAAAGTAGGACTGAATTTACTTAAAATGTGCCAACTGCTGCACTAGTGCCATGTCTGTTGTGGAGGAAACCAACTGCTCGCTAACTGGATTGGAGGCCTGCTCCACCAGAGGGAGTACAGGCCTGGTACTAAAACCCGCGTCAAAAGTCTGTGGCGAGGGAAGGTCACAGCCCTAGTGAAGTAACACCTGCTGGTGTCTGGCTAAGTGCATGTATTAGGCCCACCAAACTGCTTTGTTAGCACTTTTCTTAATGATTATACCCATATTCGATGCTTCTCTCATTTTTGGTTAGAAAAGAAACTTCTCTTTTCAGATGGCAGTGACCACTGGGGTGACTCCAAAGGCACCACAGGGCTGGAGAGATGGCTTAGTGGTAAGTTGCTTGCCTGCAAACCCTAAGGACCCAGGTTCAATTCTCCAGAACCCACATAAACCAAATGTAGGTGGTGCATGCATATGAAGTTTGTTTGCATTGGCTGGAAACATTGGCATGCCCATTCTCTATGTCTCTACCTCTTTCTCAAGTAAATAAATAAAAATATTTTTTATATGAAAGGCTTATTTAAAAAAAAAAAAGGCACCCCAGCACTGAGAAGTAGTAACAGAGAGGGGTTCAGCACTGAAACACCCCTATCACACCCTCCAAGGTTTGTAGTCTGTTACAGAAGTGGTGGCAGAAAGATGTAAGAGCCAAAGGAAGGGTAGGACTGCTTACAATGCACTTTTCCAGACACAAAAATGGCCTCAATATTCATGACCTCACAGTGCCTGAATCTACCTACCTAAGACCTCCATAATAGAAGGAAAAAATGGTAACATCAAAATAAAAGAGATCAATTGGAAGGGAAAGGGTGGATGTGAGAAGTGGGAATGGGAGTGGACGAAGGGAACTATCACAGTTTTATTGTCTATACTTATGGAAGCTGTTAATACAAAGCTTAAAAAAATGCAGACTAGAGCTGGACAGATGGCTCAGCAGTTTAAGGGTGCTTTGTTGCAGAACCTGAAGGCCTGAGATGGATTCCCCAATACCTATGTAATGCCAGATATACAAAGTGGCAATTCGTCTGGAGTTCCTTTGCAGTGGCCAGAGGCCCTGCTGTGCCTATTCTCTCTCTCTCTTTCATTTACATAAAATATTTGTTAAACCAGGTGTAGTGACGCACACCTTTTAATCCTAGCACTTGGGAGGCTGAGGTAGGAAATTTGCTATGAGTTCAAGGCCACCCTGAGACTACATAGTGAATTCCAGATCAGCCTGAGCTAGAGTGAAACTCTACCTGAGATACACACACACACACACACACAGGAATGAAATTATAAGCTGTACCCATATATTACTGCTACTCTCACTTTTGGTCAGAGAAGCTCCTCTTTTCAGATGGCCATGACCACTGGGATGTCCCAAAAGGCACTATGGTGCTGAGAAGTGACAGGAGTATTCAGCACCACAAAGTCTGTCACACCTTCCAAGACTCAGGGCCCATTGCAGAAGAGGTGGTGGAAAGAATGTAAGAGCCAAAGGAAGTAAAGGACTGCTTACAATGCAATTGTTAGACAGAAATTGGCCTTGATAACCATGTCCTCTCAGTACCTAGCACTACCTCCACAAGACCCTAATAATAGGAGGAAAAGATGATGGCATCAAAATAAGAGAGTAAGAGAGACTAGCCAGTGTGGTGGCACACACCTTTAATTCCAGCACTCAGAGGCAGATGTAGGAGGATCCTCGTGAGTTCGAGGCCACCCTGAGCATACAGAGTGAATTCCAGGTCAGCCTGAATTGAGTGAGACCGTACCTCAGGAAAAACAATAAAGAAATAAATTACAGAAAAGGCCAGGCGTGGTAACACATGCCTTCAATCTCAGCGCTCAGAAAGCAGAGGTAAGAGGATCTCTGAGTTTAAAGCCAGCATGGGCTAGATCAAGACCCTACCTAGAAAACCCCAAAACAAGGAACTTGGGGCTAGCCCTGTAGCCCCAGTTGTACGGTAATTGCTGGAAGCCTTAGGTTCCACCTCTAGGACCCCAACCAACCAATCACTCGATAGGTAAATAAATACATAAATCGCTAAAACTATCCTCAATGTCTTCTCTACAAGAACACCCCCCCCCCAGGAGGAAAAAAAGTTACTTATCTATTCTGTCTTCAGGGAAAAAAAAAAAAACAGTTCAAAAACAGCAGGGACGATGCTTATAAAGCACTCTATTATATGTGTACAGTATACAGGTGTCCAATAACAGTTTGGTCAACAACTACAATCCTTGATCCAATGGAAAAGACACTACGTATTTCCATCTAGTCTCTCTGCCCCTATGCTCAGATCTATTTATAGTTAGTAGTTAATTCCTTATTCTGGCAAACAGTTCCACTAACCAACAGAATGAAATAAAAACAGGGGAACATTTATCACCTGCGATCATCAGGTATGAAGTCGACTTATGCCCCACCCTGGGTGACTTTCACGAACTAAAGACCTACACGAACGGGTCATGTAGTTCCAATAATCAATCATAAATATATATACTTAAAAAAAAAAAAGCCGGGCGTGTTGGCGCACTAGGGAGGCAGAGGTAGGAGGATCGCCATGAGTTCGAGGCCAGCCTGAGACTACAGTAAAACCCTACCTCGGGAAAAAAAAAAAAAAACAACAACTACATATTAAAATCCACAAGTTTGTAAACGCAACCCTGAGTTAAAACATTCTGCAAACGGGCGGCGTCGTTCCCCGACACGGGTCCTGCTATTTCTTTCTACACTGTCCTAAGTGCAGCTAGCTTGCACAGACTCGCAATGGCAATGGGCCGCTGCCTGCACCTTTAAGGCCTCTGGGTCGACAAGAAAGCGGCTCGGCCTTGACGTTCTGGAAACCTCACGGAGCCTGGCGCGGCCCGGACCCTTAGCCGGGGGCTCGGGCACTCCTCGGCACCGCCGAGATGGGCGCGCGCGCCCCGGAGCGGCGGGCGCCGTTAGCAGGCCGCGCACGCGGCTTTCCCGCTTCCCCGCCATCGCGGCGGCCCGGCCTCCTCCGACCAGGCCCCAAGCCCTGGCTCCCTGCCCTCGCCCCGCTTGGAGGTGGAAGGGCCTCCCCACCCCCACCCCCTCACCTCACGAGCTTCATCCTAGCGGCGCCGCCTCCCTTTGGGTCCGAGTGGACACTGAATGCTACCCCTCCGGCACACCGAGCGACTTAAAACGAGTTTGAATGGCCGGAAATGCCTCCTGCACGGACTCCACGACGTAAAGAGCGCGCGGCGACCGGCGGAAGCGAGGCGGGAAACGTAGAGTGTCGCGCGGCGCCGCGCTGCCTTCCGGCCGCGAAGAGCGCGAACGCCGCCCCTAGTGACGGGAGGGGTGAATTGCACCCTGTGAGGGGCCTGGGCGCTGGTTTTAGGAAGAAATTTCCTGGCGGCGGCGGGATTGGAAGACATTGGCTCCAGTGAGGAGTCATGACCGCAGTTACCATGCTTCAGCCAAAAAGGGCGCAGGGACAAAGTACCAAACATATATATGTTCGAACGAAGAGTTCTGCGATAAGCCTAATTCTATTCTATTTTTTACTTAAAAAATTTTTTTTTGGTTTATTTTGTTTATTTATTTGAGAGCGACGCACCGAGAGAGAGAGAGAGAGAGAGAGAGAGAGAGAGAGAGAGAGGGAGGGAGAGAGAGAGAGAGAGAAAGGGCGCATCAGGGCCTCCAGCCACTGCAAACGAACTCCAGATGCGTGCTCCCCCTTGTGCATCTGGCTTACGTGGGTGTTGGGGAATCCAACCTTGAACCAGGGTCCTTAGGCTTCACAGGCAAGCGCTTAACTGCTAAGCCATTTGTCCAGACCCCCTTTTTGGGGGGGTTTCAAAGTAGGGTCTCACTCTAGCCAAGGCTGACCTGGAATTCACTATGTAGTCTCAGGGTGGCCTTGAACTCATGGTAATCCTCCTGCCTCTGCCTCCCAAGTGCTGGGATCACTTTATTTATTTACTTGACAGAGAAAGAGGGAGACGGAGAGAGAGAAAATGGGCACGCCAGGGTCTCCAGCCACTGCAAACGAGCTCCATGCACCCCCTTGTGCATCTGGCTAACTTGGGTCCTGGGGAATTCAACCTGGGTCCTTTGGCTTTGCGGGCAAACACTTTATCCGCTAAGCCATGGGATTTCTTTAAACTCTGACTTCCGGGATGGGGAGATGGCTCAGCAGTTAAAGGTGCTTGCCTGCAAAGTCTGTTGGCCTGGGTTCAATTCCCCAGTACCCAGGTAAAGCCAGATGCCCAAAGTGGCACATGCATCTATTTTGTTTGCAGAAGCAGGATGCCCTGGCAATCCATTCTCATAATCTCCATTTCTCTCTCTCTCTCTCTCTCTCTCTCTCTCTCCTTCCCTTTCTCTGCAAATAAATAAAAATATTAAAAAAAATAAACTCGAGGACTGGAGAGATGGCTTAGCAGTTAAGGCGCTTGCCTGCAAAGCCAAATGACCCAAGTTCGATTCCCCAGGACCCACATAACGCCAGATGCACAAGGTGGTACATGCGTCTATGGTTCATTTGCAGTGGCTAGATGCCCTGGCACACCCATTCGCTCTCCCGCCTCAAATAATAAATAAATAATATTTTTTTAAAAAGCTTGACCTCGGGCTAAGGAGATGGGTCAAAGTTCAAAGGTACTTGCTTGCAAAGTCTTCAGGCCCTGGTTTGATTCCCCAGTACCCATGTAAACCCAAATACACAAAGTAGCCTATGTGCTGGGTGTGGTGTCACACATTTTATCCCAGAGGGGTAGGAGGATCGCTGTGAGTTGAGCACCCCCCCCCCACCAGACTAAAGAATGAATTCCAGGTCAGCCTGGGTTAGAGCAAGACACTATCTCAAAAACTAAACGAAACAAAACAAAAATTATTATTTATTTGCAAGCCGATGGAAAAAAAAAGAGAGAGAGAGAGAAACACACAGAAAGAGCACACTAGGGCCTCCTGCCACTGCAAATGAACTCCAGACACATGCGTGCGTCACTTGGTGTGTCTGGTTTGACATGGGCATTGGGGAATAAAACCCAGGCCATCAAGTTTGGCAAGCAAGCACCTTTAGGTACTGAGCCTTCTCTCCAGGTCCTGGACAGCCTTTTATTGTTGTTGTTGTTGTTTTGTTTTAATGAAATGAATAAAGGTATTTTTCTTTTGTTAGAAGCTTTAGGTTTTCTGATGTTTAATTTTTTTTATTTTTTATTTATTTATTTGACAGTGACAGACAGAGAAAGAGGTAGAGAGAGAGAAAGAGAATGGGCGCAACAGGGCTTCCAGCCACTGCAAACGAACTCCAGACACCTGCGCCCCCTTGTGCACCTGGCTAACGTCGGTCCTGGGAATCGAGCCTTGAACTGGGGTCCTTAAGCTTCACAAGCAAGTGTTTAACCGCTAAGCCATCTCTCCAGCCCATACAGCCTTTTTTTTTTTTTTTTTCCGCTTGGCTTCCAGAAAGCCAAGCACACCTGATTGTCTTCCTAGTCTACTAGGTATTCTTTTCTTTTTTAATATTTTTATTTATTTATTAGAGACAGAAAAAGGAAAAGAAAGAGTGAGAATGGGTGTGCCAAGGCCTTTAGCCACTGCAAACGAACTCCAGATGCATGCACCACCAGGTGCATCTGGCTTATGTGGAACTTGTGGAATCAAACCTGGGTCCTTAGGCTTTGCAGGCAAGCGCTTTAACTGTTAAACCACCTCTCCAGCCCCTGAGCTATTCTTTCTAGGTCTCCTGAGCTAGATCATCCTTCTTTTCAGAGACATACATTGTTGGTATGATTTGGGACTTACTGCTATAGTCTCTTGGATACTTTCTCCTGTGGCCTGAGTGGCCTTCCCCAAATCCATGGCTTTAATTTGTATCTGTCATCTACACTTCATCCCTGATCATCAGAGCCCTTGGATGTTGCAACAGCAATGCTCAACTTTAATGTGCCTAGAAGACTCACCTGGGAAACTATAATGAAAATTCTGAATCATTTGTGGGTGCTGAAATTCTGAATTTTATTTTTATTTATTTATTTTTTTTTTTAATTTTTATTTATTTATTTGAGAGCGACAGATGCAGAGAGAAAGACAGATAGAGGGAGAGAGAGAGGATGGGCGCGCCAGGGCTTCCAGCCTCTGCAAACGAACTCCAGATGCGTGCGCCCCCTTGTGCATCTGGCTAACGTGGGACCTGGGGAACCGAGCCTCGAACCGGGGTCCTTAGGCTTCACAGGCAAGTGCTTAACCGCTAAGCCATCTCACCAGCCCCTGAATTTTATTTTTATAGTCATTTATTTATTTGAGAAAGAGGGAGAGAGAGAGAGAGAATGGACACACAAAGGCCTCCAATCACTGAAGTCCAGACACATGCCCCACCTTGTGCATCTGGCTTACGTGGGTCCTGGGGAACAGAACTTGGGTCCTTTGGCTTTGCAGGCAGACTCCTTAAGTTCTAACCCATCTCTCCATCCCAAATTCTGCATTTTTTGTCTTTTTTTTTTTTCCCCCGAGGTAGGGTTTCACTCTAGTCCAGACTGACCTGGAATTCACTATGTAGGCTCAGGTTGGTCTCAAACTCACAGCGATCCTCCTGCCTCTGCCTCCCAAGTGCTGGAATTAAAGGTGTGCGCCACCATGCCCAGCCAAATTCTGCATTTTAAACAAACTCTTAGTTGAGGAAGATATCACAGGTCCATGCACCACAATCTCAGTATTAAGGATGTCAATACGTGTTTATGTGCTACCTTCTCAACATCTATTTCTTGCCCTCCTTTTCAAGAGCCCTTTGCCCCAGTCAGATCTTTGCATGGAATATTTCTCCCTTTTGTATAAGAATGGAGAGATGGGCCCAGCATGGCAGGGGAGGGAGGGTATTACCATGGGATATCTTTTATAATCATGGAAGTTGTTAATAAAAATTTGGAAAAAAAAAGATGTTTGGCCATTTGTACTATGCTGAGAAATTATGTGATGAAAACTTCCTAGGGTTACTCAGCAGTAACTATGGTAGTTACCGCTCAAAATGGCTTCAGCCATGTCAAGCTGAGTACATGTAGCCTTCAGTTAATATTGGTGAATAACTGAATGCCTTCCCCACTAGAATATATATGCTATATAAGGAAGGCCTCATGTGTATTGTTCACAGCAGTGACGTCAGTATTGAACACAAGGGATTCATTCTGTACAAGCCCCTTTTCTCTTGTTCCACCTCTCTCTCCTCCATAATGCAGGAATATTTGAATTCTTTTTTTTTTTTGAGATAGGGTCTCACTCTAGACTCAGCTCAGGCTGACCTGGAATTCACTATGTAGTCTCAGGTTGGCCTCAAACTCAAGGTAATCCTCCTTCCTACCTCTGCCTCTCAAATGCCACGCCTGGCTAATATTTGAATTCTTGCAATGCATCAAGCTCACTCCTCTCTTCCAACTTTAGAACCTGCAGTTCTTCAACTTTTTTTTTTTTCTCCTTAGATAGGGTCTCATTGTGACCCAAGCTGACCTGGAATTCACTATGTACTTTCAGGGTGGCTTCGAACTCACAATGATCCTTCTCCTACCTCTGCCTCCCAAGTGATGAGATTTAAGGCATGTACCCAGCTTTTTCAGTTCCTCAATCTAACACTCATTCGCTCTCAGATATGTGGACCCAGGATAACTTTTTTTTTTTTTTTTTTTTTTTTGGTTTTTCGACGTAGGGTCTCACTCTAGTCCAGGCTGACCTGGAACTCACTCTGTAGTCTCAGGGCGGCCTTGAACTCACAGCAATCCTCCTACCTATGCCTCCCCAGTGCTGGGATTAAAGGCATGTGCCACTGCACCCGGCTCTAGGATAACTATTTGTATATGCTATCTGAGTCTCCCATATGTCAAATTAAAATGCTATTTTCAGTTGATTATACAAAACTACTGTTTTTTTATTTTATTCATTCACTTATGTATTTATTTTTATTCATTTATTTATGCTTATTTATCTATTAATTTACTTGATAGAGAAAGAGGGAGAGAGAGAGAATGGGCATGCCAGGGCCTCCAGCCACTGCAAATGAACTCCATACCATGTGCCCCCTTGTGCATCTGGCTAACATGGGTCCTGGGGAATTGAACCTTGGTCCTTTGGCTTCGCAGGCAAATGCCTTAACCTCTAAACCATCTCTCCAGCCCTCATTTATTTATTTTTATTTTATTTTATTTTTTGATGTTTCAAGGTAGGGTTTCAGTCTAGCCCAGGCTGACCTGTAATTCATTATGTAGTCTCAGGGTGGCCTCGAACTCATGGTGATCCTCCTACCTCTGCCTCCCGAGTGCTGGGACTAAAGGTGTGCGCCACCACACCAGGCTAAATTATACTTTTTTGAACAGCAATGTGGATGACTGTGCTGAAGTCCACAGCCACAGCCTGCTCTGCTGGCTCCAAGTTCAGAAGAGTTGATTAAACAGTCCAAAAATGCTTCTTTGGTAAAGATTTCTTATTAAAAATTTGTAACCAAAAAGCTGGGCGTGGTGGCACACGCCTTTAATCCCAGCACTCAGGAGGCAGAGGTAGGAGGATCGCCATGAGTTCAAGGCCACCCTGAGATGACAGAGTTAATTCCAGGTCAGCCTGGACCAGAATGAGACCCTACCTCAAAAAACCAAAAAAAAAAAAAAAAAAAAAAAAAAAATTGTAACCAAATTCCAGGTCAGCCTGAGCTACAGCAAGACTCCATTTCAAAACAAAACAATACAAAAAGTGTGACCTCTAGTAACCTGACTCCCATTTCACAATGCACACAGCGCTAAACATACTGAGGTAGGCAACCACGGTGTCACTGTTACTATAGATCAGAGCACATGAAAGGACCATCCTACTATATTGGCCCTATTTCTCAAGTTTATCCTTCACCCATTTTCTACATGTCATCTGAGGTAAACCAATTTAAACTGTGTTTGTTTCCAGTAACCAGCTATGAAAAGAAAAAATATATACTTATTTATTTTTTAATTTTTAATTTTTATTTTTTGGTTTCTCGAGGTAGGGTCTCTCTCTGGCCCAGTCTGATCTGGAATTTACTATATAGTCTCAGGGTGGCCTTGAACTCAAAGCAGGAGAGACTTGTTGCTGCTTAGAATTATCAAACTTGGAGATTTGATACTGACTAGAGTTGTTGGACTTGAAGCTACAGAATTTGATGTTTGCCCTGGTTGTTTTAAATCTTGTATTGACTGGCATATTCTTTGCTATGCCCGATGCCATCTTTTGCAGTGTGAATTGTTTATTCTGTGCCATTATGGTTTTTTTTTTTTTTTGAGGGCTTTTTTTTTGGTATTATGGCTCAGTTAAAAGATCTTAGAATATGGGCTGGAGAGATGGCTTAGCGGTTAAGTGCTTGCCTGTGAAGCCTAAGGACCCCGGTTTGAGGCTCAGCTCCCCAGGTCCTACGTTAGCCAGATGCACAAGGGGGCGCACGCGTCTGGAGTTCGTTTGCAGAGGCTGGAAGCCCTGGCACGCCCATTCTCTCTCTCTCCCTCTATCTGTCTTTCTCTCTGTGTCTGTCACTCTCAAATAAATAAATAAATAATTTTTTAAAAAAAGATCTTAGACTATGGAGATGTATGAACATCATTGGAATTGATAAAAACTATGGGGAATTTTAAAGTTGGATGGGTGCATTTCATTTTATATCACATATGGTTATCAGTTTATGAGGACCAGGGGCAGAATGTGGTGGTTTGATTCAGGTGTCCCCCATAAACTTAGGTGTCCTGATTTGGGAATTAACGCCTCCTGGAGGCAGTGTATTGTTGGGGGCGGGCTTATGGGTGTTATAGCCAGTTTCCCCTTGCCAGTGTTTGGCACACTCTCCTGTTGCTATGGTCCACCTTATGTTGTTCAGGGTGTGATGTCCACCCTCTGCTCATGCCATCATTTTCTCCTGCCATGTGGAGCTTCCCCTCGAGCCTGTAAGCCAAAATAAACCTCTTTTTCCCACAAGCTGCCTTTGGTTGGGTGATTTCTACCAGCAAAGCGAATCTGACTGCAACAGTCTCCCATAAGACTGCATATAGTGCAGCTTTTTCCAGCTTTCAGTTGGCTGGTCTACATGGAGAAGGTTTTCTGCTCAGCACAGCTTGATTTCTCAGTGATTTTGCTGCTCAGGCATGTGACATCTTCAGCAATAGGGTCTTACCATCTCTTTCTCACAGGAAACCAAGGGCCTTGGCAATAGCCTATAACGTTTTGGAGGTAGCAGGGACCCCTCTGACCAACAACTCACTGGAAGGTATCCCATCTCTGGTAATGAAAATTTTCTAGTAACAATCTGTGGCTTCTGGATGTGCCCTTATTCAAAAAACTAGGTTTTGGGCTGCAGAGATGGCTTAGCTGTTAAGCGCTTGCCTGTGAAGCCTAAGGACCCCGGTTCGAGGCTCGGTTCCCCAGGTCCCACGTTAGCCAGATGCACAAGGGGGCACACGCGTCTGGAGTTCGTTTGCAGAGGCTGGAAGCCCTGGCGCGCCCATTCTCTCTCTCCCCCTCTATCTGTCTTTCTCTCTGTGTCTGTCGCTCTCAAATAAATAAATAAATAATTTTTTAAAAAAAAACTAGGTTTTCATATATCTTATTCAGAATATCTTGAATTTTGATTGACCCTCCCCCCACTCTTTTATACAATCTCTTCCCCTGACCTCGCTTAGGCCTTTCCCCTCCCTGTAATCTGTTCTATTTACATACATGTAATACCATCCCCTTAAGTCCTTCCCTCTCCTCCCTCCCTTATAGCCTTTTTCTAGTTTATGGGCTTCTGTTACTGATTTTTTGTTTCAGCTCACACACAAGCCAATACATCTGTAGCTAGGATCCACATATGAGAGAGAACATGTGGCACTTGGCTTTCTGGGCCTGGGTTACCTCATTTAGTATAATCCTTTCCAGATCCATCCATTTCCCTGCAAATTTCATTTTTCTTTACCACTGAGTGGAACTCCATGGTGTAAATGTACCAAATCTTTATTATCCATTCACCTGTGGATGGACATCTAGGCTGATTCCATTTCCTAGCTATTGTGAATAGAGCAGCAATAAACATGGTTGTGCAAGTATCTCTAGGGTAGTGAGAAAAGGCATTAGGATATATGTCCAGAAGTGCTCTAGCTGGATCATATGGTAAATCTATTTTTATCTGTCTCAAGAACCTCCACACTGATTTCCACAATGGCTGTACTAGATTACATTCCCACTAGCAGTGCAGAAGGGGTCCCCTTTTATTGCATCCTTGCCAACATTTATTGTCATTTGTTTTCTTGATGACAGGAGAGGGATGGAATCTCAGGTAGTTTTAATTTGCATTTCCCTGATGGCCAAGGATGTAGAATACTTTTTTATTTTTTTTATTTTTATTTTTATTTTTTTAATTTTTTATTTATTCATTTGAGAGCGACAGACACAGAGAGAAAGACAGATAGAGGGAGAGAGAGAGAATGGGCGTGCCAGGGCTTCCAGCCTCTGCAAACGAACTCCAGATGCGTGCGCCCCCTTGTGCATCTGGCTAACGTGGGACCTGGGGAACCAAGCCTCGAACCGGGGTCCTTAGGCTTCACAGGCAATTGCTTAACCGCTAAGCCATCTCTCCAGCCCTAGAATACTTTTTTAGATGTTTATATGCCATATGTATTTCTTCTGGTGAAAACTCCTATTTAGTTCCATAGCCCATTTTTTTTAAAATTTTTATTTATTTATTTGAGAGCAACAGACACAGAGAGAAAGACAGATAGAGGGAGAGAGAGAGAGAGAATGGGCGCGCCAGGGCTTCCAGCCTCTGCAAACGAACTCCAGACGCGTGCGCCTTGTGCATCTGGCTAACGTGGGACCTGGGGAACCGAGCCTCGAACCGGGGTCCTTAGGCTTCACAGGCAAGCACTTAACCGCTAAGCCATCTCTCCAGCCCCATAGCCCATTTTTTAATTGGGTTGTTTGATTTCTTATTGTTCTGTTTCTTGAGTTCTTTGTATATTCTGAATATTAATCCTCTGTCAAGTGTGTAGCTGGCAATGAGGTTGTCTCTTTGCTCTATTCACAGTGTCCTTTGCTGTACAAAACCTTTGTAGTTTCATGAGATCCCAGTGGCTGATTAGTGGTTTATTTTCTGAGCAATTGGGGTTATATTCAGAAAGTCTTTACCTATGCCAATATGTTGAAGGGTTTTCCCTACCATTTATTCTATCAATTTCAGAGTTTCAGGTCTGATATTAAGGTCTCTGATCCACTTGGATTTCATTCTTGTGCTTGGAGAAGACAAGGATCTATTTTTATCTTTCTACATATAGATATCCAGTTTTCCCAAACCACCTGTTGATGAGGCTGTCTTTTCTCCAATGAATATTTTTGGCACTTTTGTCAAAAATCAGATGGCTAGGGCTGGAGAGATGGCTTAGCGGTTAAGCGCTTGCCTGTGAAGCCTAAGGACCCTGGTTCAAGGCTGGATTCCCCAGGACCCATGTTAGCCAGATGTACAAGGGGGCACACACGTCTGGAGTTTGTTTGCAGTGGCTGGAGTCCCTGGCATGCCCATTCTCTCTTTCTCTCTCTCTCTATTTCTCTCTGTCTTTCTGCCTCTTTTTCCCTCTGTCTGTTGCTCTCAAATAAATAAATAAAAATAAGCAAAATATAAATATTTTAAAAATCAGATGGTGGGCTGGAGAGATGACTTAGCAGTTAAGTGCTTGCCTGTGAAGCCTAAGGACCCCGGTTCGAGGCTTGATTCCTCTGGACCCATATTAGCCAGATGCACAAGGGGGTGCATGCGTCTTACAGTGGTTGGAGACCCTGGCACGCCCATTTTCTTTCTTTCTCTCTCTCTCTCAACTAAATAAATAAATAAAATATTTTTTAAAAAATCAGATGGGAGCTGGGTGTGGTGGTGCACGCCTTTATTCCCAGCACTGGGAGGCAGAGGTAGGAGGGTCGCTGTGAGTTCAAGGCCACCCTGAGACTCCATAGTGAATTCCAGGGTAGGAGGATCACTGTGAGTTCAAGGCCACCCTGAGACTACAGAGTTAATTCCAGGTCATCCTAGACCAGAGTGAGACCCTACCTCAAAAAAAAAAAAAAAAAAAAAAAAAAAAAATCAGATGGCTGTAGCTGCCTGGATTAACATCTGGGTCCTCTATTCTGTTCCATTGATCTTCACATCTGTCTTTGTGCCAATACCATGCTGTTTTTGTTACTATGGATTTTTTATTATTACATTTGTTGAGGGAAGTAGAGCCAAGGAAAGCATCCACATGGCTAGAGATCCTACATGGAGGGCTTGGGGGAAAAAAACATGGAAAGAAAAGAGAAAAGAAAAGCCAGGCCAGGCATGGTGGCACACGCCTTTAATCCCAGCACTCGGGAGGCAGAGGTAGGAGGATCTCCATGAGTTTGAGGCCACCCTGAGACTTCATAGTGAATTCCAGATCAGCCTGGGTTAGAGCAAGACCTTACCTCAAAAAAAAAAAAAAATATATATATGGAATGCTTCATGAATTTATGTCATCCTTGCACAGGGGCCATGCTAATCTTCTCTGTATTGTTCCAATTTTAGTATATGTGCTGTCAAAATAAGCACTTGATATATATTATACATATAATATGTAATAAATATCGTACACACACACACATACACACACACACACACATATATAAATGCAAGCAATAACAAGTGTACTGCCTGCAGCCTTAAATTTTTTTGTTGTTCATCTGTTTTTCCAGGTAGGGTCTCGCTCTAGTGCAGGCTGACCTGGCATTCACTCTGTAGTCTCAAGGTGGCCACAAACTCATGGCAATCCTCCTACCTCTGCCTCCAGAGCGTTGGGGACTACAGGCGTGCGCCACCACACCCAAAAACTTTGATTTTTTTTTTTTTTTTTTTTTTCCGAGATAGGGTCTCACTCTAGCTCACGCTGACCTGGAATTCACTATGTAGTCTCGGGGTGGCCTTGAACTCATGGTGATTCGCCTACCTCTGCCTTTCGAGTGCTGGGATTAAAGGCATGTACCACCACGTCTGGCTGACAATAATGTTTTTATTAGCGATGTACACAGTGTGTATATAACCATGTTGGTACCATCATTAGTCTCCTCCCTGTCCTCCCCCCTCCGCAGGGATCCTCTTCTTTGGGGATTGTGAGTCGTGCATTGTGGGGTAGCCATCAGTTGTGGGTAAGAGGCAGTCTCTCTGAGCATAATGGCCCAACTTAATGGCTCTAACAATATTTCTGGTCACTCTTCTACGAATTTCCCTGAGCCTTGGTGGGTTCATTTTAGATCTACTTCAGTGATGAGTTCTTGAGAGCCTCTGTGTCTCTGGATCTCTGGTTTGGTAGGAGTTGAGCGTTCTCTGGGTCTGTCTCCTTCACCCTTGTGCTGGAACCAGATTCACCAAGAAAGCACTCTTGCTCATTTCCCCAATTACTCTATGGTTTCAGTGGGGGCCCTAGTGAGGTGCAAAGGTCTGATTCCTCAGGATCTGTATCCATTTGAAAAAGAGAAACAAATTCTCTAATGGAAGTCAGCACCAGGTAAATGGGATAACAGTTATTATTTTAGAGAGAATTTAATAAGTGTAGGCCCTCTTGTAAGCTAAGCCCACAATTGGTGAGAGCTTGATAATGGAGAATGGGCTTGTCTTTTGGATATGGTTCTGACTTTTTTTTCCCAGCTCCAGCTATGCATTCTGTTTCACTGAGCAGTTCAGTTAGCCAAATCAAGAGCAGTTGGGGCTGGAGAGATGGCTTAGTGATTAAGCACTTGCCCGTGAAGCCTAAGGACCCCGGTTCAAGGCTCGATTCCCTAGGACCCATATTAGCCAGATGCACAAGGGGGCACATGCATCTGGAGTTCGTTTGTGGTGGCTGGAAGCCCTGACACCCCCATTCTCTATCTGCCTCCTTCTCTGTTTGTTGCTCTCAAATAAAAATGAACAACAACAACAACAACAAAAATCAAGAGCAGTTGGTTACCACCATGGCAGTGTGCCACTGTTGCACCTGTGTTTGTGTGAGTATCACGTCAGGTTGTTTGCTGCTGAGTACCTTAGACTATGAGTTGCTTGGAGAGATGTTGGCCATTTTCTCCCAGTCGCTCATGTAGCACCTTCTGGCACTAGATGAGCTAACTGTCTAGGGACTGACTCTCTTCCAGATTCCAGCCAGGTCACTCCATGTTCCATATCAATAGCATATGGTGTCTTCAGCAGTAGGGTCTTACCACTAACCTCTGGTGGGTCATCAAGTACTCTGACAGAAATCTTAGACAATAACTATTTTTAAAAAAATATTTTTATTTATTTGAGAGAGCAAGTGGCAGAGAGAGAGAGAGAGAGAGAGAGAGAGAGAGAGAATGAGAATGGGTGCACTAGGGCCTCTAGTCATTGTAAATTAACTCAAGAAGTATGCTCCATCTTGTGCACTTGGCTTACTGGGGAACTGAACCTGGATCCTTAGGCTGTGCAGGCAAAAGTCTTTTTTTTTTTTTTTAAATTATTTATTTATTTATTTGAGAGCAACAGACACAGAGAGAAAGACAGATAGAGGGAGAGAGAGAGAATGGGCGAGCCAGGGCTTCCAGCCTCTCCAAACGAACTCCAGACGCATGCACCCCCTTGTGCATCTGGCTAACGTGGGACCTGGGGAACCGAGCCTCGAACTGGGGTCCTTATGCTTCACAGGCAAGCACTTTACCGCTAAGCCATCTCTCCAGCCCTATTTATTTTAAAATGTTTATTATTATTATTATTATTAAGATGCTTCACATGGATACATCATGTGTTGGTACTCTCTTTTCCCCCATCCCTGCCCCCATTCTGTTGGGGATGGTCCTCAGTAGGGTTGCAGGTCTTCCCCATGGGGTTGTAGTTTATGAATTATGGGAGCAACAATCAGTTATTTTGGCAGGGGAGGGAATCCCTCTGAACATAACATCTCAACCTGTGGCTCATACAGCCTTTCTGCCCCCTCTTCCACAAAAGTCCCTGAGCCATCATGGGTGAGTTTTAAGTCTACTTCAGTGATGAGCTCTTAGGAGCCTCTGGACCTCTACTTTTGTAGGTGTTGAGTATACTCAGGGTCTATCTCCTACACCTTGATGCTGATTGTCAGGAACAGAATGGAAACAGCACTCTTGCTTATCTCCCCATTCCTCTGTGGAATCAACTATGGCTTGGCTGAAGTGCGAGGGGTAGTTTATCTCCTCTGGTCTCACTACCTTCTGAAAAAGAAGAACAGATTCTCCAACGGAGAGTGAAGTCAGTATATTTTAAATGGTATAAGCATTATTAATTTAGGGACAATTTGACATATGTGACCCCTCTTTTAGTCAAAGACTAGTGACAGCTTGACACTGGAGAACATAATCTGTGTCTCCACAGGTGTTTTTTGTTTGTTTGTTTTTTGTTTTGTTTTTGGTTTTTTGAGTATGCCATCAGTTTTTAGAAACAGATGTTCCCTGGGCTGGAGAGATGGCTCAATGGTTCAGTTGCTTGCCTGCAAAGCCTAATGACTGGGATTTAATTCCCCAGTACTCATGTAAATCCAGATGCACAAAGTAGCCCATGCATCTGGAGATCTTTTTGCAGTAGTTGGAGGACCTGGCATGCCCATTCTCTTTCTCTCTCCCCATGCAAACAAATTAAAAAAATTTTTTTTTAAAGAGAAGTGGAGAGGGAATGTTATTGTCTACAATTATGGAAGCTGTAATTAAGACAGGCGTGGTGGTGCATGCCTTTAATCCCAGCACTTGGGTGGCAGATGTAGGAGAATTGCTGAGAGTTCAAGGACACCCTGAGACTACATAGTGAATTCCAGGTCAGCCTGAGCCAGAGTGAGACCCAAAAATAAATAAATGAATTAATTAATTAAAAAATAAATTAAATTTAAAAAAAGAGGAGTGCCTGGTGGTGCATGCCTTTAATCTCAGCACTCAGGAGGCAGAGGTAGGAGGATCACTGTGAGTTTGAGGCCAGCCTGAGACTACATAGTGAATTCCAGGTCAGCCTAAACTAGAGTGAAACTCTACCTCGAAAAATCCAAAAATAAAAAAAAGAGGTTTTGAACTCTCTTTTTTAAGGGAATGAGGAACAACTTTCAAGTGTGTTGGAATAAATGGGTTACTCCTACCACAGGGCACATACACCTTCCATGACCACTCCCTCACTCCCCAGTTATTCATAAGTGAAGATGACCCATTGATAGTCTCCATAGGTTGCCAGGTCCAGCTGTCCCTCTTTGGTGCTTACACATTTCATACCCTGTAGTCAAACCCTTGCACATAACAGTATTTCAGTCCTTGGTGTCTTAAGAGCTAAGCCATCTTTCCATCATACACACACAGACACAGACACACTCACATATGATATGTGTTGCAGTCCAGTTCGCATTGCTGTTAGAAATCACCCAACCAAGAGCAGTTTCTGGGAAAGAGAGATTTATTTTGGCTTACAGGCTCGAGGGGAAGCTCCACGATGGCAGGGGAAAACGATGGCATGAACAGAGGGTGGATATCACCCCCTGGCCAACGTAAGGGTGGACCACAGCAACAGGAGGGTGTGCCAAACACTGGCAAGGGGAAACTGGCTATAAAGCCCATAAGCCCGCCCCCAACAATACACTCCCTCCAGGAGGCATTAATTCCCAAATCTCCATCAGTTGGGAACCTAGCATTCACAACACCTAACCCTGAATCAAACCACCACAATATGCTTTTGTTTTTTTCAAGGTAGGGTCTCACTCTAGCCCAAGCTGACCTGGAATTCACTATGGAGTCTCATGGTGGCCTCAAACTGACAGTGATCATTTTACCTTTACCTTCTGAGTTCCGGGATTAAAGGAATGTACCATCATACCTGGTTCTCAGCTAGAATTTAATTAATTTCAAACAAAAGAGATCTAATACTTTTTGGGGGTTAAATTTCCTTTTTCTGGGGGCTGGAGAGATGGCTTAGTAGTTAAGGCACTTACCTGCGAAGCCTAAGGACCCCAGTTTGAGGATCAATTCCTCAGGACTCACGTTAGCCAGATGCACAAGGGGGCACACATGTCTGGAATTCATTTGCAGTGGCTAGAAGTCCTGGAGCGCCCATTCTCTCTCTCTTCCTCTCTCTCTCTCTCAAATAAATAAAGATAAAACAAAACAAAACAAAACAACAACAAAAGCCAGCCAGACTTGGTGGTCCACGCCTTTAATCCCAGAACTGGGGGGAAAAGCAACAACAAATAACAACAAAATAAACCAAACCAAAACAATAACAACAAGGCTTTCCAGCCTGAGGACCTCCCTCCAGATGAGACAATCACTCTAGCCAAGGCTCTCCTTCACCCCTCTCCAGAAAAGGAGAAGAGGAAACACAGGAAGGCCCTGGTGCAGAGCTCACTTCCTATTTCATGGATGAGAACCGCCCAAGATGCTGTAAAATCACCTCGGTCTTTAGCCATGCACACACATGCTGCGCTGTCCCCTGCCAGCCCACAGGAGGAAAAGCAAGGATTGCAGAAGGATGTTCCTTCCGGAGGAAGCAGCACTAACAGCAGCCTGATCAAAATGAGGGGGGGGGGGAATGATCCCAGTAAACATGTTTTGGATATATTGTAAAACAAAAACAAAATAACCAAGACAAATGCTGGTAAAACCTGACTGGCCCAGCACCCATTTAAATGCTGATGCACAAATTAAGCATATTTGTCTGGAGTTCATTTATAGCACCATGAGGTGCTCATCCCTTTAATTCCAGCACTTGGGAGGCTGAGGTAGGAGGATCACTGTGAGTGTCAGTCTGAGCAGATTACATAGTGAATTCCAGGTCAGCCTGGACTGGAGCAAGACCCTACCTTGAAAAAAAAAAGAAAAATGCTCAGGATAATCATGTTTCCCCAATACAAACTATGTTTTTCACAGTACATTTAAGTATTTGTACACAGTATACTTAATTTTAGAGAATATAGAATAAACAAATTATTATTTTTTGATTTTTTTTTCAAGGTAGGGTCTCACTCTAGCTAGCCCAGGCTGACCTGGAATTCACTATGTAGCCTGAGGGTGGCCTTGAACTCTTGGCAATCCTCCTATCGCTGCCTCCCAAGTGCTGGGAGTGAACACATTATTAATTATAGGCCAAATTACATTTGATGTGAGTGGAGGAAAGGTCACCCTATGTAAACCAGCCTGTCCTGGAACTCACTAGAAGCTGAGGTTGACTTCCTGCTTCAGTCTTCCTGGTGCTGGGGTTATGATCTTGTGCTATCATTCTTGACTTGAAACTAAACTAAACTAAACTCTACTAAAAACAACTATTTTAGTTAGCTATCTATTTATTTGAGAGAAAGAGAGAGAGAAAGAGGCAGATAGAGAGAGAGAGAGAGAATGGGTGTGCCAAGGCCTCAAACCACTGCAAATGAACGCCAAATACATGCAACACCTTGTGCATCTGGCTTTACGTGGGTACTGGGGAACTGAACCTGAATTCTTAGGCTTCATAGGCAAGTGTTCTAACCACTGAGCCATGTCTCCAACGCTCTACTGAAAATAACTATGTATGATTTTATATACCCCCTCCTGTTTTTTGTTTTTTTCCGAGGTTTCATTCTGACCTGGAATTCTCAGGGTGGCCTTGAACTCATGGTGATCCTTCTACCTCTGCCTCCTGAATGCTAAGATTAAAGGCCTGTACCACTATGCCTGGCTTTTTTTTTTTTTTTAAGGTGCTATAGTCGCAACTCTCCCCAGGGTGACCTTGAACTCACAACAATCCTCCTACTTAGTGTAGCATGCACTACCATGCTGTGCTAATTTTATATATTCTGACAGGAATTCCTGTGCTCCTGTAACGGCGAATACAATGGAGTGTAATAGACCCCTTAGTTCAAAGGACTGCTGCATAAGAACCATGCTTGTCAACATGGTTTGGGTAACAGAGCTTTAGTTACTAAAGTGGGTCATCTAAAAGAAACCTCACCAGTTGTCTGACAAAGAGACAAGTTAGGTTAAGTAGCAACATCTGGCATATGTGATATAAGGAGGCCGGGTGTGGAGGTACATGCAATCTTGGTACTTGGGAGGTGGAGGCAGGAGGTTATCAAGGTTATCCTCACGACTTAGCGAGCTACAGGTTACATGAGACCATCTCAAATTTCATGAGCCCGAAGTAGAAAGATTGTTGTAAGTTTTGAGACCATTATGAAACTACAGAGTGAATTCCAAGTCAGCCTGGGTTACAGTGAGACCCTACCTCTTCTCTTTAGAGGTTTTATTTTTGTTTATTTGAGGGAGGGAGAGGGAGAATGGGCACAACGGGGCCACTGCAAATGAATTCCATACACCATGAGCATCTGGCTTACGTGGGTACTGGTGAATTGGACCTGGGTCTTTAGGCTTTATGGGTAAACACCTTAAATGCTCAGCTATCTCTTGAACCCTATTAGTTTTTTTTTAATGTTTTTTTCTTTTCTGTTTCCTCTCCCCCAACGCTAGCTTTTTTTTTTTTTTTTAAGTTTTTTGAGGTACAGTCTCACTGTAGCCCAGGCTGACCTGACATTCACTAATGTCAGGGTGGCTTTGAACTCATGGTGATCCTCCTACCTCTATGCTATCAGGCCCAGCTTATTATTATTATTTTGAATGCACGAGAGAGAAGACAGCCGGGCCTCCAAGTCAACAAACTCCAGACACAAGGCACCACCTTGTGCATCTGGTTTAACAACATGGGTCAAGTGGGGAACCGAACGCTGGCCCTGAAGGCTTCTCGGAGGTTTTGAAGAGCTAAAGCCTGTTTGAATCCTGGCCTTGACTAAATTTCGCAGACAGCTCTCCCAGTCTCCTTTAGGCTCTCGGGCTCCTGGGCACAAGGAAGACGCCTCTGTCCTTGACATGGATACTCATGAGAGATCAAAAGCTCTTGGGGCTAGATGCCAGGGTGGCGGGGAAGAAGGGAAAGTACTGGAAACTTACAGACAAGCAGGATGCCCCTTTGTTTCCAAGGAAACCACCTAGGCTTGTTGCCTGGGCTGGGTTCATTCCCCTAGATGGCCACCGCCGCCAGGGGGCGCCACCGCCGCCCTCCCAGCCGCCGAGGCCTCCCACCGCGCGTGCGCTGAGGGCGTGGACGCCGGCGGCTGTCTGGTTTTGTGTGTGTATATGTTTTAATTTAATTTTTTTTTTTTTTCCCGAGGTAGGGTCTCACTCTGGCCCAAGCTGACCTGGAATTCACTAGGTAGTCGCAGGCTGGCCTCGAACTCACGGCGATCCTCCTACCTCTGCTTCCCGACTGCTGGCATTAAAGGCGTGTGTCTTATTTTTTTTTTTTTTTTCTTTCCCCCCGACGCTTAAAGCCGTCCGGGCTGGGGTGAAAGCCGGCGCGCGGCGGCCATCTTCGTCGTCTTCAGGGCACGTCAGCTGAGCGGGGTTGACGGGCATTCCCCACTTCCCAACCACCCCTCCCGCCCCCAGGCTCCCCCAACACAGCCCCCGAAGTGGAGGGAGGCGTCTGCGCAAGCGCACCCGGCACGGTCTTTCCCTCCCGCCCCCTCCCAGGTAACTCCCATGTGACGGGCGTCACCGTCGCCGTCGCCGGAAGTTTGGCGTTTGCGCCGCGGGGGAGGCGGCGGCGGCGGCGGCGGCGGCGGCCGTAGCAGCAGCTGAGCGTCTCCCGGTACCCGGATGTGAGGCGATTATTTTCTTCCCCCCGCTGACTCGGCTGAGGGACCCGCGCGGCCAGGCGCCCGGGGAAGGTACGCGAGCGTCGCCGGCCTCCCTTCCCCGTCCCACCCCGCTCCGTGTCGCGTTGCCGCGCGCGGCGTCTTCCCCGTAGGGTCCTCGTCCCGTCTCTCTCTCCCCCCCCCCCCCGCCCCAACACCACCACCCTCCACCACCACCCACGCGCACCGCGTCCCCGGGGAAAGGGATGCGGGAGTCGCGGGCATCCGAGCTCGGGATGCTGAGCGGTCCAGCGTGCACCCAGCCGCGCTCACCTGCCCGCCGCCGCTCGACGAGCTGTCAAGAGTCAGCCGCGAGTCACCGCTGTCCCCACACGGCCCCGGGGTGTCTGTGTGTTTGTGGGGGGGGGGAGGAGGGTGGTGGGTGGTCAGCGTGCAGCCGTGGTAGCTGCCCCGGGGCCTGGTCCCCGGGCAATCTTGCTGCCCACTGGTTTCTTCTGTCCCCCCCCCCCCTCCAGGTTGCAACCCTCTGACCCTTGACCATGTCCCCTCACTGTCCCCACTTTATCACTCCCCTCAGTGCCTCTGCAGTGTAAGGGGCAGTCCTGATTCCCCCCCCACCCCAGGGCTCATGCTGGAAGGGGAGCCATCCGTGTGGCCTGAGCCCAAGGTCAAGGAGGGATGCTGTTGATGATGCGGGGAGTGGGGGCGGTGGAGATGGCTGGGAGGCGCAGGTAAGGAAGGGATGCTTTGAGGGGTCCTCGTGAAGTTTGTGTCGATGGAGCAGGAAGGAATCGGGTCCTCGATTTTTTTTTTTTCTTCTTTTAAATCACTACTCGTTAGATGATAAGGGGTTTGTTTTGCACAGATAAGAATAGCCCACTTATGTCCAGAATTAAACAGAGACAAAAACCCGGATCCCCCGGCACCCTTTGCGTCTAAATGGTGTCTTGTGAAAAACTTGAGTCGCCTACAGAATTTTCCGGGGGAGGAGGAGGAAGTACTTACTGTGAGCCCATGTTTTCTGTAGACTTAGCTGAAATGGGTTCTTTTAAGCAGGAAGTAATTGAAGTATACTGTGTCTTATTTCGTATTATAAGACAGCATCTAAGAAATGGGCTTTTTATTTTTCACCCCGAAGTAGGGTCTCCATTGCCCCAGGCTGGGTTTTATTTTTGTTGTTGTTTTTTCGAGGTAGGGTCTCACTCTAGTCCAGGCTGACCTGGAATTCATTATGGAGTTTCAGGGTGGCCTTGAACTCATGCTGATCCTCCTCTGCCTCCGAGTGCTGGGATTAAAGGCATGCGCCACGCCTGGATCCAGGCTGTTCTTCAACTCACAGCAATCCTGCAACCTTGGCCTACCTAGTGCTGGGACTAAAGGCATGCATCACCACCCAGGCTAGGTAATCTTTTGTTTTTTGTTTTGTTTTTCAGGTAGGGTCTCAGTTTAGCTCAGGCTGACCTGGAATTCACTATGTAGTCATGGTGATCCTCCTACCTCTGCCTCCTGAGTGGCGGGATTAAAGGCATGCGCCACCATGCCTGGCCTTGGGATTCCTCCCTTCTAAACAATTTTTTTTTTTTTTTTAAAGTGGAAAGGAAGCCAGGCATAGTGGCCCTCACTTGGGAGGCAGAGGTAAAAGAACGGCTGTGAGTTTGAGGCCAGTCTTGGGCTACAGAGTGAGTTCTGGGTCAGCCTGGCCTAGAGTGAGACACTACCTCGAAAAAATAAAGAAAGAAAGTGGGAATGAGCTGGAGGTGTGGGTCATGGGAAAAGCTTACCCTCATACATGAGCAAAGGCCCTGGGCACAGTCACTAGCACTGAAAGTAATAAATTGGGTAAGACAATTTCAGCTGTGAACACTCAGCTTGTAGTGAACCGAAATATAGTCCTCTCCAATCAAGTCCTTGTGTTGTGATATCAACACCATTGGATTTATTTCTTTTCCTCAGAGCCTGCAGCCATTCCCTGGTTATTTCTTTTTGATCACTTGTTAAAACATTTACCTTTTCTCTTTTTTTTCTTCTTTCATTTATTTATTTATTTATTTTTGAGGCATGTTGCTACAGGCTGACCTCCAACTCACTATGTAGCTGAGAATGACCTTGAACTTCTGGTCGTCCTGCCTTTGAAATGGGAATTTTGGGGTTCCATGCCAATATACCAGTACACCAACACGAATAAATTTAGGGTACACCGGATTCTTGTCTTATGAATTTAAAGAGTTAAAATCCACAGACCAGAGGCTAAGGAAAGAAGAAAGTGCAGAGGGGTCCTGCCATGTGGGGGGCTGGAGGGGGTGGAGCATCCATGTAAGAGTAGGGGTGGGCGGTCTCCCCTAGGCCCTGCTGATCTGAGCCTAGGGAAGTTTACCAGGATCTGGAAGCCAAACAAGAAAGCCTTTTCGATGTGTTTTTTTTTTTTTTCCCTTCAAGGCAAGGTCTCACTGACCTGGAACTCATTCTGTAGCCCCAGGCTGGCTTGAATCTCAAGGCTGTCCCTACCAAACCTAGAGTTCTCACTGCTCAACCACTTCTGGAATTAGACCCACCTGTAGAATAAGACCTAGTGAGCCAGAAAAAAAGAGACAATGAAAGCTTGAGGTGGGGGAATGGGGATGGTATAGGCCTTTAATCCCTTCTTTCTGGAGGTAGAGGTGGGATAGCTGTGAGTTCAAGGCCAGCCAAAAAGTTTAAGGTTAGCAAAAAAAAAAAAAAAAGGAATGAGAAGTGTGTTAAGAGTGCTTAATTTAGAAGCTCTAAATTCAGTTTTTTACCCTGTGAGGATTTGAGGAGGTAAAAAGGAAGCAAAGAAGATTCCGTTTAGACAGACTCCTTTTAGGTTTGTCACCTGGGAAGCATAGTGCTTTCAACAAAATTTTGCCCTGGCTTACTAGCTTCTGCCTATCTTTACTTGTTCCTTTTTGAGGGAAATATGTTTCTCAATCAACAGTGCATTTCTGTAGCCAGAAAGTTTTCTTCAAGGAAGTCTGTCCCATATAAGATTTTTGTGTTAGCATCTAAGTTAAGAAATTATACCTTACAGAAGAACTAAACAAGAACGCTAATGAGCAGGGTGTGTTGGTGCACGCCTTTAATCCCAGCACTCGGGAGGCAGAGGTAGGAGGATTGCTGTGAGTTTGAGGCCACCCTGAGACTCCATAGTGAATTCCAGGTCAGCCTGGGCTAGAGTAAGACCCTACCACGAAAACCAAAAAACCAAAAAAAAAAAAAAGAACACTAATGATTGTCATTAACAGCCTTTGCAGGATGGCCCTTTTTTAGTTTGGTGATTCATTAAAACATGGGTGATTATATATTTATTCTTTTAATGAAAGTGACTCTGGTTGCATAATTTAAATAATGGATTGCTTTTTGCTGTTGTTTTTTTTTTGTTTGTTTTTTTTTTTTGTTTTTTTGAGGTAGGGTCTCACTCTGGTCCAGGCTTACCTAGAATTCATTATGTTGTCTCAGGATGGCCTCGAACTTATAGTGATCCTCCTACCTCTGCCTCCTGAGTACTGGGATTAAAGGCGTGTGCCACCACGACTGGCTTGGATGGCTTTTTTAGGTCCTCACTCTAGTCTAGCCCAGGTTGACCTGGAATTCACTATAGTCTCAGCCTGGCCTCAAACTCACAGTGCTCCTCCTACCTCAGTGCTGCTGGGATTAAAGGTGTCACGCCTGGCTGTGAATTTCTTTTCTTAATAGATATTTCTTCGTGTGCTTTATTAGTAGATTTATGTTCTATGTGGGGTTCTTTCAGGCTTTCTTCTGAAGGTAATACATTTTCATAATAGAAAACTAACTCCAGTCAAATTATTACCCTAGCTAATTCATTAAAAGACTGTGTTAATTAAACCTTTTGAAACTGACTTTAATTTTTTTCTGTGCATCATTCAGTGAAAATTCTTTTTCTTTCTTTAATATTTTTATTTTATTTATTTGAGAGAGAAAAGAAGAGGCAGAGATACAGGGAGAGAGAATGAGTACATCAGGGCCTTCAGCCCCTGCAAACAAACTCCAGGTGCAAGCACCACCTTGTGCATCTGTCTTACATGGGTCCTGGAGAATCGAACCTGAGTCCTTTGGCTTTGCAGGCAAGTGTCTTAGCTGCTAAGCCATTTCTCCAGCCTCTTTTGTTTCTTTTTTCTGAGGTAGGGTTTCACTCTAGAATTCACTATGTATTCTCATCAGACACCATGCCCAGCTAATTTTTTTTTTTTTTTTTCTGAGTAGTGTCTCACTCTCCTCAAGGTTGTCTCATGGTGGCCTTGAACTCAAGGTGATCCTTCTACCCCTGCCTCCCCGAGTGCTGGGATTAAAGGCGCGCGCCACCATGCCCGACTTTTCTACGGAAGTTTTTTATTTTTATTTATTTTTTTTATTTTTGAGAGCGACAGACACACAGAGAGAAAGAAACAGATAGAGAATGGGCACGCCAGGGCCTGCAGCCAACTGCAAATGAACTCCAGACACGTGCGCTCCCTTGTGCATCTGGCTAATGTGGGTCCTGGGGAATCGAGCCTCGAACTGGGGTCCTTAGGCTTCATAGGCAAGCGCTTAACTGCTAAGCTATCTCTCCAGCCCTTATCCCTATATATTTTTTTTAAATTTTTATTAACATTTTCCATGATTATAAAATATATCCCATGGTAATTCCCTCCCTCCCCACCCCCACACTTTCCCATTTGAAATTCCATTCTCCATCATATTACCTCCCCATTACAATCATTGTAATTACATTTATACAATATCAACCTATTAAGTATCCTCCTCCCTTCCTTTCTCTACTCTTTATGTCTCCTTTTTACCTTACTGGCCTCTGCTACTAAGTATTTTCATTCTCACGCAGAAGCCCAGTCATCTGTAGCTAGGATCCACATATGAGAGAGAACATGTGGCGCTTGGCTTTCTGGGTCTGGGTTACCTCACTTAGTATAATACTTTCCAGGTCCATCCATTTTTCTGCAAATTTCATAACTTCATTTTTCTTTACCGCTGAGTAGAACTCCATTGTATAAATGTGCCACGTCTTCATTATCCACTCATCAGTTGAGGGACATCTAGGCTGGTTCCACTTCCCAGCTATTATAAATTGAGCAGCAATAAACATGGTACTTCTAAGGAAATGAGATGAGTCCTTTGGATATATGCCTAGGAGTGCTATAGCTGGGTCATATGGTAGATCAATCTCTAGCTGTTTTAGGAACCTCCACACTGATTTCCACAATGGCTGGACCAGATTGCATTCCCACCAGCAGTGCAGAAGGGTTCCTTTTTTCCCACATCCCCGCCTTGTTGTAGCATTCTTAACACCCAGCTGCATGAACTGCCTTGCGCCTGGCTTTAGTGCGTTCTGGGTGTTTGATTTTGGGCCCGCAGGCTTTGTGAGCAAGTGTCTTTAACCGCTGAGTCACCTCCCTAGCCACAGTGTAACATTTTCTTGAGGGGAGGGGCGTTTAAGGCAGGGTCTCACTCTAGGCCAGGCTCACCCTGAACTCAGTCTGTAGCTCCAGGGTAGCCTCCTACTTTAGCCTCCCCAGTGCTAGAACTATAGGCCCATGCCACCGTGGCCAGCAGTAGTTATTTTAAAAAACTTATTTTCAAGCAGAGAAAGGAGGTTGGGGAGAGAGACAGAATGGGCCTGCCAGGGCCTCTTGGTGCTACAGAAGAACTCCAGATGCATGAACCACTTTGTGTATCTGGCTTTACTTGGATCCTGGGGAATTGAACCCAGTCTGGCAGTCATTGCAAGCATTGGCCAGCCCCCTCCCAGTCTAGCTGTTTTGAACCTGGGCCAGCAGGCCTTGCAAGCAAGTGCCTTTAACTGCTGAGCCATCTCTCCAGCCCTGTAGCTCTTTTTTTTTTTTTTTTTTTTTTGTTTGTTTGTTTTGTTTTTTCCAGGCAGGCAGGGTTTCACTGTAGCTCAGGCTGACGACCTGGAATTCACTGTGTATCCTCAGAATGGCCTCAAGGTCATAGCGACCCTCCTACCACTGCCTCCCTAGCTCCAGGATTAAAGGCCCGTGTGCCACCAAGCTTGGCTCACCTCTAGCTGTCTGTATTTATTTATTTATTTGTTTATTTTAAGGTTTTGTTTGTTTATTTATTAGAAGGGGGTGGGGGAGAGAATGAGCACGCCTGGGCCTCTAGCTATTGCAAAAGAACTCCCAGATACATGCGCCACCATGAGCATCTATCTGGCTTATGTGGGACATGGAGAATCAAACCTGGGTCCTTAGCCTTCGCAGTCCATGGGCCTTATTGCTAAGCCATCTCTCCAGCCCATTTCTAGCTGTTTTTAATATGGCTTAGTCTAGGTTATAATTTTTTTAATTTTTTTTGTTTTATGTTTATTTATTTATTTGAAAGTGACAGACAGAGAAAGAGGGGGAGAGAGAGAATGGGCACGCCAGGGCCTCCAGCCACTGCAAACGAACTCCAGACATATGTGTCCCCTTGTGTATCTGGCTAGCGTGGGTCCTGGGGAATCGAGCCTCTAACTGGGGTCCTCAGGCTTCACAGGCAAGCGCTTAACCACTAAGCCATCTTTCCAGCCCAGTCTAGGTTATTTTTACAGAAAACTTTATTTTGACATACATGCGTTTGTGTTGCGTGTGGGCACACGTGGCACAGTACAAGGCAGTATCAGAGTACAACTTTCAGAACAATCATCACCTTCTATCTCATTTGAGGCAATCTCTCTCTTTGTTCATATCTTTCCTGAGTTTCCCAGAAAATTCCCTGTTTTTACCCCCCTTTTCACAGTAGCTGCAGTGAGATCACAGCAGCCCACCACAGCTGTCAGCTGGATGTGGGATGGAAGTTGTGCGGCTAGCCTTGATCATTGGGCCGTCTCCCCAGCCCAGTCTAGGTTATTCATTTTTGTGTGCGTGTTTCAGTAAGTCGGTGTGGATGTGTTTGGACACCTCAGGGTGTTTTGTCCTCCACTCTACCCTTCTTCGGGTTACTATTTTGTCCTTGCAGCATCGCCTGGCTTTGTGTGCACCGGCCTAGCTGGCCCACGAGTCCAGAGTTTCTGGCTTTGTCTCCTGTTAATGTAGGCAGGTGGGATCACAGATCCATGGGTCGCTTTGTGTCTGGCCTTATATGGGTGTTAACTAAACGTGGGCTGATGGGCTTGCAGCCAAGTGGCTTTAAGCACTGTGCCATCTCTCCAGCCCTAAGGTTAATTTCATTTATTTATTTATTTATTGCTAAGGACCCTAGGGTCTTGAACTTGCTAGGTAAGCATTCTCCCGCTGAACTCAATCTTCAAACCCCTGTTATGTGCTTTTTTTTTTTTTTTTTTTTTGCATAATAGTTTGTTTTGCTTTGGTTGGCTACAGAATTCCTTTTTTTTTTTTTTTTAAGATTCCCAAATACACAAGAAGTAATTTGAAGCATCAGTCAAGGCATCATCAAGAAATGTAAAAAGGGTGATTCATGATTTTTGTTTTATCAAGGTAAGCAGCTTATGTTTTTATGTTTATAATTTTGCATCTTCTAAGCTAAGTGCTGAGTGTTTTTCTATTTTGAGGGAAACATTTAATTGTTACCAAGGGTGCATATGTGTGTATATATATTTTGAGGTTCAGGATGCTGGTGTGACTCAGAACTGAGGGAGAAAGGAAGGGGCTCTGAGTTTCTAAATTCTTAGGAAGAGGAAAGGAGGGTTGGTAAGGTCTTCTGGGAAGGTTAGCACTCTGCTGTGGGGTGGAAGGCCCATGCTGTATGGGCTGTCCGGACTATTTCACATGGAGATGAGAAGTAACGTTGGAGCCATAATGTCCTTATTTTAGTGAGGGGGACTTTTTTTTGGGGAGGGGGTAGGGTCTCACTCTAGCTCAGAGTGAGGTGGAATTCACTCTGTAGTCTTAGGGTGGCCTTGAACTCATGGCTGTCCTCTTACCTCTGCCTCCAAGTGCTGGGATTAAAGGCGTGTGTCACTACATCCCACAGGGACTTTTGGCCTGTCTGGTATTAGCTTCAAGGGAGAGACTGTTTCCTCCCATTCAGGTGAGGAAGGGCTTAGGAGTTACCTTCGTAGAAGGTGTTGATTCTAGGATCCTGGACTGGGGCTTGGGCTTACTTAATGGGAGCGGTTAGAAGCAACTCTTGGAAACCTCAATTTCTGTACCCCTTTTAGGAGGGGAGCTCAGAGACTGACATACAAGTGTATGTAATAAACATGTAAGTGGGTAGGTAGTGAAAAGTAAGCTTTCTCCCAGTCCTAACACTTTACCAGAAACCACCACTGTTACTCATTTCTTTCTCTGGTGTTTCAAGGTAGGGTCTCACTCTAGCCCAGGCTGACCTGGAATTCACTGTGTAGTCTCAGGGTGGCCTCGAACTCACGGTGATCCTCCTACCTCTGCCTCCCAAGTGCTGGGATTAAAGGTGTGTGCCATCAAGCTCGGCTCCTTTCTTTCTTTTTTTTTTTTTTAAGATTAAAACAATATTTTATTTATTTGAGAGAGAGAAAGAGGCAGTTAGAGAATGGGCATACCAGTGCCTCTAGCTACTGCAAACAAACGTCAGACACATGCACCAATTTGTGCATTTGGCTTAGGGAATTGAACCTTTGGCTTTGTAAGCAAGCATCTTAACTGCTAAGCCCTGTTACTCATTTTTTGTATCTCTTTCTACACTTACTGTGTGTATAAGAAAGCATATGGTCTGTGTAGTTTTCTCACCTAACATCTTTTTCCCTTTTACACAGAGATGAACATGCTGTACCCCTGTTCTGTACTTTGCTTTTTGGTTAATGTTTCTTGGCCATTGGAGCTTATCAGTTTTAGCTCCTTTTTTAAAAATTTATTTTTATTTTAAGTATTTGAGAGCAACAGACAGAGAGAGAAGGCAGATAGATAAAGAATAGGCGTGCCAGGGCCTCCAGCCACGGCATCTGGCTTACATGGGTCCTGGGGAATTAAGCCTCGAACCTAGGTCCTTAGGCTTCACAGGCAAGCTCTTAACTGCTACGCCGTCTCTCCAGTCCCAGTTTTAGCTCTTGTTGTTGAATGACTAAGTCTGTTACTACGCATCTTCACTGTCTTAAAACAATTATAGCTTAGTGTATCTTGACAGATTGAAACACTTGTGGAAATCACCGCAATTGAGAAAAGAAGAAGTCATCTTCCTTCCTCCACCTTCTAACCCCTGGCGGTGACTGGCCTGCTTTCTCAGAGCTCCTGCATGTGCACTCTGTGCACCTTTGGCTTTTGGCTGCTCAGCCTGGGGTGAGTTGACCCATTTTGTCCAGGGGAGTTTGCTTCTTCCCTTACTGAGCAATTTTCCACTCTTTTGATGATGCATCATACTTCTATAGTCCTCATTTGACTTTTGGGTTGTTTTCAGCTTTAGGTTATTGTATGTGCATGAAACTGTTTTGAATGTGTTGTGCTAGTCTTTATGTGGTCATATGTAGAATGTCTAGAATTCTTCCTGCCACCCAAAAACTTTCCTCTAGAGTCTCAAAAGGTTTTCCACCTTTTTCTCTCTAATTTTCTTTTGGGAATTTGGTAGTTTTAGGCCAGGTGTAGTGGCCAGTGCTTTTAATCCCAGGACTTGGGGAGGCTGAAGTAGGAGGAATGCTATGAGTTTTAAGTCCAGCCTAGGCTACCGAGTGAGGTGTAGGTCAGCCTGGCTTAGAGTGAGACCCTACTTTGGAAAACCAATTTAAAAAAAACAACAAAAAACCAAAGCGGCAGGGCGTGGTGCACATACCTTTAATCTCAGCACTCAGGAGGCAGAGGTAGGAGGATCACTGTGAGTTCAAGGCCACCCTGAGACTACAGAGTGAATTCCAGGTCAGCCTGGGCTAAAGTGAGACCCTACATTGAAAAACAAAACAAACACAATTAATCATTTATCCTAAAACCAATGGCTGAGCAATCTTTATTGACGGTGTCCCACCTTTATATGTGCAAAAGCCCCTTGGACATTAAGGCATATTTTTGGAGTTTTTATCTGTTTTTTATTTTTTTAAATTAATTTTACTTACTTGCTAGCAGAGAGAGGGAGGGAGGGAGGGAAGGAGGGAGGGAGGGAGGGAAAGCAAGTGAGAGAGAAAGAAGAGAGACAGACAGAATGGGTGTACCAGGGCCTCTAGCTGCTGTAAACCACCTCTGGATGCATGTGTCATCTTGTGCATCTGGCTTTACATGCGTACTAGGGATTTGAACCCTGGTCATTAGGGTTTGCAGGCAAGCACCTTAACAACTGAGCCATCTCTCCAGCCTCCATCCCTCCTCTTTTTTTTGAGGTAGCCTCTCACTCTGACCTGGAAATCACTGCAGTCCTCACAATCATAGTGATCCTCTTACATCTGCTTCCCAAATGGTGGGATTCAAAGTGTGCGCTACCGTGCCCAGCCTGTGTTCTGTTTGCTAATCACTGTCAGCAGATGTGTTAGATTTAAGTGATTAATTATTGCCCCAGGTGTATTTTTTAAATTAATTTTTTTGTTTGTTTTTCGAGGTAGGGTCTCACTGTAGCTCACGCTGACCTGGAATTCACTCTGTAGTCTCAGAGTGGCCTTGAATTCAAGGTGATCCTCCTACCTCTGCCTCCCGAGTGCTGGGATTAAAGGTGTGTGCCACCATGCCCAGCTCCAAGTGTATTTTTATATTAGCAAGGGCAAATCTACTGTATATTTAGAAAGTGGATTTTTTGTGTATCTATGTGTGTTTGTGTACATCCTTGCACACCTGTGTACATGTATGTTACTATAAGTGGTATGTTTTGTTTTTTTTTTTCACTTGAGGTAGTGCCTCTCTATAGTCCAGCCTGACCTGGAACTCACTCTTTTGTCCCAGGCTGGCCTTGAACTCATAGTGATCCTTCCTAAGTGTTCAGATTAAAGCCACCACACCTGGCTATGTGGTGTTTTCTAGTTTTTATTTCAGTTTTTTTTTTTTTTTTTTAAGTGTGGTTTCCCCTCTAATCCAGGCTGACCTGGAATTCACTCTGTAGTCTTAGGCTAGCATCAAAATCATAGTGACTTTCCTACCTCTGCTTCCTGAGTGCTGGTATTAAAGGTATGTGCCACCATACCTGGCCTCTTTTTTTTTTTTTTTTTGGTTATTCGAGGTAGGGTTTCACTCTAGCCCAGGCTGGCCTGGAATTCACTCTGTATTCTCAGGGTGGTCTTGAACTCATGGTGATCCTCCTACCTCTGCCTCCCGAATGCTGAGATTAAAGGCGTGCGCCACCATGCCCGGCCACACCTGGCCTCTTTTTTAAAAAATTTATTTATTTATGCATTTGAGAGAGAGAGAATTGATGTACCAGGGCCTCTAGCCGCTGAAAATGAACTCCATATGCATACGCCACCTTGTGCACCTGGTTTACATAGGTACTTGGCAATCGAATCTGGATCGGTACGTTTCACAGCCTTACCTGCTGAGCCATCTTTCCAGCCCTCTACCTTCTTTCTTTTTTGGCATGAGTCAAGAGTACCTAATAATTTATGTTATCAATAGCAATTTATTTTAAAGTTTCTTTTGAAATCTAGTATTTTCCATGTAAGTTTTAGTAAAGATCCTGGACAGTTTTCTTCTTCCTTCTTATTTATTTATTTATTTATTTATTTATTTATTTATTTGAGGGGGGCATGTTAGGGCCCCAACCATTGCAAATAAACTCTAGACACATGCATCACTTTGTGCATCTGGTTATGTGGGTACTGGGGAATTGAACATGGGTTCTTAGGCTTCACAGGCAAGTGCCTTAACTGCTAAGCCATCTTTTCAGCCCCCTCCCCCCCTTTTTTTGTTCTTTTTTTCTTTCTGAGGTAGGTTCTCATACTAGCCCAGGATGACTTGGAGCTCATTCTGTAGCCCTGAGCAGGCATCCAACTTATGGTGATTCTCCTACCTCTGTCTCCAAGTGCTGGGAGTAAAGATTTGTGCCACCAAGCCCAGCTAGGACTGTTTTCGTTTTTGTTTGTTTGTTTGGGTTGGCTTGGTCTTTTGGCTTTTGAAATTCTTCTTGAAAGACATTGATTTATTTTAATACTATAGTAGCTGTTAAAGTTTTTTTTTTTCCTAGAGTACCTTTAATTAATTAATTAATATATTTATTCCAGGTAGGGGCTTAGTCTAGCCTAGACTGTCCTGGGTTTCACTCTGTAGTTTCAGGCTGTCCTTTAACTCATGGTAATCCTCCTACCTCTGTTGGTATTAAATGCATGCACTACCATGCCCAGCTTTTAAAATTTTTTTTTTTTTTTTTTTTTTTTTGGTTTTTTGAGTTAGGGTCTCACTCTGGTCCAGGCTGACCTGGAATTAACTCTGTCATCTCAGGGTGGCCTTGAACTCACGGTGATCCTCCTACCTCTGCCTCCCAAGTGCTGGGATTAAAGGCGTGCGCCACCACGCCCGGCTAAAATTTTTTTAATAGGTCATACTCTTTTTTTTTTTTAAGATTTACTTTTATTTACTTATTTATTTATTAGAGACAGAGAAAGGGAGAGAGAGAGAGCGAGAGAATGGGCGTGCCAGGGCCTTTAGCCATTGCAAACGAACTCCAGACATATGTGCCACCATGTGCATCTGGCTTACGTGGGACCTGGAGAATCGAACCTGGGTCCTTAGGCTTTGCAGGTATATGCCTTAACCACTAAGCCATCTCTCTAGCCCAGGTCATACTCTTTTAAAAAAAAATATTTTAAGCCGGGCGTGGTGGTACACGCCTTTAATCCCAGCACTCGGGAGGCAGAGGTAGGAGAATTGCCATGAGTTCGAGGCCAATCTGAGACTCCATAGTGAATTCCAGGTCAGCCTGAGCTAGAGTGAGACCTTACCTCAAAAAAAAAAAAAAATTTGCAAGGAGAGAGGTAGAAGGAATAGTGTCCAGGGCCTCTAGCCACTGCAAACGAACTTCAGATGCACGTACCACTTTATGCATCTGGCTTTACATGGGTACTGGGGACTCGAACCCTGGTCATTAGGTATTGTAGGCAAGTGCCTTAATACTTGCTACCTCATCTTTTCAGTCCCAATAGACTATACTCTTTTTCTTTAAAATATTTTTGTTTGTTTGTAAGCAGCGAGAGGGAGAGAATGCGAATGAATGAAAGTGAATGGATAGGCATGCCAGGGCCTCTTGCTGCTACAAACAAACTCCAGATGCATGTGTGCTTCTGGCTTTACATGGGTACTGGGGAGTTGAACCCCAGGCTGGTAGGCTTTGCAAGCAAGTGCCTTTAGCTAGCTGCTGCGCCATCTCCCCAGCTCCAGGTTAGACTCTTACATCTCCCCCCACACGTCCCCGGTCCCCTAGTGTCCTCTTCAGTGGGTTATTGGTATTTACTGTGGGGTCATGAAGGCCTCAGTTAGTCTCTTGCTTGGGGCAGGGGCGAGCTTTGGATATTCATATCTACCCAGTGGCTCTTACAATCTTTTTCTACCCCATCTTTTGCAGTGTTTCCCTGAGCCTTGGTGGGCACACAAGAAATCTGACTTAGTGTTGAGTTCTCCGTGTTGTCTGGATTTCTGCTTTGATGCCTTGAGTGACCATAGTGTTTGTCACCATCTCCCTGGAGCTGGTTGTGAGGCCAGCAGTGAGAGCGGTACTTGTGTCGCCCCTTCCTCTGCAGTGTCTCCTGGGCCCCAGCAGATGTGGTAGAGGTGACATGTCTCATGGCAGGCTGTCTTTTCTTCCTATATCTTGGATCTACCCAGTATTCTCTCCCATCTGTAAAACGAAACAGATTCACCAGCTAAGAGTGAGAGCAGCTTAGATTAAGGGGAAAGCATAGTTATTTGGCTTTTTGATGTGTATGCTGACTTTTTGGGGGGGCTTCTCTCTGTAGTCTTGACTTTCCTATCCATGAGATTCTGACTTGGTTCCCAGTACCAGATATGAGTTCTTTCCCACTTAGCAGGCCTCATGTCCAATTCCAATAGCTGTTTATTGTGGTAGTTTGAATAGATGTCCCCCAATAGATGGAGGCATTTTATTAAAGCTTCTTGGATTTTCCAGCTCCCTGGCTGGAGCAGGTGTCACTGGGGGGTGGGGCGGGTCTGAGTTACTGCCTAAGATATGCAAAGGGCCTAAGTTTTGCTGATTTCCTGAAGTGTGCTTGCCTATGCTGGTGATGGCTCTTGTCTTCTCTCTGTCTCTCTGCTTGGTCCTGTGAAAGAGGGCCAACTTCAGCCAGTATGGAATGTCCCCTCTGTCCGTAAGCTTCAGTAAATCCCTTCTTCTCATAAACTGTCTGGTCTGGAGGTTCAGCCCAGCGACAGGCGAAGCTATCAACTCTACTTACCTGCATGGGCTGTGTGCCATTACTGTGCAGGTGTGGGTTGCTTTCGGGGTGGGTGAGATCTCCTGCTTAGTCACACTGTTGGTGACCTCGCTCCCATGGGACTTTTCTAGTGCTGTGAGGGCTAACCAGGAGGGAATTGCCTTCCCTCTCAGTTTCAACATGGCCTCATCAGGCTGCATGGGCCATCAGGCTTTGCAAGTGCCTTTAACCAGCTCCCCTTCTCTCTAGGCCCCCCCCCCCACACTAGGTAAGGTCTTGCTATAGCCCAGGCTGACCTGGAATTTATTATGTAGTCTCAGAGTGGCCTTTAACTCATGGTGATCCTCCTACCTCTGTCTCCTGAGTGCTGGATTGAAGGTGTTCCCCACCACACCCAGCCCTCCAGTTGTTTAAAACTTCTGAATTTTTTTTTGAGGGGTAAGGTCTTATTTTAGCCCAGGCTGACCTGGAATTCACTGTGCAGTCTCAGGCTGGCCTCAGCTCATAGCTATCCTCCTACCTCTGTCTCCTGAGTGCTGGGATTAAAGGTATGTTCCAGGGCTAGAGAGAGAGCTTAGTGGTTAAGGCACTTGCCTGCGAAGCCTAAGGACCCATGTTCAACTCTCCAGATCCCACATAAGCCAGATGCACACAGGTGAGGCAAACACACAGTTATACGTGCCCACTAAGTTGCCCAAGTATCTGGAGTTCAATTGCAGTGGCTGAGGACCTGGTATGCCAATTCTGTCTCTCCCTCTGTCTCTCCAATAAAAAAAATTTAAGCCGGATGTGGTGGCGCATGCCTTTAATCCCAGCACTCGGAGGCCGAGGTTCAGGGCCACCCTTAGACGACAGTTAATTCCAGCTCAAACTGTACCAGAGTGAGACCCTACCTCGAAAAACAAAAAAAATTAAAAATTTTAAGAAAGTCATGTGCCACCAAGCCTGGCTTTTAAATGTTCGTTTACTTATTTGCAAGCTTGAGAGAGGAGAGAGAACACATACGTGTGCTCACGCCTGAGCCTCCAGCTACTGCAGAGGAACTCCAGAAGCATGTATGCATCCAGATTTACCTGAATACTGGGGAGTTAAACCTAGGTTGTTAGGTTTTGCACGCAAGCCCCTTAACCACTGAGCAATCTCTCCAGCCTCCCCAGTTGGTCTTACTCTGTAGTCCAGGCTGGCCTTGAACTCACAGTGGTTTTCCTGTCTCAGCAACCCAAGTGCTAGGATTCCAGGCATGAGCCACTACATCTCATTATTTTTGGTTTTCTGAGACAGGGTCTCACTGTAGCCAAGGCCGGCCCGGAACTCATGTATCAGTAAGGGGGATCTTGAGCTTCCGTCTCTCCTGCCTGCACCTCCCTCATACAAGGCGGCAGGTGGCTCTCAGCTGTTGTGGGCAGATGTGGCTGCTTTCTTAAAGTGTGTGTGGTTTCTCTGTGTGTGTATTACATATGGCATTGCGTTTTTGTAAGTAGAACTTGGCTTTACCAGTTTAATCCATTTTGTGCTTATATTAATGAATTGGTTATTATATTTAAAAAATTCACCATAGTATAAAAATAGTTGTATAATATTCCAGTGGATATCTTTACCATAGTTTACTTTAAAGTAGAAGTAATAAAATGAAATGCTGTGTATAAATCCTGCTCTGTAAATATAAGATTACAGGATAACATACTATGTTTGGTGGTCAAGAAGTAAATGGACAACTAAACATTTTGAAGTAAATGGACAACTAAACATTTTAAATATGTTTTCTTTTAGGTGCTGCGTAATGTTTTAAGAATAGGTTATAAGGAATGGTTCTGTCAGGTTTCCATGAGTTATGGTGGCTGAAACATCAACTCTACCTTGTGGGAAAAGAACTGTAAGTAAATCTCAAGGGATACTTTCCAACTACTCATGTTTTTATAAGACAAGTTATTGATTATTCTGTTATTCTTTGCTTTTGAGTAAAATATTTTATTTTTATTTATTTATTTGAGAGAGTGAGAGAGAAGCAGAGAATAGGTGTGCCAGGGCCTCCAGTCACTGCAAATGAACTCCAGATGCATTGCCACCTTGTGCATCTGGCTAACGTGGGTCCTGGCGAATAGAACCAAGGTTTTTTGGCTTTGCAGGCAAGTGCTTTAACTACTAAGCCATCTCTCCAGGACTGCCCCCCCGCCTCTTTTTTTTCTTTTTCAAGTTAGGATCTTGCTCTAGCCCAGGCTGATCTGGAATTCACTCTGTAGTCTTAGGTTGGTCTCAAACTCATGGTGATCTTCCTACTTCAGCCTTGAGGGCTGGGATTAAAGGTGTGCACCACCATGCCCGGCTTATATTCTATTATTCCTAACTGTAAAGTCTAAAAGGAGGAGTTAATATATATTAAGCATTGAAAACTTAAAACTGTTAATGAAAGGAAGAGCTCAATTTTATTTATATTGAGGTATTTTTAACAATATTTTATTTATTTATTAGAAAAAGAAAAAAAGGTGGATAGAGAATTGGTGTACCAGGGCCTCTAGCCACTGCAAATGAACTCCAGACACATGCACCAATGTACATCTTGCTTATGTGGGTACTGGGGAATCAAACCTGGG